>NC_052068.1:26530608-26868861 GCF_015852505.1 Tachyglossus aculeatus | reverse complement strand
CTGCTTCCCAGAGAATAATAATAATCATATATTATAATAATACAATATTATATTATATATTATAATATAATAATAATGGTATTTATTAAGCCCTTACTATGTGCAAAGCACCGTTCTAAGCGCTGGGGAGGTTCCAAGGTGATGAGGTTGTCCCACGTGGGGCTCCCAATCTTAATCCCCATTTTCCAGATGAGAGAATTGAGGCGCAGGGAAGTGAAGTGACCTGCCCAAGGTCACCCGGCTGGCCAGCGGCGGAGGCGGGATTCGAACCCACGCCCTCTGCCTCCAAAGCCCGGGCTCTTTCCACTGAGCCACGCTGCTTCCCAGAGAATAATAATAATCATATATTATAATAATACAATATTATATTATGTATTATAATATAATACAATATTATATTATGTATTATACTATAATAATAATGGAATTTATCAAGCCCTTACTATGTGCAAAGAACCGTTCTAAGCGCTGGGGAGGTTACAAGGTGATCAGGTTGTCCCACGTGGGGCTCCCAGTCTTCATCCCCATTTTACAGATGAGGTAACAGAGGCGCAGGGAAGTGAAGTGACCTGCCCAAGGTCACCCGGCTGGCAAGCGGCGGAGGCGGGATTCGAACCCACGACCTCTGCCTCCAAAGCCCGGGCTCTTTCCACTGAGCCAAACTACAGTCAGACCGTCTCCATCTGTTGCCAACTTGTCCTTCCCAAGCGCTTAGTCCAGCGCTCTGCACACAGTAAGTGCTCAATAAATACGATTGAATGAATGAATGAATGAATGAATATGTAGTCATGAATATTCATTCATTCATACAAGGTGATCAGGTTGTCCCACGTGGGGCTCCCAGTCTTAATCCCCATTTTACAGATGAGGTAATAGAGGCGCAGAGAAGTGAAGTAACTTGCCCAAGGTCACCCGGCTGACAAGTGGCAGAGGTGGAATTCGAACCCCCGGCCTCTGCCTCCAAAGCCCGGGCTCTTTCCACTGAGCCACGCTGCTTCCCAGAGAATAATAATAATAATAATAATATATTATAATAATACAATATTATATTATATATAATAATAATAATGACATTTATTAAGCGCTTACTATGTGCAAAGCACCGTTCTAAGCGCTGGGGAGGTTCCAAGGTGATCAGGTTGTCCCACGTGGGGCTCCCAATCTTAATCCCCATTTTCCAGATGAGAGAACAGAGGCGCAGGGAAGTGAAGTGACCTGCCCAAGGTCACCCGGCTGGCCAGCGGCGGAGGCGGGATTCGAACCCACGCCCTCTGCCTCCAAAGCCCGGGCTCTTTCCCCTGAGCCACGCTGCTTCCCAGAGAATAATACAATAATAATACAATATTATATTATATTATATTTTGTATTATAATAATAATGGAATTTACCAAGCCCTTACTATGTGCAAAGCACCGTTCTAAGCGCTGGGGAGGTTCCAAGGTGATCAGGTTGTCCCACGTGGGGCTCCCAATCTTCATCCCCATTTTCCAGATGAGAGAATTGAGGCGCAGGGAAGTGAAGTGACCTGCCCAAGGTCACCCGGCTGGCCAGCGGCGGAGGTGGGATTCGAACCCACGCCCTCTGCCTCCAAAGGCCGGGCTCTTTCCCCTGAGCCACGCTGCTTCCCAGAGAGTAATAATAATAATATATTACAATAATACAATATTATATTATGTATTATAATATAATAATACAATATTATATTGTGTATTATAATATAATAATACAATATTATATTGTGTATTATAATATAATAATAATGGCATTTATTAAGCCCTTACTATGTTCAAAGAACCGTTCTAAGCGCTGGGGAGGTTCCAAGGTGATCATGTTCATGATCATGATCACGTGATCATGAATAATAATAATCATATATTATAATAACACAATATTATATTATGTATTATAATATAATAATAATGGCATTTATTAAGCGCTTACTATGTGCAAAGCACCGTTCTAAGCGCTGGGGAGGTTCCAAGGTGATCAGGTTGTCCCACGTGGGGCTCCCAATCTTCATCCCCATTTTCCAGATGAGAGAACTGAGGCGCAGGGAAGTGAAGTGACCTGCCCAAGGTCACCCACCTGGCCAGCGGCGGAGGCGGGATTCGAACCCACGCCCTCTGCCTCCAAAGCCCGGGCTCTTTCCCCTGAGCCACGCTGCTTCCCAGAGAATAATAATAATCATATATTATAATAATACAATATTATATTATATTATAATGGTATTTATTAAGCGCTTACTATGTGCAAAGCACCGTTCTAAGCGCTGGGGAGGTTCCAAGGTGATCAGGTTGTCCCACGTGGGGCTCCCAATCTTCATCCCCATTTTCCAGATGAGAGAACTGAGGCGCAGGGAAGTGAAGTGACCTGCCCAAGGTCACCCACCTGGCCAGCGGCGGAGGCGGGATTCGAACCCACGCCCTCTGCCTCCAAAGCCCGGGCTCTTTCCCCTGAGCCACGCTGCTTCCCAGAGAATAATACAATAATAATACAATATTATATTATATTATATTTTGTATTATAATAATAATGGAATTTACCAAGCCCTTACTATGTGCAAAGCACCGTTCTAAGCGCTGGGGAGGTTCCAAGGTGATCGGGTTGTCCCACGTGGGGCTCCCAGTCTTCATCCCCATTTTCCAGATGAGAGAACAGAGGCGCAGGGAAGTGAAGTGACCTGCCCAAGGTCACCCATCTGGCCAGCGGCGGAGGCGGGATTCGAACCCACGCCCTCTGCCTCCAAAGCCCGGGCTCTTTCCCGGGAGCCACGGTGCAGCTGAGCGGCCGGCGGGTGGGCTCCCGGGGTCCGCGGGCTTTCCGCGGCCTTTCCGCGCCGGCCCCGCGGTTCGGGCCGCCCTCACCTCAACGCGCAGAGGTCCAGCTTCGGCTTCTTGGGCTTCGGTGCTCCGTCGGCCGCGGCCATGGTGCTCCCGGGGCCGGCCTGCCCTCCCCGTGCCCGCCCCCGTGCCCACCCCCGTGCCCGCCCCCCCCGGAGGACCGCCCGCCCCCCGCCGTGCCCACCTCCCCCCGCCCCCGGTGCACCGGGCCCAACCGGCCCTAACGCCCGGAGCAGGCAGCGTATTGGACACCCCAACCGGCGGGGTCCTCCACGCCGCCCCGGCCCCGTCGCGGAGCCCGCCCTGCGCCAACGCGGACCCGCTGCCCCCGGTGAGTGCGGGTCTCTAACGTAACCGTGGCATTTAGCAAGCGCTTACCATGTGCAAAGCACTGTTCTAAGCGCTGGGGAGGTTGCAAGGCGGTCAGATTGCCCCACGGGGGGCTCACTGTCTCCACCCCCGTTTTACAGATGAGGGAACTGAGGCACAGAGGAGTGGGACTTGCCCAAAGTCACACGGCTGACAATTAATAATGATAATAATGGCATTTATTAAGCGCTTACTATGTGCAGAGCACTGTTCTAAGCGCTGGGGAGGTCGCAGGGCGGTCAGGTGGCCCCACGGGGGGCTCACAGTCTTCACCCCCGTTTTACAGATGAAGGAACTGAGGCACGGAGAAGTGGGCCTTGCCCAAAGTCACACGGCTGACAATTAATAATGATAATAATAATGATGGCGTTTATTAAGCGCTTACTATGTGCGGAGCACTGTTCTAAGCGCTGGGGAGGTCGCAGGGCGGTCAGGTGGCCCCACGGGGGGCTCACAGTCTTCACCCCCGTTTTACAGATGAAGGAACTGAGGCACGGAGAAGTGGGCCTTGCCCAAAGTCACACGGCTGACAATTAATAATGATAATAATAATGATGGCGTTTATTAAGCGCTTACTATGTGCGGAGCACTGTTCTAAGCGCTCGGGAGGTTGCAGGGCGGTCAGGTTGCCCCACGGGGGGCTCACAGTCTTCACCCCCGTTTTACAGATGAAGGAACTGAGGCACGGAGAAGTGGGCCTTGCCCAAAGTCACACGGCTGACAATTAATAATGATAATAATAATGATGGCGTTTATTAAGCGCTTACTATGTGCAGAGCACTGTTCTAAGCGCTCGGGAGGTTGCAGGGCGGTCAGGTTGCCCCACGGGGGGCTCACAGTCTTCACCCCCGTTTTACAGATGAAGGAACTGAGGCACAGCGAAGTGGGACTTGCCCAAAGTCACACAGCTTACAACAATGATAATAATAATGATGGCGTTTATTAAGCGCTTACTATGTGCAGAGCACTGTTCTAAGCACTGGGGAGGTCGCAAGGCGGTCAGGTTGCCCCAGGGGGGCTCACAGTCTTCACCCCCATTTTACAGATGAAGGAACGGAGGCACAGCGAAGTGGGACTTGCCCAAAGGCACACAGCTGACAATTAATAATAATAATAATAATGGCATTTATTAAGCGCTTACTATGTGCAAAGCACTGTCCTCGTGGCAGTGGGTCTCTAACGTAACCGTGGCGTTTAGGAAGCGCTTACTATGTGCAAGGCACTGTTCTAAGCGCTGGGGAGGTCACAGGGCGGTCAGGTTGCCCCGCGGGGTCTCACAGTCTTCACCCCCGTTTTACAGATGAAGGAACTGAGGCACAGAGGAGTGGGCCTTGCCCAAAGTCACACGGCTGACAATTAATAATGATAATAATAATGATGGCGTTTATTAAGCGCTTACTATGTGCAAAGCACTGTCCTCGTGGCGGTGGGTCTCTAACGTAACCGTGGCATTTAGGAAGCGCTTACCATGTGCAAAGCACTGTTCTAAGCGCTGGGGAGGTTGCAGGGTGGTCAGGTTGTCCCACGGGGGGCTCACAGTCTTCACCCCCGTTTTACAGATGAGGGAACTGAGGCACAGAGGAGTGGGACTTGCCCAAAGTCACACGGCTGACAATTAATAATGATAATAATAATGATGGCGTTTATTAAGCGTTTACTATGTGCAGAGCACTGTTCTAAGCGCTGGGGAGGTTGCAAGGCGGTCATGTGGCCCCACGGGGGGCTCACAGTCTTCACCCCCGTTTTACAGATGAGGGAACTGAGGCACAGAGGAGTGGGGCTTGCCCAAAGTCACACAGCTGACAATTAATAATGATAATAATGGCATTTATTAAGCACTCACTATGTGCAGAGCACTGTTCTAAGCGCTGGGGAGGTTGCAAGGCGGTCAGGTTGCCCCACGGGGGGCTCACAGTCTTCACCCCCGTTTTACAGATGAAGGAACTGAGGCACAGAGAAGTGGGCCTTGCCCAAAGTCACACGGCTGGCAATTAATATTAATAATAATAATAATGGCATGTATTAAGCGCTTACTTTGTGCACAGCACTGTCCTCGTGGCAGTGGGTCTCTAACGTAACGATGGCACTTAGTAAGCACTTACTATGTGCAAAGCACTGTTCTAAGCGCTGGGGAGGCTGCAAGGCGGTCAGGTTGCCCCACGGGGGGCTCACAGTCTTCACCCCCGTTTTACAGATGAAGGAACTGAGGCACAGAGAAGTGGGCCTTGCCCAAAGTCACACAGCTGGCAATTAATAATAATAATAATAATAATGGCATTTATTAAGCGCTTAATATGTGCAAAGCACTGTCCTCGTGGCGGTGGGTCTCTAACGTAACGATGGCATTTATTACGCGCTTACTATGTGCAAAGCACTGTCCTCGTGGCGGTGGGTCGCTAACGTAACCATGGCATTTAGGAAGAGCTTAGTATGTGCAAAGCACTGTTCTAAGCGCTGGGGAGGTTGCAAGGCGGTCAGGTTGCCCCACGGGGGGCTCTCAGTCTTCACCCCCGTTTTACAGATGAAGGAACTGAGGCACAGAGAAGTGGAACTTGCCCAAAGTCACACAGCTGGCAATTAATATTAATGATAAAGTCACACAGCTGACAATTAATAATGATAATAATAATAATGGCATTTATTAAGCGCTTACTCTGTGCAAGGCACTGTCCTCCTGGAGGTGGGTCTCTAGCGTAACAATGGCATTTAGGAAGCGCTTAGTATGTGCAAAGCACTGTTCTAAGCGCTGGGGAGGTTGCAAGGCGGTCAGGTTGCCCCACGGGGGGCTCACAGTCTTCACCCCCATTTTACAGATGAGGGAACTGAGGCACAGAGAAGTGGGACTTGCCCAAAGTCACACAGCTGACAATTAATAATGATGATAATAATGATGGCATTTATTAAGCGCTTACTATGTGCAAAGCACTGTTCTCGTGGCGGTGGGTCTCTAGCGTAACGATGGCATTTAGGAAGCGCTTACCATGTGCAAAGCACTGTTCTAAGCGCTGGGGAGGTTGCAAGGCGGTCAGGTTGCCCCACGGGGGGCTCTCAGTCTTCACCCCCGTTTTACAGATGAGGGAACTGAGGCACAGAGAAGTGGGACTTGCCCAAAGTCACACAGCTGACAATTAATAATGATGATAATAATGATGGCATTTATTAAGCGCTTACTATGTGCAAAGCACTGTTCTCGTGGCGGTGGGTCTCTAGCGTAACGATGGCATTTAGGAAGCGCTTACCATGTGCAAAGCACTGTTCTAAGCGCTGGGGAGGTTGCAAGGCGGTCAGGTTGCCCCACGGGGGGCTCTCAGTCTTCACCCCCGTTTTACAGATGAGGGAACTGAGGCACAGAGAAGTGGGACTTGCCCAAAGTCACACAGCTGACAATTAATAATGATGATAATAATGATGGCATTTATTAAGCGCTTACTATGTGCAAAGCACTGTTCTTGTGGCGGTGGGTCTCTAGCGTAACGATGGCATTTAGGAAGCGCTTACCATGTGCAAAGCACTGTTCTAAGCGCTGGGGAGGTTGCAAGGCGGTCAGGTTGCCCCAAGGGGGGCTCTCAGTCTTCACCCCCGTTTTACAGATGAGGGAACTGAGGCACAGAGAAGTGGGACTTGCCCAAAGTCACACGGCTGGCAATTAATAATGATAATAATAATGATGGCATTTATTAAGCGCTTACTATGTGCAAAGCACTGTCCTCGTGGCGGTGGGTCTCTAACGTAACCGTGGCATTTAGGAAGCGCTTACTATGTGCAAAGCACTGTTCTAAGCGCTGGGGAGGTCGCAGGGCAGTCAGGTTGCCTCACGGGGGGCTCACAGTCTTCACCCCCGTTTTACAGATGAAGGAACTGAGGCACGGAGAAGTAGGGCTTGCCCAAAGTCACACAGCTGACAATAATGATAATAATAATGATGGCGTTTATTAAGCGCTTACTGTGTGCAAAGCACTGTCCTCGTGGCGGTGGGTCTCTAACGTAACCATGGCATTTAGGAAGCGCTTACCATGTGCAAAGCACTGTTCTAAGCGCTGGGGAGGTTGCAAGGCGGTCAGGTTGCCCCACGGGGGGCTCTCAGTCTTCACCCCCGTTTTACAGATGAGGGAACTGAGGCACAGAGAAGTGGGACTTGCCCAAAGTCACACGGCTGACAATTAATAATGATAATAATAATGATGGCGTTTATTAAGCGCTTACTATGTGCAGAGCACTGTTCTAAGCGCTGGGGAGGTTGCAAGGCGGTCAGGTTGCCCCACGGGGGGCTCACAGTCTTAACCCCCATTTTACAGATGAGGGAACTGAGGCACAGCGAAGTGGGACTTGCCCAAAGTCACACAGCTGACAACAATGGTAATAATAATGATGGCGTTTATAAGCGCTTACTATGTGCAGAGCACTGTTCTAAGCGCTGGGGAGGTTGCAAGGCGGTCAGGTTGCCCCAGGGGGGCTCACAGTCTTCACCCCCATTTTACAGATGAAGGAACAGAGGCACAGAGAAGTGGAACTTGCCCAAAGTCACACGGCTGACAATTAATAATGATAATAATAATGATGGCATTTATTAAGCGCTTACTGTGTGCAAAGCACTGTTCTCATGGCGGTGGGTCTCTAACGTAACGATGGCATTTAGGAAGCGCTTACTATGTGCCAAGCACTGTTCTCGTGGCGGTGGGTCTCTAACGTAACGATGGCATTTAGGAAGCGCTTACTATGTGCCAAGCACTGTTCTCGTGGCAGTGGGTCTCTAACGTAACGATGGCATTTAGGAAGTGCTTACTATGTGCAAAGCACTGTCCTTCTAGCGGTGGGTCTCTAACGTAACGATGGCATTTAGTAAGCGCTTAGTATGTGCAAAGCACTGTTCTAAGCGCTGGGGAGGTTGCAAGGCGGTCAGGTTGCCCCACGGGGGGCTCACAGTCTTCACCCCCATTTTACAGATGAAGGAATGGAGGCACAGAGGAGTGGGACTTGCCCAAAGTCACACAGCTGACAATTAATAATGATAATAATAATGATGGCATTTAGTAAGCGCTTACTATATGCAAAGCACTGTCCTTCTGGCGGTGAGTCTCTAACGTAACGATGGCATTTAGTAAGCATTTACTATGTGCCAAGCATTGTTCTCGTGGCGGTGGGTCTCTAATGTAACAATGGCATTTAGTAAGCGCTTACTATGTGCAAAGCACTGTTCTAAGCACTGGGGAGGTTGCAAGGCGGTCAGGTTGCCCCACGGGGGGCGCACAGTCTTCACCCCCGTTTTACAGATGAAGGAACTGAGGCACAGAGAAGTGGGACTTGCCCAAAGTCACACAGCTGACAATTATTAATGATAATAATAACAATAATGGCATTTATTAAGCGCTTACTATGTGCAAAGCGCTGTTCACCCGCTGCCCGGGGTGAGTCGCCGCCGGGCCCTGGCGGGATCGGGGCGGTGGGTTTGTAACTTAACGATGGCATTTAGTAAGCGCTTACTATGTGCAAAGCACTGTTCTAAGTGCTGGGGAGGTTGCAAGGCGATCAGGTTGTCCCACGGGGGGCTCACAGCCTTCATCCCCATTTTACAGATGAGGGAACTGAGGCACAGAGAAGTTTCTAGACTGTGAGCCCACTGTTGGGTAGGGACTGTCTCAATGTGTTGCCAACTTGCACTTCCCAAGCGCTTAGTACAGTGCTCTGCACACAGTAAGCGCTCGATAAATATGATTGATTGTGACTTGCCCAAAGTCACACAGCTGACAATTAATAATAATAATAATGATGGCATTTATTAAGCGCTTACTATGTGCAAAGCACTGCTCACTCGCTGCCCGGGGTGAGTCGCTGGCGGGATCGGGGCGGTGGGTTTGCAACGTAACGATGGCATTTAGCAAGCGCTTACTGTGTGCAAAGCACTGTTCTCGTGGCGGTGGGCTTGTAACGTAACGATGGCATTTAGTAAGCGCTTACTATGTGCTAAGTCCTGTTGTAAGCGCTGGGGGGAAAACAAGGAGATGACATTGTCCCACGGGGGGCTCACAGTCTTAATCCCCATTTTACAGATGAGGGAACTGAGGCACAGAGAAGTGAAGTGATTTGCCCAATGTAACGATGGCACTTATTAAGCACTTACTATGTGCAAAGCCCTGTTCTAAGCGCTGGGGAGGTTGCAAGGTGGTCAGGTTGTCCCACGTGGGGGCTCACAGTCTTAATCTCCATTTTACAGATGAGGTCACTGAGGCACAGAGAATTTAAGTTCATTCAGCCGTATTTATTGAGTGCTTACTGTATGCAGAGCACTGGACTAAGCGCTTGGGAAGTACAAGTTGGCAACATATAGAGACGGTCATTCATTCAGCTGTATTTATTGATCACTTACTGTGTGCAGAGCACTGCACTAAGCGCTTGGGAAGTACAAGTTGGCAACATCTAGAAATGGTCATTCATTCATTCAATCGTATTTATTGAGCGCTTACTGTGTGCAGAGCACTGGACTAAGCACTTGGGAAGTACAACTGGGCAACATATAGAGACGGTCATTCATTCATTCAGTCGTATTTATTGAGCGCTTACCGTGTGCAGAGCGCTGGACTAAGCGCTTGGGAAGTACAAGTTGGCAACATATAGAGACGGTCCCTACCCAACAGTGGGCTCACAGTCTAGAAGGGGGAGACAGAGAACAAAACATAGTAACAAAATAAAATAAATAGAATATGTACGAGTGAAATAGGGTAGTAAATACGTACAAACATATATACATATATACAGGTGCTGTGGGGAAGGGAAGGAGGTAAGGCCGGGTGGATGGAGAGGGGGTGCAGGGGGAGAGGAAGGAGGGGGCTCAGTCTGGAAAGGCCTCCTGGAGGAGGTGAGCTCTCAGTAGGGCCTTGAAGGGAGGAAGAGAGCTAGAGAGCACACAGTAGGCGCTCACTAAATAATAATAATGGCATTTACTAAGTGCTTACTATGTGCAAAGCACTGTTCTAAGCACTGGGGAGGTTGCAAGGTGATCAGGTTGTCCCACAGGGAGCTCACAGTCTTAATCCCCATTTTACAGATGAGGTAACTGAGGCACAGAGAAGTTCAGTGACTTGCCCAAAGTCACACAGCTGACAATTAATAATAATAATGGTGGCATTTATTAAGCGCTTACTATGTGCAAAGCACTGCTCTAAGCACTGGGGAGGTTACAAGGTGATCAGGTTGCCCCACGGGGGGCTCACAGTCTTAATCCCCATTTTACAGATGAGGTAACTGAGGTTCAGAGAAGTTAAGTGACTTGCCCAAACTCACATAGCTGACAAGTGGCGGAGCCGGGATTTGAACCCATGACCTCTGACTCCAAAGCCCGGGCTCTTTTCCAGCAAGCCACGCTGGATTTGTCCACTGTCTCCCCCTTCTACACTGGAAGGCCGTTTTGAGCAGAGACCGTCTCTATATGTTGCCGACTTGTCCTTTCCAAGCACTTAGTACAGAGCTCCAGACACAGCGCTCAATAAATATGATTGAATCTAGCTTTAATTCTATTTGTTTTGACGATTTTGACCCGTCTCCATGTTTTGTTTCGTTGTCCGTCTCCGCCTTCTAGACTGGAGCCCGTTGTTGAGCAGGGACCGTCTCTATATGTTGCCCACTTGTCCTTTCCAAGCGCTTAGTACAGAGCTCCAGATACAGTGCTTAATAAATACGATTGAATCTAGCTTTTATTCTATTTGTTCTGACGATTTTGACTCCTGTCTCCATGTTTTGTTTCATTGTCTGTCTCCCCCTTCTAGACTGGAGCCCGTTGTTGAGCAGGGACCGTCTCTATATGTTGCCCACTTGTCCTTTCCAAGCACTTAGTACAGAGCACCAGACATAGTGCTCAATAAATACGATTGAATCTAGCTTTAATTCTATTCTGACGATTTTGACCTCTGTCTCCTTGTCTTGTTTTGTCGTCCATCTCTCGCTTCTACATTGGGAGCCCGTTGTTGAGCAGGGACCGTCTCCATATGTTGCTGACTTGTCCTTTCCAAGCGCTTAGTACAGAGCTCCAAACACAGCGCTCAATAAATACAATTGAATCTAGCTTTAATTCTGTTTGTTCTGACAATTTTGACCCCTGTCTCCATGTTTTGTTTTGTCGTCCGTCTCCCTCTTCTACACTGGGAGCCCATCGTTGAGCAGGGACTGTCGCTATATGTAGCTGACTTGTGCTTTCCAAGCGCTTAGTACAGAGCTCGGCACACAGCGCTCAATAAATACGATTGAATCTAGCTTTAATTCTGTTTGTTCTGACAATTTTGACCCCTGTCTCCATGTTTTGTTTTGTCGTCCGTCTCCCCCTTCTTGATTGGGAGCCTGTTGTTGGGTCGGGACAAGCCCTCGACGTTGCCGGCTTGTCCTTCCCAAGCACTTAGTCCAGTGCTCTGCACGCTGTAAGCGCTCAATAAATACGATTGATTGAATGAAGGAATGAATATTTACTGCTCTATTTTATTAATGATGTGCATATAACTATAGTTCTACTTATTCGGACAGTTTTGACTCCTATTACATGTTTTGTTTTGTCGTCTCTCTCCCCCTTCTAGACTGTGGGCCTGCTGTTGGGTCGGGACTGTCTCTATCTGTTGCCGACTTGTCCTTCCCAAGCGCTTAGTCCAGTGCTCTGCACACTGTCAGCGCTCAATAAATACGATTGAATGAATTAATGAATATTTACTACTCTATTTTATTAATGATGTGCATATACCTATAACTCCATTCGGACGGTTTTAACCCCTGTCTCCATGTTTTGTTTTGTTGTCTTGTCACCCCCTTCTACACTGTGAGCCCGGTGTTGGGTAAGGACCGGCTCTAGATGTTGCCGACTTGTACTTCCCGAGCGCTTTGCCCAGTGCTCTGCGCACTGTAAGCGCTCAATAAACACGATTGAACGAATGAATGAATGAATGAATGAATGAATGGGGGTGGGATAGGTGGGAGCTGTACTTCTGGCCTTGGCTCCAACGGATCAGCGAAGCAGCGTGGCTCAGTGGAAAGAGCCCGGGCTTTGGAGTCCGAGGTCATGGGTTCAAATCCCGGCTCTGCCAATTGTCCGCTGTGTGACTTTGGGCAAGTCACTTAACTTCTCTGTGCCTCAGTTCCCTTATCTGTAAAATGGGGATTAAGACTGCGAGCCCCCTGTGGGACAACCTGATCACCTTGTAACCTCCCCAGCGCTTAGAACAGTGCTTTGCACATAGTAAGCGCTTAATAAATGCCATTATTATTATCAGGGGCCCCTTGGACCCCGTTGGCCCCTTCCCCAGCCCACGGGGCCGGACGTAGCCGGCAGGCCCCACAGCCCCTCCTGGACATTCATTCTTTCAATCGCAGTATTGAGCATTCACTGTGTGCAGAGCACTGTTCTAAGGCAACAACGAAGGCACCAGGAAATAGTATCCTCGCCCCCTGCCCAGGAAACGTGGGCCAGGAAACTGGCCCCGGGCCCCCCGGCCAGCCAGAGGCCCCTCTTCCCCCGTCCCCCCCCGCCGTGGGGTGACATGACCTTCCTCAGCAACTTCCTCCTGCCTCACTTCTCTCCTACGACAACCCAGCCCAAGTACTTCGCTCCTCTAACGCCAACAAGCTCTGTGGAAAGAGCAAGGGCTTTGGAGTCAGAGGTCATGGGTTCAAATCCCGGCCCTGCCGATTAGCTGTGTGACTTTGGGAAAGTCATTTCACTTCTCTGGGCCTCAGTGACCTCATCTGTAAAATGGGGATTAAGACTGTGAGCCCCCTTTGGGACAGCCTCATCTCCTTGTTACCTCCCCAGAACTTAGAACAGTGCTTTGCACATAGTAAATGCCATCATTATTATTATTATTCTCACTGTACCTCCATCTCATCTAGCTCGCCGCCGGCCTCTCGCCCACCTCCTGCCTCTGGCCTGGAACGCCCTCCCTCCTCATATCAGACAGAGAATAATAATAATGATGGTGTTTATTAAGTGCTTACTATGTGCCAAGCACTGTTCTAAGCGCTGGGATAGATAAAAGGTAATCAGGTTGTCTCTTGTGGGGCTCACAGACTTAATCCCCATTTTACAGATGAGGTCACTGAGGCCCAGAGAAGTGAAGTGACTTGCCCAAAGTCACACAGGTGATAAGTGGAGGAGCAGGGCTGAGAACCCACAACCTCAGACTCCCAAACCCGTGCTCTTGCTACTAGGCTACGCTGCTTCTCTAATCGCTCTCCCCCACTTCAAAACCTTATTCATTCATTCAGTCGTATTTATTAAGTGCTCACTATGTGCAGAGCACTGTACTAAGCACTTGGGAAAGTGCAAGACAACAATAAACAACAACGAGCTCACAGTTGAGACCGGGGGAGACAGACATCATTCATTCATTCAATCATATTTATTGAGCGTTTACTGTGTGCAGAGCACTGTACTAAGCGCTTGGGAAGTACAGGTTGGCAACATATAGAGACGGTTCCTACCCAACAGCGGGCTCACAGTCTAGAAGGGGGAGACAGACAACAAAACAAAACATATTAACAAAATAAAATAAATAGAATAAATATGTACAAATAAATACAAATTACAAAGTACAAATAAATGTACAAATAAACAAATGTACAAATAAATATGAACAAACATGTACAAATAAAATAGAGGAATAAATCCGTCCAAACATATATACATATGTAGAGGGGCTGTGGGGAGGGGAAGGAGGTAAGGGGGGGATGGGGAGGAGGGGGAGAGGAAGGAGGGGGCTGAGTGTGGGAAGGCCTCCTGGAGGAGGTGAGCTCTCAATAGGGAAAATATGGGAGGATCCCCCAAGGCCTGAGGCCCACTCTGCCCACATCAATATAAATAAGTAAAATTACAGATAAGTATATAAGTGCTGTGAGTCTGGGGCTGTGGGAGGAAGAGCAAAGGGAGCAAGTCAGGACGATGCAGAACAGAGGGGAAGATGTGGAAAAGTGGGACTTAGGGAAGACCGCTTGGAGGAGATGGAGGGGGAGATGAGGAAAAGTGGGACTTAGGGAAGACCGCTTGGAGGAGATGGGCCTTCAATAAGGCTTTGCAGTGGGGGAGAGTAATTGGCGGATTTGAGGAGGGAGGGCATTCCAGGCCAGAGGTAGGACGTGGGCCAGGGCAAGACAGGCGGGAATGAAGCACAGTAAGAAGGTTAACACCGGAGGAGCGAAGTGTGCGACCTGGGTTGTAGAAGGAGAGAAGCGAGGTGAGGTAGTAGGAGGGGGCAAGGTGATGGAGTGCATTAAAGCCAGTGGTGATGAGTTTTTGTTTGATATTGAGGTGGATAGGCAACCACTGGTGATCTTTTTTTGGCGGGGGTGGGGGGTGACACGTCCTGAACGTTTCTGTGGAAAGATGATCCGGGCAGCAGAGGGAAGTATGGACTGGAATAGGGAGAGGCAGGAGGTTGGGAGGTCAGAAAGGAGGCTGATGCTGTGATCTAGGCAGGATAGGATGAGTGATTGTACTAACGTGGTAGCAGTTTGGATGGAGAGGAAAGGGCATATTTTAGCAATGTTGTGAAGATGGGACCGACAGGATTTGGTGACGGATTGAATGTGTGGGTTCAGTGAGAGAGTGGAGTCGAGGATAACACCAACACCAAGGTTGTGGGCTTGTGAGACAGGAAGGATGGTAGTGCCATCTACAGTGATGGGAAAGTCGGGGAGAGGACGGTGTTTGGGTGGGAAAATAAGGAGCTCCGTCTTGGACATGTTGAGTTTGAGATGACGGGAGGACATCCCCATAGAGATGTCTCGAAGGCAGGAGGAGGTGCGAGCCTGGAGAGAGGGAGAGAGATCAGGGGAGGAGATGTAGATTTGGGAATCATGTGCCTAGAGATGGTAGTTGAAGCCATGGGCGTGAATGAGCTCTCCAAAGAAGTGAGTGTAGATGGAGACTAGAAGGGGATCCAGAACTGAGCCTTGAGGGACCCCCACAGTTAGGGGGTTGAAGGCAGAGGAGGAGCCCGCGAAGGAGACTGAGAATGAATGGCCAGAGAGATATGTGGAGAACCAGGAGAGGACAGAGTCAGTGAAAACAGGGTTGGATAATGTTTCCAGAAGGGGGTGGTCCACAGTGTCGAAGGCAGCTGAGAGGTCAAGGATGATTAGGATGGAGTAGAGGATGTGCCTTATTGAAGGCACATCTCCTCCAAGAAGCCTTCCCTGACTAAGCCCTCTTCTTTCACTCCCTTCTGCACCACTCTTATATTTGCTGCTTCATTCATCCTCCCTCTCATCCCCATAACACGTATGTTTGTATCTGTAATTCATTTATTTATCTATATATATTAATGTCTATCTCCCCCTCTAAACTGTGAGCTTGTTGAGGGCAGGAGTGTGTCTCCTGTCTCTAACTACAACCTGTGATAGAACCTACGGTTCTGGTGGAAGGCGAAGAAGACTGCTGAAAGCCTTTGCCTTAGATTTCAGAGATGGAATTAGTAATATAAGAATAGCAGTAAAAGAGTTTAATCTTATTGTTTGGAAAGGGAACAATTCTGCCAGATTTAGAGTCCAGGCATTTACTGCGCTCCATCCCCAAAGCTGAGAGTTTAGTGATAAGTGTTCAGGGCAGTAGTGTATAGAAGGTGAAACCTACAAATTTATACTCTGTCCTAGCCAACTGGCAGGTATCCCTAACCTTCCCTGACCAAGCCCTCCCTTCCTCTTCTCCCCCTCCTTTACGTGTTGCCCTGACTTGCTCCCTTCATTCAGCCCGGGCTTGGGAGTCAGAGGTCGTGGGTTCTAATCCTGGCTCCGCCATTTGTCTGCTGTGTGACCTTGAACAAGTCACTTAACTTCTCTGAGCCTCAGTTACCTCATCTGGGAAATGGGGATAAAGACCGTGAGCCCCACGTGGGACAACCTGATCACTGTAGCCCCCCAGCACTTAGAACGGTGCTTTGCACATAGTAAGCACTTAACAAATGCCATCATTATTATTATTATTCTCCATCCCAACCTCACTGCACTTATATACATATCTGTAATTTATTTATTTATATTCATGCCTGTGTCCCCCTCTAGATTGTAAGCTCCTTGTAGGCAGGGAATGTGTTTGTTATATTGTACTCTCCCAAGCGCTCAGTACAATGCTCTGCACACAGTAATCCTCGATGAGAAACAGCATGGCTCAGTGGAAATAGCACAGGCTTTGGAGTCAGAGGTCATGGGTTCAAATCCCAGCTCCACCACTTGTCAGCTGTGTGACTTTGGGCAAGTCACTTAACTTTTCTGTGCCTCAGTTACCTCATCTGTAAAATGGGGATTAAGACTGTGAGCCCCCTGTGGGACAACCTGATCACCTTGTAACCTCCCCCGCGTTTAGAACAATGCTTTGCACAAAGCCCACTGTTGGGTAGGGACTGTCTCTATATGTTGCCAGCTTGTACTTCCCAAGCGCTTAGTACAGTGCTCTGCACCCAGTAAGCGCTCAATAAATACGATTGATTGATTGATTAAGCGCTTAATAAATGTCATTATTATTATTAAATGTGATTGAATGAATGAATAGCTAGCAAAATGTCAGATAAAGTCAGCTGCATTTAATGAATGAATGAATTCATGCATGCATACATGCATATATATATATATATATATATATATATGCATTAATGATTGGGAGAGTAACTGTCACTGCCAGGATACCTCTAGTAAACCATAGCTGTCCCACATCCATCTCCCATTTTTCAATCTCTCTTCCCACTCATGTCCCCACTCACTCATTTCCCACTACTTTGTACTTAGATGAGGACACGAGGGCAGCAGCTTTTACACCAACCTACGGAATGGTTGTGAGGTCTGTAGGCCACCATTGTGCCTGCTCTCCCGAATAAGACCCACAGTTTACCCTTCCAGCCCACAGGTACCCGCACCAAAGTTGCAGGTTGGAGTGGGGAGACTGAGGGGCCTAAATATTCCAGCAGTAATCCTAAATGCCTATATTTAGTAGCGTGTGCAGTAAAGTTCCTAATATAAAACAAACTATTTTATAGACAGTTTCTGTATCCTTACTTAGCTGATCTTTCTCTTGAATGAGGTTTTAAAAAGATGGATGGATGGATTGTCCTTATAATAATAATAATAATAATAATAATAATAATAATAATGATGGTATTTGTTAAGCGCTTATTATGTGCAAAGCAGGCTGGCGTAACAGAGAGAGGGCTCATAGTGCTGTCCCATTACCACTGAGTTTATTGCAGCTTTGGTGTCGGGGCCACCAAAATTGTGCAGGGCCCCAGATACCGGAGGCAACCTCAGGGTTCCCAAGGACCACCCTAGAGAGCTTGGTTCTAGGCCAATGGAAGCAAATTCAAGTTTAGGGATTTCACAGGCCGAAATGGTGATCTTTGGATGCTCCCTTGCGTTTGGTCTGCTTCTGGAGAGCATCTAGCTTTCAGACCCTCCTATTAACTGATCAGGAGCCCTGGTACCCCCTTTGAGGTACCCTTGGGCCAAGAGGATAAAATATATTAAAAGTTTTGTGTGGGACAAGGAGAGGACCGTGTCAGTTCTGATTATCTTGTATCTACTAAACACTTAGCACGCACTTAATAAATATTATCGTCATGATCAGAACCCAGAAATAAAATAATAGTGGCATTTGTTTAGCACTTACTATATGCCAACCCCCAAGGTAGATATAAGGTAATTAGATCAGGCCCAGTTCCTGTCCCACATGGGGCTCACAGTCTGAGAGAAGGAGAAAGTATCTTATCCCCGTTTTAACTGTTGAGGAAAAATGAGGCACAGAGAACTTAAGTGGCCTTCCCAAGGTGTCACAGCAGGTACAGGGAGAAGCTGGGATTAGAATTTAGATCTCCTGACTCCTCGGCCACATTGCTTCTCTCTGAATACTTTGAGTGTTTTTCTTAATCAGTCAATCAGTCGTAGTTATTGAGTGCAGAGCTCTATACTAAGCACTTTAGAGAGTATAATATAACAGACTTAGTAGACATGTACCCTGCCCGCAACAAGCTGACAGTCTGGAGGGGAAGACAGACATTAATATAAATAAATTACGGATATGTACATAGTGCTGTGGGGCTGAGGGAAGGGTGAATAAATGGTGTAAATCCAAGTACTAGAGTGACGCCTGGGGGAGTAGAAAAAGAGGAAATGAGGGCCTACTTGGGGAAAGGCTTCTTGGAAGAGATGTCCCTTCATTAAGGCTTTGAAGGTGGGGAGAGTGATCAGCCGTCAGCTATGAAAAAAGGAAGGCGTTCTGGACCAGAGGCAGGACGTGGGCACGAGTTCGGTGGGGAAATAGATAAGATTGAGGTACAGCGTATAGGTCAGCGTTAGAGGAGCAAAATGTGCGGGCTGGGTTGTAGTAGGAAAGCAACAAAGTAAGATAGGAGGGGGCAAGGGGATTGAGTGCCCTAAAGAGAATGGTGAGACAGTGCTCTTTGATGTGGAGGTGGATGGGCAGTCAGTGGAGGTTCTTCAGGAGTGGGGAAACATGGCCTGAACATTTTTGAAGAAAACTGATTCAGACTGTCAAGCGTATTTATTATTTACTGTGTGCAGAACACTTTACTAAGTGCTTGGGATAGTACAGTATAACAGGCACATTCCCTGCCCGCAACGAGCTTACAGTCTAGAGGGGGAGCCAGACATTAGTATAAATAAATAAGTTACAGATAGGTACAGAAGTGCTGTGAGGCTGGAAGCAGGGGTGAATAAAGGGAGCAAGTCAGGGTGATGCAGAAAGGAACTAGAGAAGAGGAAAGGAGGGCTTAGGGAAGGCCTGTTGGAGGAACTGCGTCTTCACTGAGGCTTCAGAGCGGGGCAGGATCCAGGCAGTAGAGTGAAGTGTTGACTGGACTGGGGAGAGATAGGAGGCAGGGAGGTCAGCCTTTTATAGGAGAGAATCACTTGCAGAACAAGGCTAGTTTTCCCACTGTCATGCAAGTTCTTAAAATGAAGGGTGCAATGGAGTTTGCTTTACTAAAGTAAAATTACAGCACTTAAAGTGGCCAAATCACTCTCATGAGTAAGGAAATATTCCAGGAGGACTCTTGACTTTGTATACAGAGTTTTTTGGCAGGGACCTGTGAGGATGTTTCCTATCCTGGTTACCATTCACCTCAGAAAAATTACCTCTGATTTCAGTTTCCTCATCCGAACAATGAGGAAAGTTTCCTCTTTCCTCATTTTCCCCCCCCTTATTTAACAAGGTTAGTTTTGAGTTTTTTTAAAAAACTTTGGTAAAGCATTTTGAACTCTTTGGGTGATCAAGTATATGAAATAATACTTCCTGAGCAAATAATAATAATGAAAATGGTATTTGTTAAGCACTTACTATGTGTCAAGTACTGTTCTGAGTGCTGGGGTAGATACACGCTAATCAATGTGGACACAGTCCCTGTCCCACATGGGACTCATGGTCTCAATCCCCATTTTACAAGTGAGGTAGCTGAGGCACAGAGAAATTAAGTGACTTGCCCAAGGTCACACAACAGACAAGTGGCGGAGCTGGGATTAGAATCCAGGTCCTTCTGATTCCCAGGCCCGTGCCCTAGCCACATGTTGCTTCTGTTCCTTACCATACTGGACATTTCACTTGTCAAAGAAGACTTGTCAAAGAAGACTTTGTTCTGATGACTTGACACCTGCCCACATGTTTTGCTTTGTCGTCTGTCTCCCCCTTCTAGACTGTGAGCCCGTTGTTGGTTGGGGACCGTCTCTATATGTTCCCAAGCTCTTAGTACAATACTCTGCACACAGTAAGTGCTCAATAAATACGATTGAATGAATGAATGAATGAACAGGAAAGAAACAGAGCTGAAAGGACCCAATTTCAAGAAATCCACTGAACTTCTCAAAATTTAATATTTAAAAATTTGCTGAAGTCAACTATTTCCAATTTGCAGGTAGAAGGCATGTGCTTTATCTATTGAAAAAGGTCGTTCCATTTGTAGAAAGAGGATTACAATTGCAGAACATAGTATAGAATAGTATATAGAGAGAAGCAGTGGGGTTTAGTGGAAGGAGCCCGGGCTTGGGAGTCAGAAGTTGTGGGTTCTCATCCCCAAACGCTTAGTACAGTGCTCTGCACATAGTAAGCGCTCAATAAATACGATTGATGATGATCCTGGCTCCAGCACTTATTCATTCATTCATTCATTCATTCATATTTATTGAATGCTTACTGTGTTCATAGCACTGTACTAAGCGCTTGGGAAGTGCAAGTCGGCAACATATAGAGACGGTCCCTACCCAACAACAGGCTCATGTATCAGCTGTGTGACTGGGCAAGTCAGTTAACCTCTCTGTCCCTCAGTTACCTCATCTGTAAAATGGGGATTAAGACTGTGAGCCCTGTGTGGGACAACCTGATAACCTCATATCCACCCCAGCGCTTAGAACAGTGCTTGGCACATAGTAAGTGCTTAACAAATGCTATTATTATTATTATACTTAACACATTGATCCTCGATCAATTCAGTGGCTTTCAGACAGTTGTTTCCCCTGGTTGTCTTGATGCTTAGTTTTGGAAAAGTGATGTCTTGCCCCAGAAGAGGACTCTTCAATCTTGTTTTTAGACTAGACCACTATTCTTTCTTTCTCAGTTTAGTCCCTCTGGGGAAAGAACGGCTTCTAAGATCAAAGCTGTTTGAACCTGCTTATATGGGTGGCTCTCCAGGTCCCTGGGGGAGCACAGTAAGGTAGATAGACCAACAATCTGGATTTACTGAAGTTAACTTTTATGCTGAGATGAAAACATCGCACTTGTGATTCTCAATGGTATCTAACTAAAGTTTCAACTGGAATTTCTGCAGCAGGATTGGTGGATTTAATCCATCTGTCCACATCAAAACTAGGACACCTAATCCATAGTACCACTAAATGCCGTCTACTGCTACCACTGCAGTTTCTGTTATATCAAAGTCCAAACATCATAACATTTCATGAGCCACTCCTCCACAGCCCTTTCTGTTGACGCCGCTTCATTTATGCGCTTGATAACCCCCGATAAACAATTATTATAATTATGGTACTTGTTAAGCACTTATTTGCTAGGTGCTGTTCTAAGCGCTGGCGTAGATACAAGTTAATCAGGTTGAACACAGTCCCTGTCCCTCAGGGGGCTCACACTCTAAAATCCTTCTCCAGCCCAGCCCGCTCCCTCCGCTCCTCCGCCACTGATCTCCTCACCGTACCTCATTCTCGCCTGTCCTGCCATCGACCTGCGGCCCACGTCATCCCCCGGGCCTGGAATGCCCTCCCTCTGCCCATCCGCCAAGCTAGCTCTCTTCCTCCCTTCAAGGCCCTGCTGAGAGCTCACCTCCTCCAGGAGGCCTTCCCAGACTGAGCCCCTTCCTTCCTCTCCCCCTCGTCCCCCTCTCCATCCCCACCATCTTACCTCCTTCCCTTCCCCACAGCACCTGTATATATGTATATATGTTTGTACATATTTTTTACTCTATTTATTTATTTTACTTGTACATATCTATTCTATTTATTTTATTTTGTTAGTATGTTTGGTTTTGTCCTCTGTCTCCCCCTTTTAGACTGTGAGCCCACTGTTGGGTAGGGACTGTCTCTGTATGTTGCCAATTTGTACTTCCCAAGCGCTTAGTACAGTGCTCTGCACATAGTAAGCGCTCAATAAATACGATTGATTGATTGATTGATTAAAATCATGGGTTCTAGGTTCCTCATCTGTAAAATGGGGATCAAGACTGCGAGCCCCCTGTGCGACAGGGACTGTGTCCACCCTGATAAACTTGTACCTACCCCCAGGGCTTAATGCAGTGCCTGGCACATAGTGCTTAACAAATGAACCACAGTTACTCCCTAGGTTACAAATGAGGTAACTGAGGCCAAGAGAAGTTAAGTGGCTTGCCCAAGGTCACACAGCAGACACGCGGCAGAGCCAGTTAGAACACAGGTCCTTCCGATTGGGGGTCCTTCTTACTCCTAGGCCCATTCCCTGTCCACTAAGCCACGCTGCTTTCCTCAAGCTCTTGGGTGAAAGACAGGCTTACAAGTGCAGTACCCTGAACTGTGTAAGTCCTAATGCACCTTTCAAAAAGACCTTGAATATAATCGGTTTGTCACATGACACCCAGCGCCCTCAGAAGAGAACAAGATTCCTCAAGTTGACCTTTCTGAATGTCCTGCTCTCTGCCGAAGTCAGACGTTGCAAGTTTTCCAGGTGCTGATTATGATTCAAGGGAAAATCGAAAAAGAAAGATTACAGTGTATTGGCAGAGAAGCAGCGAGGTCTAGTGGGTAGCGTACAGGCCTGGGTGTCAGAAGGACCTGTGTTCTCATTTCCGGCTTATATAATTGCCAGTTTACAGCGCTTTGTCTGCTGTTCGACCGGGGGCAAATCACTTAACATCTCTGCGCCTCATTAATAATAATAATAATAATAATGGCATTTATTAAGAGCTTACTGTGTGCAAAGCACTGTTCTAAGCACTGGAGAGGTTACAGGGTGATCAAGTTGTCCCATGTGGGGCTCACAGTCTTAATCCCCACTTTACAGATGAGGGAACTGTGGCCCAGAGAAGTGAAGTGACCTGCCCAAAGTCCCACAGCTGACAGTTGGCGGAGTCGGGATTTGAACCCACGACCTCTGACTCCAAAGCCCGTGCTCTTTCCACTGAGCCACGCTGCTTCTCATTACCTCCTCTGCAAGACTAGACTGTAAGCTCGTTGTGGGCAGGAAACGTGTCTGCTTATTGTTGTACTGTACTCTCCCAAGTGCTTAGTTCGGTGCTCTGCTCACAGTAAGTGCTCAATAAATACGATTGAATGAATGAATCTGTAAAATGGGGATTAAGACTGGGAGCTCCAAATGGATCATGGATTGTGCCTAACCTGATTACCTTGTTCTACCCCACCGCTTAGTACAGTGCCTGGCACATAATACCTTGTAAAGTTGTAGCCATTTGCCTACAGCCAATCTCTGCCATAGACCTGGGCATCTTAGTACAGTGCTGTGCACACAGTAAGCGCTCAATAAATACGATTGATTGATTGATTGATCTTGGGGTTACTGTGGTATTTGGACCCGCAGATAAAAATGACTCTGCCCCGAAATAATCCTACTCTAAAAGCCCCTGTGTGGGCCAAGACTGTGAGATCCATGTGGGGTGGGGAAGTGTGTCCAATCTGCTTATAGTGTATCAACCCCTGTGCTTAGTACAGTGCTTGGCACATTGTAAGTGCTTAAGAAATGCCATAATTGTTAGTATCATTGTTATTTTTAAGACTAAAAACATAGGCAGTGCCTGTTATAATCGGTCCCACACTTCTTTTATTGAAGTTAGCTTCATATGTAGTTAATTGCTTGTAAATAAGGGGGAAATACACTTATTTACTAACACTCCAGTGGCCGTACTGAAAATATGTTAATACCAGGAAAACACTATTGAAAAACTTCTTAAACTACTCGCTTGTCAATTTGGGAAACATTTTCAGCAGCTTTTAGGTAACAGGTATGGCTTCAGCCCAGTTTCAAAAGGACAGATCTCCTACAACTACTGACAGTTGGATTGCCTGCTTCGGTAGAAATGCCTGTGTCTGAATGATGCATGAAAGTTGAACTACTCATTCAATCTTAGTAGATCTTCCCTTTCACAAAAAGCAGATGGTTCAGGGACTTGATTAGCTTTAAAGTACTTTTACGAACTAAAATACTTTTGCGTTTGTGTTGCCTTTAACATTCAAGGATGACAAGCAGCGATTAGAGAAGCAGCGTGGCTCAATGGATAGAGCACGGGCTTTGGAGTCAGAGGTCATAGGTTCAAATCTCCGCTCCACCTCCTCCAGGAGGCCTTCCCAGGCTCCTCTCCCCCTCCTCCCCCTCTCCATCCCCTCCGCCATACCTCCTTCCCCTCCCCACAGCACCTGTATAATAATAATGGCGTTTGTTAAGCGCTTACTATGTGCCAAGCACTGTTCTAAGCACTGGGGGGGCGGATACAAGGTGATCGGGTTGTCCCACGTGGGGCTCACAGTTTTAATCCCCATTTTACAGATGAGGGAACTGAGGCTCAGAGAAGTGAAGTGACTTGCCCAAGGTCACACAGCAGACATGTGGTGGAGCCGGGATTCGAACCTATGACCTCTGACTCCAAAGCCCGTGCTCTTTCCACTACCTGTATATCTGTATATATGTTTGTACGTATTTATTACTCTATTTTATTTGTACATATTTATTCTATTTTATTTTGTTAATATGTTTTGTTTTGTTCTCTGTCTCCCCCTTCTAGACTGTGAGCCCACTGTTGGGTAGGGACCGTCTCTATATGTTGCCAACTTGTACTTCCCAAGCGCTTAGTACAGTGCTCTGCACACAGCACGCGCTCAATAAATACGATTGAATGAATGAATGGTCAGCTGTGTGACTTTGGGCAAGTCACTTAACTTCTCTGTGCCTCAGTTACCTCATCTGAAGAATGGAGATTAAGACTGTGAGCCCCCCGTGGGACACCCTGATCACCTTGTAGCCACCACAGTGCCTAGAACAGTGCTGGCACATAGTAAGCGCTTAATAAATGCCATCATTATTATGACATATTAACCAGCAGAATGGGCCTCTAGGGTGGTTATCTTTGTTCCAGATGTGTTATTTGGAGAATCATTTTGACGTCATTTTGAGAAGCAGCCTGGCTTAGTGGATAGAACACAGGCCTGGAAGCCAGAAGGATCTGGGCCATAGTCCCGGTTCCACCGCATGTCCGCTTTGTAACCTTGGGCAAGTCACTTAACTTCTCTGCACCTCAGTTATGTCATCTTTAAAATGAGGACGCAGAAAGCTCCTTGTGAGAGAGGGACTGTGTCCAATCTGATTAACTTGCATCTCCCCCAGTACTTAGAACAGTGCTTGGCACCTAGTAAGTGCTTAACAAGTACCATAATTATTGTTATTCTAGAGTAATTGGACAAGTTAAAAGGTTTGGTTATATGTGGACTGTGCTTTTGATAAAGAAGAAACTAATATGATTAATATGTACTTTTTTTGACGGTGACTTTTTAAAACTCAAGCCTACCCTTCTGTCTCCTCCCACAGAAAATGATCCACAGTTTGTTTCTCATCAACTGCTCGGGAGACATATTCCTGGAGAAGCACTGGAAAAGCGTTGTGAGCCAATCAGTCTGTGACTATTTCTTTGAAGCTCAGGAGAAAGCTGCTGATGTTGAGAATGTGCCACCTGTAATCTCAACACCTCACCACTACCTCATCAGTATCTACAGGGATAAGCTTTTTTTTGTGTCCGTCATTCAGAGTGAAGTGCCACCTCTTTTTGTAATTGAGTTCCTTCACCGGGTTGCTGACACTTTCCAGGTTTGTTACTAGTAAATTCTTCGGGTTTTTCCATTTTATTTCTAGGCAAATTGACTGTTAATTGGGCGTGTAAGGATTAACGATTACCAAATGAG
This sequence comes from Tachyglossus aculeatus, assembly GCF_015852505.1. Taxonomy (NCBI): domain Eukaryota; kingdom Metazoa; phylum Chordata; class Mammalia; order Monotremata; family Tachyglossidae; genus Tachyglossus; species Tachyglossus aculeatus. The sequence goes on along the minus strand of NC_052068.1, from coordinate 26,843,248 downwards.
TGTTGTTCTTTTTCCGGTTTCTGTTTGTACTTTCTGTGAAATTTACATTTTGGTTTTTCTGATATATTCTTAGACAATACTTTAGGTGTTCATTTTTGCATAATTAGTTGAGGTGTGAATATTGTGGCAGCTACGGAAATAAGAATGTATCAAGATCATAAGACTCCTATATGATGATAGATCCAATCTCATCTGAATTGAGCTTGTAAATTCTTTATGGGCAGAGAACCTGTCTACCAACTGTGATGCTGTACCCTCCCAAGCCCTTAGTACAGTGCTGTGCACACAAGCACTCAATAAGCACGATTGATTGATTGATTGTGTTGAAGGTGACTTGTCTGACCCATTTCGCATCACTAATAGAGTAAAGCAGAGTGGGATGATAGTTCCTTTCTTGTTCAACCTGTTCTCTTCAGTTGTGCTTCAGGGTGCAACAAGAAACCTGGAAGTTGGTGTTAGAATGTGCTTCTGCTCCTCTGAGAAATTTTCCGGCTCATCAGGTTAAACACATCTTAAAGGAGCTGCAATACGTGGATGAACGTGTTCTGTAAATATGTTGTTTACACGGAAATTGTTTTGTGTAGTCAGCAAGAGCTACGGTTCAACTGTTCACATTCAACTGAAGAATGTGTTCCAGCCAGAACCCGTCAAGCCCGGGACAAAATCCAAAATTTCTGCTGAGGGGCTAGCAGAATTCAGTGACAGCATTACTTCTACCTAACCCTCTCTTTGCTCAAGAGTCATGGATAGACAAATCTGAAAACATTAAGCAGGGTCAGCATGTTCATTTTGGGAGGTTGGCCTCCCACTCTAGCAATGTGACATCAAGCTGCCTGCCAAGCCTAAGGTCTACAAAACAGTTGTAGTGTGTCCAATTGCAAGATCTGGACCTACTACAGACGTCACATCTAGCTTCTTGAGCAGTTCAGTCAGCATTTTATACTATGTGCTGTATTCAAAAACAAACAAGGAAGGGTCACCGATAAAGAAGTCTTGCAATTCTTGTCATTACCCAGTAAATTTGAAGAGGTTGGCTAATGGCCACTTATCCAGATACCTGCCAAATGGTGAATAGATGGAGGGGGACCCTAAGCAAGGAAGGAAGAACACATATTTTAGTAGTGTGATGAAGCCCTGCCTGAATCAAGGAATCAGTCGATCATGTTTATTGAGTGCTTACTTCATGCAGAGCACTTGGAAGAGTACAATATAATAGAGTTGGTAGACACATTCCCTGCCTACAAGGAGTTTACAGTCTAGAGGGGGAGACAAACATTGAAATAACTTACAGATATGTACAAGAGTGCGATGGGGCTGAGAGTGGGGAGAATATCAAGTGTTTAAAGGGTACAGATCAGATCCAAGGGCATAGAGGAAATAAATGAAATGAGGGCTTAGGGGAGGCCTCTTGAAGGAGATGTGATTTTAATAAGGCTTTAATGGGGCAGAGCTGTGCCCTCCTGGAAAACAACAGCAATGGACAGTCCGGCCTGGTTTTCAGCAATTAGAAAAGGAGTGACTATCCTGGAGCCCAAATTTTGGAAATGTTGGGATACCAAAAGGCAGAAAAGAAAGCAAATCAGGCACAGTAGGTTGAAAACACAAGGGGCTGGTGCAATTGTGAAAGGCAGTAGTGGATATACGTGGGTCTTTTCAGTTCCATCTGCACTCAGAGTTAAAATCTCGCCATCAGTAATATCAACTCTGTATCTAAAATACTGATTGGTATGCTTTACAAACAGTTATTTCTCTATGCGTAGATCAATTAATGGTATTCATTACAGTATTAAAGAGAAACCAGAGTTCATTTTTAAGTTGCTCGTAAAATGTCATTTTATAATATAGTAGGCCTTGTAAGCATATGGTAATCAAAATTGTTGAAGAGCATAATGAATCAGGAATATTTTTTTTTTCGTTTACTTTGCCCACACATTTATTGCAATCCTCAATATTAATAAAAACTCATGAAATTTTATGTACATTTTGTTAGGATTACTTTGGTGAATGTTCAGAGACTGCAATTAAGGACAATGTGGTCATAGTTTATGAGCTCTTGGAGGAAATGTTAGATAATGGATTTCCACTCGCAACTGAGTCCAACATCCTGAAAGAACTTATTAAACCCCCAACAATTCTACGCTCTGTCGTCAATTCTATCACAGGTATGGTTAAGTTCATAACTTTAAATAAAGATGGTCAGGGTAATGTTTGGATAGCAGAAAATAACTGTACAATTTTATTTTAAGTGGTATTAAGTTCATACTAGGTGCCAGACCCTGTACTAAGCTCTGGGTTAGATACAGAGTAATCAAGGAGGACTCAGTCTTTGTCCCACATTGGGGTCGCAGTCTTAATCTTCATTTTGCAGATGAGGTAACTGAGGCACAAAGAAGTTTAGTAATTTTCCCAAGGTCACACAACAGACAAGTAGCCGAGCCAGGATTAGAACCCAGATGCTCGGACTCTTAGGCTCGTGCTCTTTCCATTAGGCTACACTGCTTCCCGTATTTTAAAACCACTCCCTTCATGGTGAGTTTTGTGGTCATAGCTCTTGCTATTTTTATGCTAACAGGCCCTCCTTCTCTAATGGTGACATGCCAGGGCTGTATGAATGCCAAACCTTCTCGGGGAAGTCACTGAGTTAAGTGACTGAAAGTCTGGGAAATGGTTAATTTGGAGGTTTAGACCAGGCATCGTTGATGCAACGGTTGCTGTATAACCATGTGCTGTGTACGTAGAGTTCCCACTTATCCAGAAGTGATAAAGAAAAATAAAAAGGAACAACCTCCTGTAATGTTAATCTTCATTTTACAGATGCGGTAACTGAGGCACAGATAAATTTAGTAATTTGCCCAAGGTCACACAACAGACAAGTAGCAGAGCCGGGATTAGAACCCAGATGCTCTGACTCTTAGGCCTGTGCTCTTTCCGTTAGGCCACACTGATTCCCGTGTTTTAAAACCACCCTCTGGATAGTGAAAAAGGTTTTATTCTTTAGCTAAAGCTAATCCTTCTCAGAAGCAGGGACTAATAATCAACTTGAAGTGTTATTTCTCTTTGAAATCTCAAAGTGCTTCAGTAGTGGCGATTTGGACTCTCCTTCAGGTGACAGCAGCACTTTTACTATTGTGTAAGAATCCAGAGCATGTGAAGCACTTAAGAAACACAATGTCCAAATATTATGTCCCTTCCTAATCTACAAGATCTGTACACTAGCCAGGGTTTAAAAAAACTTTAGAAAATATGAGCCGCTGTACTGCAAAGCACTTGCTACCACCTCAGAACTTGCAATATGTTCATATAGCTTTTACTGGAGCAATTTGGAGTCTGTGGTCATTTTAGAAACAGCATAATACATGTTCATAAATTGCTGCACTTAGTTACATTAATTAGTGAAAAAGGGCTGGAATTCTGTCTGAGGGTTGCAACCTGCGGAATGTTAGACAGCACTGTAGGCACACATTTCATATAGATGACTCATTAACTACATGGATATGTGTATGTGTATATGTCCATGTTACCAGTCTGTGCTTTAAAGAGTGAAAGTGCCTGAACAGGTTCTTCCTCAGTTTCAAATCTTAGTACCTGATCTGTAGGGCTCCATTTTGATGCAGTGCCCCCATATTTGATGAAGACCTAGTTACCACTTTGGCAGTCCAACAGGGGCTTTAATTGAGGTGGTGTCACAATACAGGGTTCTGAAACAACCCTTTTGGTCGTAGTGGCAGTGGATTAAGGTTTTGTTGTCCAGCTACTGGGATTTTACTACCCTTAACCTCCAGAAGGCATATTTCCCTAGAAGGTCAGCAGATGTGTTTGTGCCGGTTTGGAAAGCGGGTGGAGGTCTGTTTCTATCCTCCTGTAATTTGTTACATTCTTTTGGATGCGTCAGCCCCTGTCTTGATTTAAAAAAAAGAGAAAACGGTACATTTTGGGTGAAGCAGGAACTCTGTTTAATAGCCAAGTTTGGAGTGTGGAGGAATAAAGACTTCCAATGCCGTTTTGTGTGGTGGTTCTAACGTTTTCCTTTGCTCGTTTCCCAGGCAGCAGTAATGTGGGAGAAACCCTCCCCACCGGCCAGCTCTCCAACATTCCGTGGCGCCGGGCTGGTGTAAAGTACACCAACAATGAAGCCTATTTTGATGTCATTGAAGAAATAGATGCAATTATAGACAAATCAGGTAAAAGTGCAGGCGTTTTATTGACTTGCGCGGGAAAGTTGTTTCTCATTGGCAAGTTGCATGGGAAATGGAAAGTAAGGTACCCTTATTAATACAAAAGACAATAGGTTCTTCATTTTAAATCCAAGCTTTAGAGAAACAGCATGGCGTAGTGGATAGAGCACGGGCCTGGAATTCAGAAAGTCATGGGATCTATCCTTGGCTCTGCCACTTCTCCGCTGGGTGACCCTGGGCAAGTCACTTCACTTTTCTGGGCCTGAGTCCCCTCATCTGGAAAATGGAGATCAGGACCGTGAGCCCCACGTGACACACCGACTGTGTCCAACCCATTTAGCTTGTATTTACTCCTGCGCTAGTACAGTGCCTGGCACAGAGTGAGTGCTTAACAAATACCATAATAATTATTATTATTATTCTAGCTTTTATTTGCACTTCATTAGCAAATACTTGTTTTGCAATTGGAAAGAAGTTAGCCATAATCTTTTCGTAGTCAGGGAGCCGATTAAGATTTATTAGAGAAGTGTGCATTTTCCTGTGCATCGTCAGCTTCAAGTGGGTATTGGCAGTGGCAGTCAGTCAATTAATGGTATTTATTGAGCACTTAGTGTGTGCAGAACACTGTCCTCAGTGCTTGGGAGAGTACAACATAGCAGAGTTGACAGACACGTTCAGTACCCACAGTGATCGGCACTTGGTAGCTGTTCGAGCTGGTGAACATACCATATTTCAGTTGCAGCCTTGTTCCTTTGATTGGTTTAAAGTGGCTCAAAGCCTTCCAGAAGTCTAATATCCTGGGGGTGGTACCCACAGTTATGCTAAGTACAGAACTGTCTTCAACGAAGTATATAGTACTAGGTTCAGTGGACGTGGACAGAGTTTTTCCAATTTACCATTGATATTTTTATTTATTCAGGTTCCACAGTCTTTGCAGAAATTCAAGGAGTTATCGATGCTTGCATCAAGCTGTCTGGAATGCCTGATCTTTCCCTTTCCTTCATGGTGAGTTTCGGGGTCATAGCTCTTGCTATTTTTATGCTAACAGGCCCTCCTTCTCTAAAGGTGACGTGCCAGGGCTGTATGAATGCCAGACCTTCTCCGGGAAGTCACTGAGTTAAGTGACTGAAAGTCTGGGAAATGGTTAATTTGGAGGTTTAGACCAGGCATCGTTAATGCAACTGTTGCTGTATAACCATGTGCTGTGTACGTAGAGTGTTCCCACTTATCCAGAAGTGATAAAGAAAAATAAAGAGGAACAACTTCCTATAATGTTTGTTTTAGAATTCAATATTAAAAACACGTAATGGAAGTGGGTCCGTATCTTTTATGTTTTCTGTAGAATCCAAGGCTTCTAGATGATGTCAGTTTCCACCCTTGTATTCGGTTTAAGCGCTGGGAATCCGAACGAGTTTTGTCATTTATCCCTCCAGATGGAAGCTTTCGACTGATCTCCTACCGCGTCAGCTCGCAAAAGTACGTTGCAATCGCTAATGATATTAGCTAAAGAAATGAGACTTGGAACTTCCAGTCTGCCTAATTTAATTTGCTTTTTTTCTGTCCTGGTAGCTTGTCATTTACCCCATAGAGTACCTTTGGATGTAGTCAGGGCTGATATTCGCCTCCAGCCACCAGGCTCAAGTTGGCAAAGAGAAATTTTACTTCCAGAAAAGACACCTTAGTGAAAGCAACAGAGCAAGGGCAGCATTTTGGTGGCCAGGGGAATTACCCGACAAGGGGTTCCTTCAGAGGCATAGGGAACTCTCCCAAGCCCCAGTAGTTCTGCCTGCTGCATATGTCCGGAACTGAGTCAAACTGAACCATTCCGAGAGAGTGGCTTGGAGAGAGTGGCTTGGAGTGTGTGCACTGGAAATGTGGGTAACTCAAACAGTGAGTGCTTTAAAAGCCCTGGGGACATAACACAATCAATCCACTTTTACTTTCTTCTCCTTCTCCCCTTAATTTCACATTCACAACTCCTGGCCTTCAGCTTAAAGGTTGCCTCAGGCCCACACGTTCAGCTAACTAGAGTAGGAACAGGTATATATCTGTCTGTGGGGAAAGCTCTGTTCACAAAGAGACAGTAGCTCTTTGGAAATTACCAAAGGGAAAGACAGACATTTCCAAACTTGCCTACGACTGGAAGGTCCATTTTGAGGGAAACTCAGATTTACTGAGATCCTATCCAAATTCCCCTTGTAACAGTATAACCAGAGGTGACTGGAAAACACACAACATGGGCTCTCCTAGAACTTCCCCTCTCAGACAGACCTAATGTGCGTCTTTCTGTAATCTGGATTGAGATGAAAGATGCTACGATGCAGAAATGGGGAAGAAGGGTATGGGGCCACGGTCGGGCTCAGGTACCAGGGAATTATTTCTTGGCCGTCTCAGCCAGTCAGTCCTATTTAAAGAGCGCTTCCTGTGTGCAGAACACTGTATTAAGCACTTGGGAGAGTACAATACAACAGTAAACAGACACATTCCCTGTCCACAATAAGCTTATATAGCAAAGCTTTAGATCTAAAATGGAGCAGCTGGTTAGAACACCCCTTTCCACTGCAAGGCTTCTATTATGATCAGTATGATGAGCAAAGGCACAGGACTTCCCTTTTCTTGTATTTTGCAATGGTGGTGTATTTATTAGCTATTTGCCCCATGGCGGCTTTATCGAGGGGATCACTTTTCCAGTAAACCAAGAAATGAGAGAAAGGCTAATGAATATCCTTAGCCTTAACCTGTAGGCCCTTCTGAAACGTCTGTCACTGTGAAATGTAGGCTTTGCACTCCTATTCTGAGGGCATGAATGTCTTTTTGTATCATTTTACATTTTTTAAAAAAGGACCCAACGGATTCAGCTGACAACACAGTAGCTGACCCCAGAATCCTTGCTTTCAACCACTGTCATTTCAGCCTCCATTTTTTATAAGCTACTATGCACAATTTTAACTGGGCTTTGGGAAAACTGCCATTTCCATAGCCCCTTTTTAGGATTAGAAAACAGTCTAGTCATAGTCTGCCATTTTCTGCTGCCTTATTTCTTTTAGGGAGTATATAATAATTGTGGTGTTTGTTAAGTGCTTACTGTGTGCCAAGCACTGTTCTACACACTGGGGAAGATACAAGATATCAATCAGGTCACAGACAGTCTCTGTCCCACAACCTAAGCAGGAGGGAGGATCAGGTATTAAACCCTCATTTTGCAGATGAGGTAATTGAGGCACAGAGAAGGTAAGTGATTTGCCCAAGGTCACCCAGCAGGCACATGGCGGAGTCGGAATTAGAACCCTGGTTCTCTGACTCACAGGCCTATTATCTTTCCGCTAAGCCACGCTGTTCCTTAACAGTAACAAGTATGGTATTTGTTAAGTGCTTAATAAGTACCAGGCACTGTACTAAGCGCTGGGGGTAGATACAGGCTAATAGGGTTGGACCCAGTCCCACATAATAATAATGGTATTTATAGGGCTCACAGTCTCAAACCCAATTTTATACATGAGGTAACTGAGGCTCAGAGAAGCCAAGTGACTTGCCCAAGGTCACATGGCAGACAGTTGGCAGAGCCAGGATTAGAACCCAGGTCCTTCTGACTCCCTAGGCCGCATTGCTTCTTCTTATGTATCTGATATACAAGGTATCTATCTGATTGCCCTCCTAATACCATCTTTCTCTTTAGTTTGGTGGCAATTCCAGTGTACGTCAAACACAACATCAGCTTTAAGGAAAACAGTTCCTGTGGTCGATTTGATGTTACGGTTGGACCAAAACAAAATATGGGGAAAACAATTGAAGGAATCACAGTGACGGTTCATATGCCAAAAGCTGTACTTAATATGAATCTCTCTCCAACCCAAGGCAGCTACACATTTGATCCAGTCACCAAGGTATGTCTCTTTTGAGGACTGATTTAATGTCAGCCCCTATGCTTGGCCAACAGACCTTTATCCAGAATGATCATAATGACAGTGGTGATTATGTCAAATAGCTCTCTTCTTTCCTACAAGTATCAAAAACTCTGGCAAAACCCTCCGTGTGTGTGCCATTAATTTTCTGAAGTCAGTTTGGTTTGTCAAACATGAGAATCCCATCAAAAAACTAAGATGAGCTGTGGTTTGTGGGGCAAATACTTTCTGTTTGTAACAAACTGCCCACATGGGATCCAGCTATCTTGCTGAAGATGCTTGGGGTTTTTTTTATTTTTTATTTGGTGGCGTGGGTTTTTTTGGATCACTCTGGCATGTTTCAAATTACTTTTTAACTTGGATTTGGTTATTAAGTGAAGCCGGTGGCCAAATCAACAAAAAGTGTGCCTGGAAATAAAAATTAAAACTTTAATTGCCAATCCTGAAATTCAGTGTATACTTATTTCCCCTTTCACCTGATTCTGGTTAAAAAAAATAGTTTCTGCCAGAGTTCTGGTTCAAGATGAATCCATTTCCCTGGCCTGGAATGCCCTCCCTCCGCACATCCGCCAAGCTAGCTCTCTTCCTCCCTTCAAGACCCTACTGAGAGCTCACCTCCTCCAGGAGGCCTTCCCAGACTGAGCCCCCTCCCCCCCCGCCTTACCTCCTTCCCCTCCCCACAGCACCTGTATATATGTATATACGTTTGTACGTATTTATTACTCTATTTTATCTGTACATATTCTATTTATTTTATTTTGTTAATATGTTTTGTTTTGTTCTCTGTCTCCCCCTTCTAGACTGTGAGCCCGCTGTTGGGTAGGGACCGTCTCTATCTGTTGCCAACATGTACTTCCCAAGCGCTTAGTCCAGTGCTCTGCACACAGTAAGCGTTCAGTAAATACGATTGAATGAATGAATGAATTTCAAGGCAAAATGTTAATAAGCTTACCGAGTAGAGTTTCCCAAATTAAATTTTCATTCAGAACTGCTTTCAGTGCTATTGGACCCAAGTTTAGATAAAGGAACCATCTGGGAATTTCTAATATACATTAATTAAAAATCAGTCTCCATTTCCAGGATGTGATAAACAGGCTTACTGCTCAGCTGAAGGTAATTTGGGGCCAAGTGGAAAGCTGAAGAGCAAATCAATCAGTGGTATTTATTGAACACTTTCATTCATTCATTCAATCGTATTTATTGAGCGCTTACTGTGTGCAGAGCACTATAGTAAGCGCTTGGGAAGTCCAAGTTGGTAACATATAGAGACGGTCCCTACCCAACAGCGGGCTCACAGTCTAGAAGGGGGAGATAGACAACAAAACAAAACATATTAACAAAATAAAATAAATAGAATAAATATGTACAAATAAAGTAATAAATACGTACAAACATATATACATATATACAGGTGCTGTGGGGAGGGGAAGGAGGTAAGGCGGGAGGATGAGGATGGGGAGGAGAGGGAGAGGAAGGAGGGGGCTCAGTCTGGGAAGGCCTCCTGGAGGAGGTGAGCTCTCAGTAGGGCTTTGAAGGGAGGAAGAGAGCCTGTCCATAAGGAGTTTACAGTGTAGAGGGGGAAACAGACATGAAAATAAAAGCAAAGAGGTAGTGTCTGCCAGGGTCCAGAATCTAGGTGTAACTCCGATTTTTGGACAACTTCTTTAGCATTGAATAAGGGAAGGGCGGGGTGGGGGGTGCTAACGGTCCCTTAGTTAACCAGAGGTCAGTCAGCACTGTATTTGATTTTTAGTTGAATCTTATTAACAGTTGAGCCTCTTTTCCCTCTAATATAATGCTGCCTAGAGGCATTATTACAGTCCACTCCTCAAGGCCTCCGTGAAGCGATACACACTTTTTATAAATGGGCTTCTTGCTGGAAATGCACAGCTGGGTTTCTTAGAGAAAATATGAAAGTATTTCAGAAATGCCTCCCTTCCTCCACACATCCACTAAAATGAGTCAATCAATGGTATTTATTGAGCACTTACTGCGTGCAGAGCACTGAACTAAGGGCGTGGGAGAGTATAATCTTTTAGACTGTGAGCCCACCTTTTAGACTGTGAGCTCACTGTTGGTTAGGGACTGTCTCTATATGTTGCCAATTTGTACTTCCCAAGCGCTTAGTACAGTGCTCTGCACATAGTAAGCACTCAATAAATACGATTGATGATGATGATGATAATGCAACAGAGTTGGTAGACATGTTCCCTGTCCACAACCAGCGTAAAGTCTAGAAGGGGAGACAGATATTAATATAAATTAATTTACAGTATAATTTATAGATATGGACACAAGTGCGGCGGGGGGGAAGGTCACAGATACAGGTGCATAGACGATGCAGGTGGCAGAGGGAGCTGGAGAAGAGGACTTAATTGGGGAAGGCCTCTTGAAGGAAATGTGACTTTATTAAGGCTTTGAAGGTGGGGAAAGTGGTGGTCTGGCATATATGGAGGTGGGGAGAGTTTCAGGCCAGAGGGAGGATGTGGGAAAGAGGTTGGCGGCGAGATAGATGAGATCAGGGAACATTGAGCAAGCTGGCGGTAGAGGAACAAAGTGTGCTGGCCAGGCCGTAGTAGGAGATCTGTGAGGTAAGGAACGGCAGGGTCAAGCTGACTGAATGCTTCAAAGCTGATGGTAAGGAGTTTCTGTGGGTTCCTCTTTGTTTCCTGCTGTGAATAGTGCCCCTCATTCAACAACCGCATACCCAAGCCGTGAGGGTATTTCACAACATAGAACTCCTGGAATAGAGAATTCTGGTCTAATTTGATTAACTTTGAAAATCTCCTGGTGATCATTTGCATGTGTGTGTGTGTGTGTGTGTGTGTGTTTTCTTTTTTTGTAAAGGTGTTAACGTGGGATGTTGGAAAAATCGCCCCGCAGAAGCTCCCAGGTCTTAAGGGAATGGTGAATTTACAATCTGGAGCCCCCAAACCCGAAGAGAATCCAAGTCTAAATATTCAGTTCAAGATCCAGCAACTAGCTATTTCAGGTGGGTCACTCGGAGGAAGCGTTTTGAGGCAGGGGAGAGCTGCTCCGGGTCGGGATATTCTCATGCCAGAAACAACCTGGTTTCTTCCCATCCTGTTTGGCATTCAGTTAGACTGACCTGAGCCCAACATTGTGGCCTAGTGGATAGAGCATAGACTTGGGAGTCAGAGGGACCTGGGTTCTAATCCTGGCTCTGCCACTTGTCTGCTGTGTGCCCTTGGGCAAGTCACTTAACTTCTCTGTACCTCAGTCCTCTCATCTGTAAAATGGGGATTAAGACTGGGCCCTAAGTGGGACAGGGACTGTGTCCAGCCTGCTTTTCTAGTATCTACTTCAGTGCTTAGAACAGTGCCTGGTACAGTACAGTAAAGTACAAGCGCTTAGTACAGTGCTCTGCACACAGTAAGCGCTCAATAAATGATTGATTGGTACATAGTAAGCACTTAAATACTATTATCATTATTGTGATGATTATTATTCATTCAGTCGTATTTATTGAGCGCTTACTGTGTGCAGATCACGGTACTAAGCGCTTGGGAAGTACAAGCGCTTATGTCCTGCTTATTGTGTCCTGCTGATCACTAACAGTACTCTCCTGGTGGGGAGTTCTTGGGGATTGAGTGATAGTCATATTTATTAAGCTCATATTTGTCTGCAGACACTGCACTGAGCGCTTGGGAGAGTACAATATACTAGAGTTGGTAGACATGTTCCCTGCCCACAAGGAACATTCATTCATTCATTCAATCGTATTTATTGAGCACTTACTGTGTGCAGAGCATGTTTAGAGGGGAAGACAGATGATTAAATAAATTACAGCTATGTAAGTAAATGCTATGGCGCTGAGGGTGGGGTGAATGAAGGGTACACATCTGAAATGCAAGGCTAACGCAGAAGGGAGAGGGAGTAGGGGACAGGAAGGTTTAGTCGGGGAAGGCCGCTTAGAGGAGATGTGCCTTTAATAAGGTTTTTGTCCCCAACGCTCACGCCCTGTGGAGAAAAGTAGAATTAAAGCCGAAGATGTAGTTGTCATGCATTAGAGGGCACATCCCAAGCGCTTAGTACAGTGCTATGCCCACAGTAAGCGCTCAATAAATACGATTGAATGAATGACCTTGACCACTCACCCCTGGGGGAGCAGCTTCCACTGGGGATTCTGCCGACATTGGCTGGGTGCGTAGGCTGCCCTCAGAGCCAGAACACAATTAGCTTTCTTCCCTTCCGAAGGGTGAGGGATGGCTCGTTATTTCACATCCAATTTCTGTGGTCATGCTTCCGTTCTGCAGTTTCTATTTTTGTCATTGTTTATGATGTGAGAACATTACGCTTAATCCCTTGTCTTCTCATTCTCCTGTTACACAGGCCTGAAAGTCAACCGTCTTGATATGTATGGGGAGAAATATAAGCCATTTAAAGGAGTCAAATACATCACCAAAGCAGGAAAATTCCAAGTGCGGACATGAGAAGATACCGTCACCCCTTAAGGCGTGCTGATGTTTTCTGAGTATCGTTGAAATGTATGCTTAATGACTTAGGTGGCTCTTAGGTTCCAGAAGGATAATATACACGTTAAAGCATTTGCGTACAACTACTTCCATAAAAAGGTGGCTTACTAATTGGTGTAGCTTTCTTAAATAGCTTTAAGCTAAGGAAACTTTTCTAATGATGTTGCCTATTTTTTCCTTTTTTTTTTTTTAAACAAAAAATTTCAAAGGTGACCATTTAGTAAGATGCTACACTCAGTTACAGAGCATAATCAGGAGCATGGAGAACTAAGATAAATAAGAACAAAAACGACCTACTGGAGTAAGCCACGTAGCTGCGACTGTCTTTTGCCAAGGCGGAAATGCTGATTTTCTGATCTAAGTTGTGTGCTGAAGGGTGTAACTGATCCTTATATTTCTGATCTCGTCCATCCCATAGAAATGTCTTTCCTGAAGCAGGCAAATTCCTTCCCACAGAAGTTTACAGAAAACTGCCTCTTCAAGTGTTTGCCTTACTCAGCTTTTCACTTGTGCCATTAGCAAGCGAGGTGGTTAAAGTCCCTTTACAATCATCCTGGCAAGTAGGGTTGCTTCATTCTCACTGTACTTGCTATTGTATTTTTTATAAAGGAGATTTTTACGTCAAGCTTAGACTTTGATTTACAGAGATCTTGCTGCAGTAAATGTACCCGAGTTTGTGCCATCAGTTCAGTTCTTAGATATCACTGTAAGCAAACATTTATATCATAGGGGATGCATGCTTTATCAAGATAAAGGGAACACTACTTTGGCATTTATGAAGTTGCAAGCACAAGCTTATGAGCTCTTCAAAAAAGAAGTTAGTACCCTAAAAGGCACAGTAGCAGCAGAGAACTTGCCACTTAAATGTTTTGTAAATTAGCCGAAAATTGCTTTAACCAGAGGCTTCCTTAATATTTAACCCACTCTGGTCTTGGCATTAACAAAGGACAAGTGTGCCTGCCAAAATTTCAACTCCAAGTACCCTAGTTTAAAAAAGAAATCCTTAATGTGTGGCGTTTGGTAAAGCAGGGAGCTATCTCTGTGTAATATGTCAACTGGCAGCTCACGGGTAGTTCAATATAAGAGGCTTGTCTAACCCACTGCTTTCTCTGGGGTTCGGCCTGGTTCAGCGTGGATGAATGGGGAAGTTTAAGGACGGAGTCACCACAACTGTCCTTTGTTGCCTGTTCTTGCACTGCAGTGACGGAATAGCAACCTCACTCTCCTTCGGTCTGTTTCCATGTTCCCCCTAACTGTCCAGACCATACTTTAATGCAGTTAAGATGACTTATTTGCCTACCTTTCTCTGGGCCCGCTCCCATTCCCTGTCCGGCACCGGATTTGGTAACCGCTTGGGGTGGGGCTGGATGCTGTAGTGCCCTGTACCAGTGTCTTCAGCTCCAGCTGCTGTGCGAGGTTGTGTCCCCCAACCTGACATTTTCCCCACTCCAGGTGCAGATGCCACATTGGATGTCCTACTCCCCACCCCAGCCACCTATAGATTAACACATCTCACCCTTCTTGGTTCATGGGCTTTGCCTCTTTCACACTGCCCCCATCCTTTAAATCGAGATGTTTCCTTTCCCCACAGGGTGACCTCTTGACTCAACTACCTCTTCCCGGTTCTCTGTTCAGCATTGTTCTTCACAGTCTCTTACGACTTTTGAGATACTGCCCTTGGCCCGCTCTCCCTCCTATGGTGGCTGCAGCCCTGATACCATTTGCTGACTTTGTCTATTCACGTCTTCCTCCCGTGCCTTTTCTCTCATAATCCCCAAGTCCCTTGGGCCCCAAGTAATCCCCCTTGCCTCTCACTTTTCTTTCCAGAAAGCCTTTTCCTACCAGTCGTTTCCCCTTTGTGTTTTTAAGTTAATGAATTATTTGTCAGCATTAGATAGCTCCTTGAAACAGGACTTCCCTTACGTGTTTGTACAGGACTGTGTACGCTATCAATAAAGACATGGAAGCAATACACGCATGGCCTTTGCACACTAACTTCGATTAAAGCACGCGGCAGGGCCGGGGGAGCTCCTGCCAGCTTTGGTCTTAAGCATAGCTGTGTTTCATCTCCTGCCTCATGACAGGTGAGTCCAACTAAAGAGTGCACTCCCCCACCCGCTTAAGTCCTTGGATCCACAGTGTGTTTGAGGAAAATAACTTCAGGTACCTTTCTGGTCATCCTTGAGGGCTCAAATGTCTGATCAAAGTCACTTTCCTCATAGCTGTTCGTTTAAAATGTTGCTAAAACATGCAGCATAATTCAAAAATGTATTCGGTTAAATTCTCCACCATCAACAACTGTATTTACTGAGCATCTGCAGCGTGCAAATCCCTGAACCGGACAAACTCCTCTATCGGGATTCTGGGCATGGGAGAAATATCACCCTGTCAACTCATATCTCTACCCCCCGCCCCAGGAACAGCTGAGTAACCAAAGTTCTCCCAGGGTGACAGCTGTGATGTGCGCACAAACATCACATCCACAGCAGAGCTGCAGGCCTCCTTAGGGGAGCCAACTCTATGACTAGATTTAAATAACTCAAGTCACCCAACAACACGATTGGAGCATAAGCAATTCAGCTTGGGAAGAAGTCCTAATATAGCACCAAAAAACTTCCCAGCATTCCCACTGTAAACAAATTCAGTGGGGTGGAAGGGTCTGGAATGCACTTTCAGATCTCATTGCAAAACTGGGCTCAGTTTGCATCTCAAGGGACTGGCCCTGCTTCGTCCAGCAGTGACTAGTACCCTTGAAATGGCAGACAGTCACAAGGAAGGACTTCTCTTTACTCCCTACTTACCGAAGATCACTCATCCTGGTGGAAAGAATCTCCCCAGAAAGGACTCTAGTGTGCCAGCAAAGACAGCACTATTCTGCAGGCCAGTATCTGTTTACTGCCCTTTTCCTTCTTACGGTATTTGTTAAGCACTTACTATGTGCCAGGCACTGCACTAGGCGCAGGAGTAGTCCACGTCCCACAAGGGGATCAGTGTTACATCCCATTTCAGATGAAGAAACGGGCCCAGAGAAGTGAAGTGACTTGCCCAAGGTCACACAGCAGACAAGTGGCAGAGCTTTTATCCTTCTGACTCCCAGGCTAATGCTGTATCCCCTAGGCCACGCTGCTTCTCAGTATCATCTGGAAAATGGGGATTAAGGCCCTACTGAGAGCTCACCTCCTCCAGGAGGCCTTCCCAGACTGAGCCCCTTCCTTCCTCTCCCCCTCGTCCCCCGCTCCATCCCCCCCATCTTACCTCCTTCCCTTCCCCACAGCACCTGTATATATGTACATATTTATTTCTCTATTAATTTATTTATTTTACTTGTACTTATCTATTCTATTTATTTTATTTTCTTGGTATGTTTGGTTTTGCTGTCTCCCCCCTTTTAGACTGTGAGCCCCCTATTGGGTAGGGACTGTATATGTTGCCAACTTGTACTTCCCAAGCGCTTAGTACTTCCCAAGTGCTCTGCACACAGTAAGCGCTCAATAAATACGATTGATGATGATGATGATTAAGACTGTGAGCTCCCCGTGGGAAAACCTGATCACCTCGTAACCTCCCCCAGTGCTTTGAACAGTGCTTTGCACATAGTAAGCGCTTAATAAATGCTATTATTATTATTATTATCAGAAGTGACAGAGCCATATGTTTAAGGGGAGAAACTGACATGGCCCCTGTCTGCTGGGAAGGAGCCACTTGACTGTTCTCTCTGCACTCTTGGAAACAAGATGCACTCAGCTATTCCTGTTCATCTCCGACTTTCCTCAGCAGAGCCTCTCAGAGACCATTGTGGATCAATCAATCAATCAATCGTATTTATTGAGCACTTACTGTGTGCAGAGCACTGTACTAAGCACTTGAGAAGTACAAGTTGGCAACATATAGAGACGGTCCCTACCCAACAGTGGGCTCACAGTCTAGAAGGGGGAGATCCCAGGACAACATGATTTTACAGAGAATATAGCTTCCTACTGATAAGACAGTGATCATTTTGGTTTCTAGCTCCTTTTCTCTGCTAGCCCTTATCTGGTCTCTCTCTTCCTAAAGAGGTTAGGGTTTTTTTTATGCTTTTTTAACTAAAATCCCTGTCAAAAATTTCAGTGTATATTACTCCTGAGGGTTCAACTGACACACCATAGATCTACAAAAATTTTAAGCTTGTCTAACTCCATCTCCAGCATCATCATGGCCAAAGAGCCCTGGACTGAGAGTCAGGAGACCAGGAGTCTTAACTCACAAGCTCTGCCACTTACTTGAGTCCTTTCACTTTTGTGCCTCAGCTGCTTCATCTGAAAAATGAGGAAAAATCATCATCATCATCATCATCAATCGTATTTATTGAGCGCTATGTGCAGAGCACTGTACTAAGCGCTTGGGAAGTACAAATTGGCAACATTAGAGACAGTCCCTACCCAACAGTGGGCTCACAATGTTCTCCTTCCCTTCATTCAATCATGCACTCATTCATTCAATTATATTTGAGGCTTACTTTGTGCAAAGCACTGTACTAAGCGCTTGGGAGAGCACAATATAACAGACATTCCCTACCCACAATGAGCTTATACTGAGCTCCATGTGGGACAGGAATGGTGTCTAATTCCGATTATTTTGTATCTACCTGAGTGCTTAGCACGTAGTATCAGTGGAAAAAGCGCGGGCTTGGGAGTACAGAGGTCATGGGTTCTAATCCCAGCTCCCCACTTGTCAGCTGTGTGATTTTGGGCAAGTCACTTCACTTCCCTGGACCTCAGTTACCTCATCAGTAAAATGGGGATTAAGACTGTGAGTCCCACATGGGACAACCTGATTACCTTGTATCCTCCCAGCGCTAGTAAGCGCTTAGCAAATGCCACCTTAAATACCAGTGTTCTTATTTTTACCATTAGAAGCTCCAGGACTTTCACACTTACAGGATCCAAGACTGACATCCATCCTCCAAAACAAAGGAAACGGTTATCTAAATTCCTATCATTAAAATAATCAATCCTTTATTTGAAGTGTTATTTATACAAATGCATTTTATTGTTTTAACAGAATGAGAGGGCAGAAAATATTTGCCTATAACAAATCCTTGTTTATAAACATAGTATTTTAGTGATAGCACTTCTAACCAACATTCACGGTCTTTTTTATTTTAATTTACTTCATCATATTCTGAGTAATGGTGTTCAGAAAAGCACAAACTGCATAAAGTGTACTACAGCATTGATAAAACGTTCGAAGACTTGGATAGCAAACATGACTGATCATATTTCTCCCAAGTATTCTTTAGTAAAAGAAAGTGATCTTTGGCATAAGTTCATGTTTTAAAGGCATTAATATTGCATTTATATCAGTTAAGCAACTAAAAATGTGCTAATGACATGAACACGGGTGTCTAGAAAGAAACAGAGGAAGACGCTTTGCAGGATCACCTTACGACAGTGTTGACGGACTTTGTTAGACTCCACATGGATCAAGAAAAACAAGGACATTCAGGCTAAGGCTCTCTCACTCAGTCCTTCACTCATCCTGTAGTGGCTAATTATTGGAAGAGGCAGAAATATTTGCATTCAGGAATACTTAGGCAGAAAGGATGAGCAAAGGATAAGACAGGTGCTAAATCTTACTTTGGCTATCTTGAGGCATGTTATGTTAATGAAGAAAATGTTACACATTATAACTTCCCTTTTTTCAATTAACAGTACAAGAACGGGGAGGAAAAAAAAAAAGGTAGCTGGTTTGTCCACTAGTGAGTAGCCAGCAGATTGATTCACATCTTACCATGGCGTTGGACCCGGCCTCCTGTGGATTGTTAACATTTCAGTTGAGGTGAGAGTCCTAACATTAATATTTTGTTTGTAATGGTTTTCATAATAGGCAAAGTCAGGAAGAGTCAAGCCTAGAAAAGCAGCGTGGCTCGGTGGAAAGAGCCCGGGCTTGGGAGTCAGAGGTCATGGGTTCAAATCCCAGCTCCACCGCTTGTCAGCTGTGTGACTTTGGACAAGTCACAACTTCCCTGTGCCTTAGTGACCTCACCTGTAAAATGGGGATTAAGATTGTGAGCCCCACATGGGACAACCTGATCACCTTGTATCCTCCCCAGCGCTTAGAACAGTGCTTTGCACATAGTAGGTGCTTAACAAATACCAAAATTATATTATTCCAGGGGTCAAGTGCAACCTGCACAGTTTATTCATAAAGTCTGGATTCAGTCTAAAATTATTTCCTTTTTGCTTTTAACTCTGGAAGTGCTGCTACCTTCATCTAGTTGGTGGCGGTGGGGTGGGGTGGGGGAGTTGGGGAGGAGGGAGGAAGACTCCTGAAGTTTTGGGGGTGGAGGAAGTAAGCCAACAAGCAAACCTTTCAAATCCTAGCAATTTATGGAGGAAAAATGACTAGGCCTAAGAGTTCAAAGGCAGCGTTTCAGCTCAGAAAGGACATAAGCCCTTGAAGGAGTCTCCTCTGTGGTAGCAGCAGAGATCCCAGTGGCTGAGAGGGGCTGCTTGCTCTGGGTCCCAGCAGGAAAATGTCCTTGCAGTTCTGGTCCAAGAGCAAGCAGAAGAAAGAGCACCATGACATACAGCACAATGACTAAGGAACGCTGGGGGTGGAGGACTGCAAAGGGGACAGACCAAGCCAACCTGTTCCGAGGGCTCTCCTAGCCCCGTCACTTCTTAGACGCATGACTCAGTGGCTTGGTTTCATCATTTTCTATAGAAGAAAAAAATTGAACAAACACCTGTGTCCACTGAAACTGGGAGCGAAGTTTGTGTGTGGGGTGGGGGAAGCAATTTGTGCTAGGATAAATCGTTACCGGGAAGCAGCAGCCTATACTCCTTCGTCTCTGGGGATGGTGAGTTCAAGGGGACTCTGATTTGTGGAGGTGGTTTGGTGTGCCTTTTTGTGTTTGCCCACACTAGACGGGTTTGAGGATTTATTTTGCTTTTCCAGTCTTCCCCTCCCACAGCCATTTCACTTTGCTGATTGGACAAAATGTTACAGAAGAAAAAATGTCCCTGGCCTCCCTCCTCCCACCATGCCAGATGGGTTGGGTGCAAGCTGGGAAGGTGGTGACGGTGGTGAGAAAGGGGTGGCAAATGGTTTATTCCCTGAATGGCCGCAGGCAGAGGGACAGCGGGACCTGGTGGAACAAGCACGGGCTGAGGAGTCGGTGGCCCTGGGTTCCAATTCTGACACAGGCCCTTGCCTGCTGTGTGACCTTGAGCTTCACTTATCTATGCCTCAGTTTCCTCACCTGTAAAATGGAGATTGGTAGCTGTTCTCCCTCCAGGACTGTGAGCCCCACGTGGGATAGGGATGGTGTCCAACCTGAATATCTCGTATATACCCCAGTGCTCAGTACAGATCTTGCTCCATAGTAAGCACTTGAAGACCATAATTATGGTCAGGACTGTTTTCCAGCTATCGATGGTGTAGCGGATCCCATCTGCCCTTCCACAGCAAAGCCTAGATCTGGATGTGCCCTACCAAGGCCCAGGGAAATGGAATATTGAGTCCAATGATCAGCATGATAATAATAATAATGGTATTTGTTAAGCGCTTACTATGTGCAAAGCACTGTTCTAAGCGCTGGCTCACCAAGAACATCCAGAGTAAGGAAAGAGGTTTTCTTATCTCAAGTGATTTCCCCTTTGTGGGGCTTTATCTCCCATGTACATGTGCCCCCAATCCTAGGGGAGGGTGAGCAAGATGCTTATTACTGGGAGGCAGAAAGGGGGGGGTCCACAGGGCAGCTGAACTGGATGAAAGTACTACCCCCCACCCTCCCCACCCCCGGTAGTGTTCCAAACTGCAGTTGAGCTTACGTGATGCCCGTGTGCTATATTCACGGACTGGCGGTTGTGATATACGATGCGCAACGGGATAACTGGGTTGGAGAATACACACTTTTCTATGGCAATACATCAGAAAGAAATCCTCAAAAGCAAAAGAGAACGTAAAGTTTCAAATGTGAGCAAGCCAAATATGGAGATTTTTGCTTCTGAGCCCGGGCATCATGGCAAATGCCCTGAGGACGAGGCACGACCCAGAAACGTGTGCTGCCCTAGCAGCAGCTGAAAATATTCTCTTCTGCTTAAAAGGTGTGTTTCTAGAAGGGGTGGCATTGCACCCTGGGGCACAGCCAGTGTCTACTGGTACCATGGAGTTTTTCTAACCCAGCGCAGAGTGAATCCAGCGTCTGTTCGAATCTTAATCGAAGCTGCTTCTGCTTCTCTGACGGTCTCCTTCACTGATTGCATAAGGTTCTGTGCATTATGAACCAACATCTCGGTTGCCTGCAAAAGAAAGATTTCTCTTTAGGTAATGAATGGGACAGAACCACAAATATGAAATCTTAGGCAACCCAAGCCTAGAAACGTGTAGGTCCCTGGGAGAGCAAAGCTAGTGGAGCTTGGCTAACACTCCAGATTTTAGGCCAAAGCTCCAAAGAGGATCTGGATTAAATTGAATGCACAATGAAATCTGACCTTGTAGGAGCCTTCCCCCTTTAGCCATCACCTCTCCCATGTCTGAAATCAAAGTTAGTTGGTGTGGCAGAAACAAATCCCAGAGTTCAGACCTTTAACGGACACTAGACAACCTGGCTGAAGAATGGTTTACAGCCTGGGTGAAAGTTACGTGCTTTCAAACCCTCAACACAAGCTTGTAAAGAGCTGGCCCAGGATTTGCAGCAAAGAAAGGAAAACTACATGACTCAGGAAACACAGGGGTGAGTTGTCTACATTTCCCAGAGACTCCTGGGACCTTCTGGGAGGAGTTTGCCTTGCCAAATCCAACGGCTCCTACTCTATCCTAATCCTCCTTGACCTCTCAGTTGCCTTTAATCAATCAATCGTATTTAACACTGTTGACCACCCCCTTCTCCTCAACACGTTATACAACCTTTGCTTCACAGACTCTGTCCTCTCCTGGTTCTCTTTTCTCTCTGGCTGTACATTCTCAGTCGCCTTTGTGGGCTCCTCCTCCCTCTCCCATCCCCTAACTGTAGGGCATCCTCAATGGTCAGTTCTTTGTCCCCTTCTGTTCTCCACCTATACTCACTCCCTTGAACTCACTCACTCTCACAGCTTCATCTATCATCTCTACGCAGATGACACCCAAATCTACATCTCCTCCCGTTCTCCCTCACTCTAAGCTTGTATCTCCTACTGACTTCAGGACCTCTTCACCTGGATGTCTGCCCGCCACCAAAAGCTCAACATGTCTAAGACTGAGTTCCTTATCTTCCCTCCCAAACCCTGTCCTCTCCCTGACTTTCCTGTCACTGTGGACAGCACTACCATCCTTCCCATCTCACAAGCCCACAACCTTGGTGTCTTCCTTGACTCCGCTTCTCTTTCACCCCACACATCCAATCGTCACCAAAACCTGCTGGTCTCATCTTCACAACATCGCCAAGATCCGCCCTTTCCTCCCCATTCAAACCGCTACCATGTTAGTACAATCTCTCATCCTATCCCAACTGGATTACTGCATCAGCCTCCTTTCTGATCTCCCAACCTCCTGTCTCTGCCCACTTCAGTCTATACTTCACTCTGCTGCCTGGATTATCTATCTACAGAAACACTCTGGGCATGTCACCCCTCTCCTCAAAAATCTCCAGTGGTTGCCTATCAACCTTCGCACAAAGCAAAAACTCCTCACTACTGGCTTCAAAGCTCTCCATCACCTCACCCCCTCCTACCTCACCTCCCTTCTCTCCTTTTACAGCCCAGCCTGCACACTCCGCTCCTCTGCCGCTAGCCTCCTCTCTGTGCCTCCTTCTCACCTGTCTCACCATCTACCCCAGGCCCATGTCCTACCTTAGATCCGCAAAACTAGCTCTCTTCCCCTTTTCAAAGCCCTACTGAGAGCTCACCTCCTCCAGGAGGCCTTCCCAGACTGAGCCCCCACCTTTTCCTCTGCTCCTCCTCCCCCCCTCTGCTCTACCCCTTTCCCTGCCCCACAGTACTTGTGTATATTTGTACATATTGATTATTCTATTTTTACTAATGACGTGTATATATCAATAATTCTATTTATCTATTTTGATGCTATTGATGCCTGTCTACTTGCTTTGTTTTCAGTCTCCCCCTCCTAGATTGTGAGCCCATTATTGGGTAGGGGCTGTCCCTGTTTCCAAGCGCTTAGTACAGTGCTCTGCACACAGTAAGTGCTCAATAAATACGACTGAATGAATGAATGGAAACCTACACCTACATCTAGGGTGGGGCTAAATGTTGATGTGAAATTACCCAAAGGCAAAACCTCTCTCTCTGCTGGTGCTGCTCTACCACTTGATTCCCCAGCTTTTGTTCTGACAAAAGTTTGTATTGCTCAGTTAAACCAATAATCAGGGTAAAATAGGCTAGAAACCTAAGTATTTGGGGCATTCCGGCAGGGAACATATCTATGTCTACTCCTTTTCCAAACACAAGTCTCAGACTAAAGCTTTTGATATCTTTTGATAATCCTTGGGTCTACAGTTGCAAAGTTCAGGCTATGACTGTGTTGACATTCTTTTCCACTGTAATACTGATTAAACATTGACTCTGGATATTTTCTGCTCAGGAAGCTATTTCAGCTATTGAGCACTTACTACGGGCAGGCTATTGTATTAAGTGCTCAATACAAATGCAAACTGCAGTGCTGCCCTCGATGAGGTGACAATCTAATACAAACATTAAAATAAATGACAGCTGGGGGAAGCAGCAAAATACAAAGACTTGTGGGATGAGTGTTAAGGGCCTTAATAATGATGGCATTTGTTAAGCGCTTACTATGTGCCAAGCACTATTCTAAGCGCTGGGGGGGATACAAGGTGATCAGGTTGTCCCACGTGGGGCTCACAGTCTTAATCCCCATTTGACAGATGAGATATAGTTCAAAGTGCACAGAAAGGAGTAAGAACAGGGTGGGGAAGAAGTTACTGAGGGAAGGCCTCTTAGAGGACATATGATTTCAGTAGGATTTTTAAGGTGGGGAGAGAGGTGACCTGTCATATGAAAGGGGAGGCTGTTTTTACAGCCTCCCAAGGAATCTTGCCCAGACCTCCTGTTCCCTGATTCTTTCGCAATGCATTTGATGCAGGAAAATCTCCTCAAAAATCTCCAGTGGTTGCCTATCAACTTTCATATCAAGCAAAAACTCCTCACTATTGGCTTCAAAGCTCTCCATCACATTGCCCCCTCCTACCTCACCTCCCTTTTCGTCGTCTTACAGCCCAGCCTGCACATACCGCTCCTCTGGTGCTTACCTTCTCACTCTACCTCGTTCTCCCCATCCCACCATCGACCCCTGGCCCACGTCCTACCTCTGGCCTGGAATGCTCTCCCTCCTCACATTCGCCGAACTAGCTCTCTTCCCCTTTTCAAAGCCCTACTGAAAGCTCACCTCCTCCAGGAGGCCTTCCCAGACTGGGCTGCCCCTTCTCCTCTGCTCCTCCTCCCCTCCCCATCATCCCGACTCGCTCCCTCTGCTGTTACCCCTTTCCCCGCCACACAGCACTTGTATATATATGTACATATTTATTATTCTATTTTATTAATGTCGTGTGGATATCTATAATTCTATTTATTTATATTGATGTTGTTGAGGCCTGTTTACTTGTTTTGATGTCTGTCTCCCCCGTTCTAGACTGTGAGCCCGTTTTGGGGCAAGTGCTTAGTACGGTGCTCTGCACACATAAGTGCTCAATAAACATGACTGAATGAATGAATGCAGGAAGGTTAATGTGCTTCATATTGTCCCTCCTTGTCTAGTATAAGACAAGGTGGCCTCATGACATAGGAGTCTAATAAGGTGAAGTGGAACAAATGTGCCCTGGCTCAGGTCCCCAAAGAACAGCCCTCTTGGCTCACAATCCTGACAGTCCTTGAGCCGAATTGGCAAGGGCCCTGATGCCTCAATTTGGAGCTGAGCACAAACAAAAATATACTTCTGGTGGGGCCTCAAACAATGCTAACTTAAGAAGTGGGACGAAGAAGCAGGAGACCAGACCAACTTGAAATGGACCATGTGGAACTTGGTCTCAGAGATCCTCTCCCCCTAATACCACTCCAGGAGGTTATGACTTTAAGTAGAAAAAAAATTCCTTTAAAAGAAGGTGCCTCCTAAGAGAGGTGTTTGCCTTAGATGTGAAAAGCCCATATCCTCCCGGACGTCTTCCCTGATTAAGCTCTCATCTCCCCACCCCATTTCACATCAGCACTTCCGCATCACCTAAACACTTGGGGAGTCACCCAGCTCTCCCCTCCTGGGTGAACACTTAGGAAAATAACTTTCCACTCTGACGCTTCCGCTTGTAGTTCATTTTAGTGTCTGTCTCCTACGCTGGATTGTAAATTCCTTGAGGGCATGGATTGTGACTACCTACTTACTCTTTGGCGCTCTCCCAAGTGCTTAGTGATCCAGCGCTCAGAACAGTGCCCAGCGCTTAGATCACTGCTTTGCACATAGTAAGCGCTTAACAAATGCCTTCATTATTATAGTGCTCTGATTGCTTTACAGGGCAAAATCAGCCACAGAACCCTCCTGGGAAGGCTATCACTGCCAGAAGACTTGAGCAAGAATTCCAGGTGTAAGAGAGGGTCTTCAATTCTCACATTTGTAATCAGACTCCTTCCACTACTCTCCCTCAAGTCTATAATATAATAATTGTATTTGTTAAGCACTTACTATGTGCCAGGCACTGTACTAAGCTCATTGTGGGCAGGGAAGATGTCTTTGTCTACCAACTGTTATACTGTACTCTCCCAAGCACTTAGTAATAATAATGATGGTATTTGTTAAGCTCTTACTATGTGCAAAGCACTGTTCTAAGCACTGGAGTGCTTTGCACATAGTAAGAGCTAAGTAAATACCACTGATGATGAAATAGCTATAGATCCGGGCCTAAAAGGAGGTCATGGGAAATGCTGAAATCCTTTATCTTCAATTACGAGGAAGACCCTACTGGCACTGTTCATCTCAGAGCGATGAGGAGCTTATGCCCAGTCTAGAAAATGGCTAGCCCTTCCTAGGAAGGCAAAATAGAAGTCTGACTGAGAAAGGTTCACTCTCTAACAGAATTGGACCTGGCTTCCTCCGCTAGAATGAATCTAAAGAGGCCAAATGCACCTGCTAAGTGGAATGCTAGATTTGGGTTTAGATTCTTTAGAACTAAGCTTTTGTGTCCTGAAGCCACACTTCACTTGCTAGAAAACTGAGGCTGAACGATCGAGGTTCTTTCTGTGAGATCTCTGGGGTAGTACAAGGTGGGAGTTACCTGCTCCGACTCCTCATCACTGATGTTGGTCCTTCCCAGCATCGTGGCTTTGACCGTGGACAGGATTTTGAGCTGTGTACTGATGGTTGGGATCCGCTCACAGACCTGAAGATAAAGTGAAGCTTGAACAACTTAAATGTCACTTTAAAAAAAAGAACAAACAGGCAAGGGTCACCCCTGCCCCAGAACATTTCTGCCCCACTATTTTAAGCTCACTTTTCAGACATATATTCTCAAGTTTATATTCTTAAATACATTATAAGGGCCACAAACTCCACAAGCACCAGACTCCCTCACGAGCCCTCTGCAAGGTTCTTCCTTTTCTTTCCCCTCCCTCCCAGAAACAGCCGTGGGAGAAAGACAGGAATTAGAATTCTCGTTTTTTCTTTAAGATTAAAATAGAATCCTTTCCTTTCACTCATCTCCTGCTCTCTCCATTACTGTTCCTCGGGAGCGCTGCCCCCCACTTCTCTCCCCTCGCCCTTCAATTCTCCAGCTCTGTGTTGCCTTCCCCTAACTTCCCCTCCCTGACCCGAGTCTCTCAGTTCCATCCCCTTTGTCCCCCAGACCTGTAAAAGGTTGGTCCGGATGCGCTTGTCCGTGCACTGCTTGGCGACCTCCTTTGCCAACCGCGTCACCTCATCGGATGCTTTCGCGATGTCTTTGGCACACTGGATCAGGGCCCTCTTGGTGCCACTGCCCCCCCTCACCAGACGAGACATCTCGGCCATCAGAAGGGCCATCCTCTTTGCGGCTGCAATGATGTCATTCCCCTAGAGAGAGAGAGAGACAGAGAGAGCGCAGGCAATGGCCATGAGGTTCAGAGCCTGGCAGGGGAATTGGGAGGAAATGGAAAACACACAATGAAGAAGACAGGTGCCTGGTGTTCTAGGACTCTTCGGAGAGGAACGCAAGTGGCACTTGATGAGCCCAATGAGGAGTGCTGGACAGATGGACCAAAGAGGTTAGTGAGACGGACGGTTCTCCCCAGCACCGAGCAATGGAAAGGAAGGAGCTTGACAATTGAAAAGAGCAGAGACCAAAGGGTTAGTAGGACCGGGAAGGAGGGCCATTCTCGGCGTGCCACGTTCAACAAGCACTTTGGCAACCACAGGTTAATCACTTCAAGGAACTGGGATGGGTTAAATGGACATTTCTGTTGACATCTATCTGGAGAGAAGCAACAGTGCTCCCTAAAGGGAAAAGCACTAAGCAACAAATGGGCATATCCAAGAAGCACCAAACAGCTTGAGGTCAACTGAATTAAAGGTCTCTTCGCAGTGACCATCTTTAGGGGATGGCAGAAAAGGACTCACGTTCCCAGAGAGGATATCAAACGACCTGAAGGATAGCCGGTCCTATCCTTCTCCGTGAGTAATGTCAGGAGGTCTCATCTTGAGCTGGATAGCTAATAACTCCACTTTCACTCACTTCTCATCTAGCCAGCCTCACTACTTCTGGAGGAAAAGTGTACTTGGAGTTCCCATCTCAAAGGGGGCCAGATGTCAGAGCCCCATCATCACTAAAATCAGAGTGAAATGGCCACTGCCTGCTGTCCAGCCAGAAATAGGCAGTGGAAAATCAGGCATCAAAAGTATGTGGCATATGTATTTACCACGCATCCCCGAATTTCCCTAAAGACCAACAGCCATTTGCCAAAAACAAAGATCCCGGCTCCCACCACCAAGTGAGACCCAGGTCATAATTAGGGGCTGTGGGGTTTAGGTCCTAAAAGCCAAACGAGACCAGGGATGTCGGTACTTTTTTCACCTTATCCCGGACATACTCAACTTCAAGTCTGTAAAAACAGCAAGCGGATTAACATCCGTAGAATAGAAAGCGAATGCTGAAAACCCGTAAAAAGTCAGATCCAAGTAATTTTCCCCTCAAGCTCTCCAGTTCGGTTTTTAGACAATATAGTGAAGAAATTACAAGCACACACACCACTGCAGGATACACAGAAGATGAAGTATTGTGCCAGAGGACGCTGAGCAGTTTGTAGATGGTTTGTTCTCTCAGGCAGAAAGTGTGCCACTGCTCAGATAAAAGATTACCGATACAGAGAACACATAAGGGAGAAGCGGGTGGCACGGGTCTTTGGAAGTAAATCACCATCAACAGTCACATGCCAAAAATCTCCACGGCGAACATATAACCGGAGTCATAATACACCTCTTTAATACAGACCTGGGGTTTCCAAGACTGACGTACAGACATTTCAAACCTGGGATTAGTTATCGGACATCAACCACGTTCACCTTGCAGCATGCCAGTCCCCAAAAGAAAAGAGAAAAAGTGACCAGCCTCACAGACTCGGGTTTGTGTTTCGTCTCCAAGGCCCAGGACGCTGCTCCTGCCAGTTCCACACCGATGCCTGAACCTAGCGCATTCAGTGGGGCCCCCTTGGCTGTGTTCTCCAGCCGGGGCCGGCGCTTGCGATACAGCCAAGTGTGATGCGGTAATCTCCCTTTGATTCATGGGCCATACCAAGCCATTCCTTACCTCACAGCCTTTACTTAGTCTAAGTCCTCGATGAAGGCAGCAGAGGCGCAAAGCACTAGAGTCAGGTTAAACGGTTTCTCTAACGGGCTGAAAGAGTTCCCGAATCCGGGAGTCGTGGCTTCCCGTGTGGTGCAAAGACTCAACTCTGGCCAGGAAGTCAAAATGGAAAAAGGCAGGTGTGCGACTAGAGGGAAAGGAAGCTCTTCAGAGTGTGACCCTCTCACCCCACCGCTCCGCTCCCCCAAATGCAGCTTTACCTGGCACTGACAGACCTAAGGAACTTGTGCAGCCACTCTCAGTCCTTACAATAAAGTGCAGACAGGCACCTCCCCGCTCAAGACTCCCGGACCAGCACGGATCACGAGTGATGCAATGTGTCAACGCTGCGCACGGAGAGATGCAGACGGAGTCATCCCCAAGCGGTGGGGGGGAGGGGAGTCACTGAGGAGGAGTACCTTACTAGACCACTTCGTTGCTTCCCGATGCAGAGACTGAGCAGCGGCCAGAATGGGCTGGTTAACGGGCTGACTGGTTGGCATTAACAGCAGCTCGGGCTCGTAATCATCTTCCAAGTCAGAGGGGAGAGTGTACTCAACAGCGTCTGCATCGTCCACCTCAGCTACACCTATACCAGCCTCAGCGGCTTCCTTACCCGGCTTTGGGGGTGGCAGGGGAGGGTGGAGAAACAGGGACAGAGTTAGGAGGAAAAGCAGGACTCGGGAAAAGAGCAGGAACTGAGCTCCAGCTGGTTTAGTAGTCGAGGCTCCTCTAGCACAGGGAGGAAATTGCAAGAGTCTCCAGGGGACAAATCAGGAAGATCACAGGAGGGGAGCTTTCCGCACTCAACCTGTAAGGTCGCTTTACTGCAAGGGAAACTGAAACTTACCAAGGTTACAGGGGAAGGGAAGGGAACGGTGATCCCAAAGAAGCAAAACCTATCCATCCTTTAGACACTTACTGCCAAAGGCCGTTTTCATGCGTTTCACATCCACACTTTTGTTTTCCCCTGACCAAGAAAGAGTTAACGGTAACTTAAAAAAAAAAACCCACCAGAGGAGAAAACCCAACATGCACAGCAGGGACCCTCCACTGGCAGGAAGGCAGCTCTGATTAGAACAAATGAACACTCGGTTTATGAGGATGCTATATTACATTAGGACTATGATCAGTGAAGCAGCTGGTAGATATGGATTTCTGTTCTCTGTGCTCATCAGGAACAGAGATATGTTAGCAAAACGCCCCAGGATGCACACTTACACAAAATACCAAATCTAGATGGGGAAAGGATCAGGAGGGGAACTAACTTTCTGTGGGAGTGCATTTAAGGTGCCAGGAAGGAACATGCGTATATTTGTACATATTTATTACTCTATTTATTTTATTAATGGTGTGTACAAAGCTATAATTCTATTTATTCTGATGGTACTGACACCTGTCTACTTGTTTTGTTGTCTGTCACCCCCTTGTAGACTGTGAACCCGTTGTTGGATAGGGACCGTCTCTATATGTACTTCCCAAGCGCTTAGAACAGTGCTCTGCACATAGTAAGCGCTCAATAAATACGACAATGAATGAATAAGCATCAGAAGACCATCTGGTTCAGCCCTTCGACTCCAGGCAGGAACCCACCCAACTTATTCTAGATGGGTTGTTGTTTTTTCCTCCCACCTTATGGGGCCTCAGTAACTGAAATGCCACAATCTCTCCTAGTATCCTGAGAGAATAAAACACCCAACACCCAGAGTGGTGGAAAAAATCGGGATGGGGTAGGGTGGGGTGGTTGGGAGGGAAGGAGGAGATAAGAGGGAAAAGAGGATTTTTAGAAAGGACACAATTGATGGCAATGGAGATATATGCATGGGTGGGTTTAAAGTGATTTTATCAAAGGGGAGAGGAGGAGATGATTTTGGTTTTTTCATCTCCCCGGTGGTTTGTTATACCGGAGCCAAACCCCTCCTAACCAGGGGCCTCCATATCTGAAAAACTTCATCGATCCCTCGTTTCATTTTGTATTGAGTTCAATGCAATGAACAGCTCAAGAAAACATCTTGAATTTGCTATTTAAATACCAAGATGATAACGCTGGGCAAAGAAAATCTAATATGAGAACCAGGACACTAGGAAGTCCCAGAGGACTTTAGAATTCCTTACAAACTTTTATCACCTGATGAGCAGAAAAAAGAAAAGAAAATCAAAATAATGGGCAACTTAGGTTAAATCAGTTTCTTTTCACTGGTAGTTTGCTGATGAGAAGAGCACTCAAAATCAATATATGGTTAATATTTATATAACTATACATAATATACATATATATACACCATATATATATATATATATATATATATATATATATATACAATATACTGTACAATAGTTACAATATATACAATATACTACTGTGTGTGTATATATATATATACACATACAATAGTTGGACCAGAGGTAGATATAGAACACCAAGCTCTGTAAAAGCTCCACTGGCTACATTAATAATTTTGAGTTTACATTTATTACCTATACTCTAAACTTCTTGTAGGCAGGAATTGTGTCTACCAACTCTATTGTACCTTACTTTCTCAAGAGCTTAGTATAGTGCTCTCCACAAAGTAAGCGCTCAAGAAATATCACCAACTGATTTTCTGAAAAGTTACCCAAATGCTGCATTTAGTGCAAGAGTTTTAAAAGAACTCTGAAAATAGAATGCACAACTCCTTCACTTCCAAGGCAAGAAGGAAAATAAAACCAACTAGTCATAAAATACCTCGTCAAAAATCATTTTCATGATTCTTGTTCTTAAAACCAGCAAAGGGCGATTATTTTCCATTCTGCAAACAGGAGAAACAATGCTAAATTTGATTTCTGAAGAACAAGAAGCAGCCCATTATCAGGGCATCAACACCCCTAGTAGATACTTTTTTCAGTGAGCACATTCCGCTTTGCCTTTCTAGAGCCACGGAATACCTCTACACTCACTGCTTACCTAACTCACTCTCAGAGAGGGGAATGATTACATCCCTCAAGCATCACTGAACTGTTCCTTTTTAATAATAATAATGATGGCATTTGTTAAGCGCTTACTATGCGCAAAGCACTGTTCTAAGCGCTTTTTAGACTGTAAGCTCGCTGTGGGCAGGGAACGTGTCTAACCTGCTGTATTGTATTCTCCTGAGCACTTAGTACAATGCTCTGCACATAGTAGGCACTCAATCATCATCATAATAATGATGGTATTTGTTAAGGGCTTACTATGTGTCAAGCACTGTTCTAAGCGCTGGGGTAGATACACACTAATCAGGTTGAACACAGTCCATCTCCTATACGGGGCTCATAGTCTTGATCCCCATTTTACAAGTAATTGAGGCCCAGAGAAATTAAGTGACTTGCCCAAGGCCACATAGCAAACATCTGGTGGAGTCGGGATTAGAATCTAGATCCTTCCGACTCCCAGGACTGTACTCTATCCACATTGATTGATTGACTGTTCCAGAATGGTCTGGATCTCAAAATGTCGGGACAAGATCCTAATCATTTCACGGCTGTGCCTTCCCGGGAAGGCCTTCTTTCCCGTAGAAGTTCCAAGCAGCAAGAGAAGCTGGGAATGGCTTTAAACTCTTACCTTACTAGACCATTTGCGAGCTTCATCATGGAGCTGCCTGGCAGCCATCATCATTGGCTGGTTAATCATCTCCCCCGCCTTCTGCTCAGGAAATTCTTCATCTTTCTCTTCAGGTGGTGGGGGTCTGGGTGGGGGGACCTCTCCCTCGGGCAGAGGGGGTTTGGGAGGAGCAAGCTCATCAGTCAGCTAGAAGAGAAGCAGTCATTATTACATCCAGATTCCCAAGAGGCATTCCCAATGTAAAAGGCTGTTCTCAGACAAAAACTGTTAGTTGCTAAATGACCACCTTCCAACCCAAAGCAAAACCCCGCAACTGAGTGTCCACACCGAGTGCACGGCAGTCATGCAGACTCAACCAGATAGAAGTTTTTTCACCCTTCCCCGCAAAAACGAATTGCTTCAGTTCTTCCCAAGACTAGGTAGGTGCTTAGCACAAACACCATGTCCCTGAGGATGCAGAACAAAAATTTTTAAGAAATGAGGTGTTTGGTCCGCGCCACAAAAACATCACCGTTCCAGAAATTCTCACAGCCCATAACAGCATTTACATTAGAACCCTGCCAAGTCAGATGCATTTGAAGGAGGAACACTAGGGGAATGGAAATCAATCGTATTTATTGAGCGCTTACTGCGTGCAGAGCACTGTATTAAATACTTGGGAGAGTACAATTGAACAGAGTTGGCAGACACGCTCCCTGCCCACAACGAGCTTAAAGTCTAGGAGGGGAGACAGGCATTAATATAAATAAACTATGGATACGAACCTAAGTGCTATGGGGCTGAGGGAGGGGTGGATAAAGGGTGAAAATCCAAGTACAAGGGCAATGCTGAAGGGAGTGGGAGAAGAGGACATGAGGATCTAGCCAAGGAAGGCCTCTTGGAGGAGATGTGCCTTCAATAAGGCTTTGAAAGTGGGGAGAGTGATCATCTGTCAGCTACGAAGAGGAAGGAAGTTCCAGGACAGAGGCAGGATGTGGGCGAGAGGTCAGTGAGAGGGAACAGGCCCATTCAAAGCCTGGCATCTACTAGGCTGTAGGCCTGGTGAGCTTCAGGAGTGTGTTTCCAAAGGACCTCCTCTGGCCTCACACTCTGTACAACCTGGTCTGGTTGGGAACAGGCATCTTTTACCAACAACACTTTTATAAACCACTGCTTTATAAAAATACAACACAGTAGCTTCAAATTATATTCAGGCACCCCTAGCATTAGTGATCAATTCATAGCCAATTAGTTTGACATGGTGCTCTCAAAACACTAGGAGAGAAGACTAAGATAAATTAAGTTGCTCTTTTGGTTTGCTTTGTAGAAAAAAAAAATCTATGAAACACAAAAGGTATTTTCTGGGCCCAAAATACTGATCCCGCAGATTTGAAAGATGTGGTCTCCACCCCAGAATAATGACCCAGGAGAAATTCAAAAACATCTGCATGCCTAGACGTATAAATATTTTCCATTCACCACGTGCATTATTACCCAAACTCCCACTTCTCTGGTCTACACTGTAAGCTCGTTGTGGACGGGGAACCTGTCTACCAACTTTGTTATACTGGACTCTCCAGTGCTCAATAAATACATTTGATTGATTTCTCATATCTCTAAAAAATAAGAAACAAAGCAACTGCCCAGAGCAAAATTCCCTAAGGTTGCCCCAGACACAAAATTCCACGGAATCCAAAATAAAAAGTCAAAAGAAAGATGAGGCTTAGCTTCTTTCGTTTCTTTTAGGCTTGACACCAGATTGTTTTTAGACACACATGCTGAAATGGGGCTATGCTCATTTGTAAAACAGGGATAATATCTGCTGCTGCTTCCCCACACAGGGGTGTTTTGAGGATAAAATGAGATAACTGTTGTGAAAATGCTATTGGGAATTAAAGTGCAATACAAATTGTGTTGTTTAAATATTTAGTTACAACAGTGACAAGTGGCCGAATAAAATTTAAAGGTGGATCACCAACTCCACAGGGAAACAACAGTTAAAGTCACAAAAGAAAATGAGCTTCAGACCCATTCTAGACACTGGACAACCCTCTGCCATAGCAATCCCAGCACATAAAGCTTCTTTCGCTCTACTAGAGCAGAATTCCCTTACCCGGAGATGTTCCAGATCAGGGGGAGGAGGAGGAAAGTCAGGCTCTTGAGGTTGAAAGGCTTCTCTGACCTTGGCCACAGCTCCCAGAATCCGATATCCTGAATCTAAAAAGCTCTTCTGCAGTCCTAAATGGGATACAGTCATCCTTACTTCCAGATGCTCAGGTCAGCTCTGCAAGCAGTGGTGCTCAATGTCGCATGAATGTACGAATGAATGGAATCCACACATGTAGCTTCATCACTGGAGCTGGTGGGACTTGGGATATGAGAAAGACCTCCTAGATGCGCGACAAAAGTCGGCAGAGTGCTCAAGATATAAGTCCCCTGTCCCTGTCTGCTTGCTACTTCAAATAAGCTGGATTCTACTTCTGCTAACACTGAAATTCACATTTGATTGAAATCATTTACATAGCGAAATAGCATAGAAATCAGACATTTCTGAGTCAGGAGAGCATGATTCCTATGCATGTACATGAAAACTATCTTGTAATGGAAAAGACCACCAAAAATTCAACCTAAAGGAAACTAGTCTTCTGAGCAATGAAAATTGGACCTAACTGCTTGCAGAATAAGCGTTATGCATATGTGGGGAGTGAGCTGTTTTCACACAACCCTTTGGGCTACTCAAAGGAGAAAACTGAAAGAAGCAGCCAACATTTTATAGGGTAAGAATTATACACCGCTATAGGAATTAGAGCAGCCACTTAATTCAGCATTTGGTAAATAATGTTTTCAAGCCTTGGGCCTCCTAGAATACAATCAGAATTTACTGACATCATTTTTTCAGAGGGCCTAGTGCTACTTGAATAAACTGCATCCATGAGTGCACAGAATACAACTCCCAAACACAAGAGGAGGGAAGGCCAGGGAAGACCAGGTGGGGAAAAAAAAAAGTATAACAACCATTTTCTAGAATAACCATTTAGGAAAGCCAACTTAAATGTAGCATATCAACTACAAACCAAATTCAGTAAAAGCCTTATCCTGAGGCAAAAATAAGCTCTATTTAGAGAATTCAAGCTGTCCAGGTACTAACATTAGAGTAGTCCTGCTACACTCTCTAAATATAAGCCTGACTGTATTCAGATATTGACTACATTCAGTTACTGGAACTGGACTGTTTGCTGATCGGATTGGGAGAAGATCTAGCTGTTGAAACAGTTCAAAGGAAATACTATTTGGTAATCACATTAACAGAGCAGCAAAACCAACCTGAAGTCAGAAAGAAGGAATTTATTGACTGAAGATGATCAAAAACTGTTTTTTAATCAGATTATGCAGATATCCAACAAAAATCCCAAGAGAGCTATAAAGGCTAGGAGAAGGCAAGTATTCTAAATGCCTTCACCAAAGTGGAACGATAGACCAGGTTTCCCTAATTGTTGAGAGCTTTCTGGTTGGTAATATCCTGGGCAATGAGCCTTTCCTGAATGTATTTTCTGGTTACCCTACAGAACATGGGAAGGAAATGGATTCCCCAGAACAGTAGATAATCCTAGATGAGCAGCATGGCCTAGCAAAGTACAGGCCTGGGAATCAAAAGGACCTAAGTTCTAAACGCGGCTTCACCACCTGTCTGCTATGTGACCTTGGACAAGTCACTTCACTTCTCTGGACCTCTGTTCCCTCACCTGTAAAATGGGGATTAAGACTGTGAGCCTAATGTGGGACAGGGACTGTGTCCAACCTGATTTGCTTGCATCTACCCCAGCGCTTAGTACAGTGCCTGACACACAGTAAGCGCTTAACAAGTACCACAATTAGCATCATTATCATTATGAGCCCCTCGGTGCTTACCAGGGTCAGATATGTTTCCTGCCACAGCCTTAGCATCCATTACCATTGGGGAGATGGTTTTGCTTAGTTCATCAGAAGCAGCTTTCACAGCTTCCCGAAATTTAGGATCCTCTGAGTTTTCCACCTCCCGTTTGGCTACCAAAAGAATCCGGTTGGCTCGTCGAGCAATGCTGGTGGCCCCAGCCACCAACATCTGGGGTTGGATGTTGGCCATGGCTACTTTACATTTATCAAGATCTTTTTTAATTGCCTCCTCTGATGCATCCAGAAGTGACTTGGTATCAATGGCTTCGTCCACCAAACCTGCCAGAGAGAGAAGAACGGCATTTAGTTTGCCCTTCAGAAAAATATATCCTCCACTTTTCCATGGCTCACTCGACTTACATGTTTAAGTTGAAACTGCTGGAATTCTTTCCTCTATGTCTGGGCTCTTCCTAACATTCAAACCCTCTTAAATGAATACAGCCTTATTAAAGAGACCAGTGGTCACTGACACTGATCCTGAAGTCCAGTATCTAATGGCAACAATTCTGAATGGTCTTCCAATCCCCATGCTGTCATCCAAGAAGCAACCTAACCTGAAACCATCACACCACACTGCATCATTTGTTAATGACATTTTTTCTTCCCTTCTTACCCCCCTAATATTCTTCTTGGAAATGCTCCTGCTGCCCCAGGTGGCCAGCTGAGTGACTCCTAAAGCAAATACTAAGACTGCCCTGACTTGTTTCTATCACCTTATTTCAATCACCTCATTTGCCCCACTTTTATTCCTGGCCAGTTACAGCATACTGTTCCAACAGATTCTGCATTGCCTTCCTCTTCTTCTCTGCCTTCTCTCTCTCAGTGCAGAATGAGGAAGATTAGGAGATGCTACTTAAATTAGACGGGGTTTTTTTCCCTTTTTTGTGCGGGGGAGGAGGTGGTTGTGTGTGATGTGTGCTCCGTTTTTATTTGGTTTTCAAACTACGTAGCTGATAAGCTGGGAGGAAGTCCTGAAACCTGCTGTGTAAAATGTCGCTATTGTGATTCCTTATTAATGTGAATACTTGAAATGTGAATCTACTGAAAAAAGACAGGGGCACCGACTGTAGCCACAGAACCAGCTCCACCCACTGAAACTAGACACTGGCTTGGACCGGGCAGAGACGTTATTCAATAAGAAGGTAGGAACTGCAACAATGAACTGAAGCAAACACCGGCACTGTAAGGGAGCTATTAAAATAGAAAGCCTCTCTTCAGACGGAGTTGGGAGATTTGCATGGGAGGACAGTAGTCACTGATTTTAGCAAAGCACAGCCCATGACCGCATACTCATCAGATTACCGCCAGAAAGCTCAGTCAGTCACGCTGAAGTTTCTGACAGCTCTCATCACTCAGAGTGGAGGTCACAAGGAATGGACAATAATTTCCCATAACACTTTACCTGTCATTTTTTCTACATTATCAATCCACTGGTTCTTCATGGTTTCAAAATGTTCATAAGCAGCTTGATTTCCAGGATTTCTTAGTAAAATGCGGGCAGCTGAGACTACCTGCCAATGACAGGGGCATCTTTAAGCGTTATTCTAGCATCAAAAGGATACAAACCATGGGGAAGCCCTACTCTGTTCTTTTATGATGCTTCTCTATTTTCTGAGGGAAGAAGATGATATCTCCTCACATGGAAAAGCAGCATCAGAAGGACTAAAATTCCTCAAGTAATTTTCACATCTAAATCCATAAATAATAGCTCCTCAAACAGAACAGTTCAAGCACAGTCCAGCTCTGCTTTTGCAATACAACAGTATTGACTATTTCTGCAGTAAAATACTAGAAGCAAAATTTTCAGTACATCAGACTGACAAAACTTGTTCTGTCATTGCAAATAGTTATTCCTTCACGCTTCAGAGACTAAAATAGAAATACAAATAATTAACCCCTAAAACTAAAATGTGCTCCATCGTGAAATGTTATTCGCAGATATTAAATCACTGAAAATTAACTTTTTCGGTTAGCCGCTAAGGAGAACCTGTAACTTGGCCAATTTAGCTTTACGATTGGCTTACACAAAGGGACAGGTACATTATCTGCATTCCAGGAAAGCAGCCCCTCTTTAAAAGAAAGTGAGTCTCCAAGAAGGGACTGAAGCTGACTCAGAAGTATTCAAATTTATCGGCATGTGTCTTGGAGCAATCCCCACTGTCAGAATGGCCATCTATAACAGATCGCCTCCTTACATATTCTCCTCAGGCAAACATTCATATCTCAAACAGAAAGAGTTAAGGGTGGTATAGCATATGAACAAAATTCATTTTGGAAAACAAAGAAAGATTTACCAAAGTAATTATCAGGACATGAATACCTAATTCAACATATTCTTTCGCTACCCAATCCTCCTGGGAACATTACTGCACCATAGTCGATGAGTCAGTACAGTAATGTCTGAAAAGAGGCTCAGTTATTTGGCATAAACTCTGTCTAAAAATATAGTCATGGGTCAATCTGTAAAACAAAGTTGAATGAGAATAGAGAAGCAGCGCGTCTCAGTGGAAACAGCGCAGGCTTGGGAGCCAGAGGTCAAGGGTTCTATTCCCAGCTCTGCCACTTATCAGCTGTGTGACTTTGGGTAAGTCACTTAACTTCTCTGGGCCTCAGTTACCTCATCTGTAAAATGGGGGTTAAGACTGTGAGCCCCTCGTGGGACAACCTGATCACCTCGCATCCCCCCCTCCAGCGCTTAGAACAGTGCTTGGCACATTGTAAGCGCTTAACAAATGCCATCATTATTATTATGAAAATTCCAGCATCCACTAGTATAATCCAGGGGCTGGCAGGACCATGGCATGGCAAGGAAAGACTGAACCCTGAAGGCTACCCATCCCAATTTTCATTCTTACAATTAATTTAAATGGCTACAAGGTAGAGAAGGAGCATGGCCTAGTGGACAAAGCACAGGCCTGAGAGTCGGAAGGACCTGGGTTCTACTCCCGGCTCTGCCACTTGTCTGCTGTGTGACCTTGGGCAAGTCACTTCACTTATCTGTGCTTCAGTTACCTCATTTGTACAATGGGGATTAAGACTGTAAATCCCATGTGGGACAAGGACTGTGTCCAACTTGATTAGTTGCATATATCTCAGTGCTTAGAACAGTGCCTGGCACATAGTAAGAACTTAATAAATACCACAAAAAAAGAAAAAGACAGACCTGGGGTGTGAGTTCTCTTGCGGTCTTCACTGAAGCTTGAATACCTTCAACCGTTGTTTTATTAGCAGTTCCGACTGCAGCCGCCTTCTCTGCTGTTGCACCAAGCCTTCCTGAGTGATTTTCAAAGTTAGTTGCCCTTTCTTCAAACACCTTTAGAGAAAACAAACACATTCTGACAATTTTCCTGAAACAGCAAGGGGACAAGAAGCCTGAGAAAATGCTGCTGGAGAACATACCAATGCTTACTGTGTGAAGGGGACAAGCCAAATTTCTACTGTCATAGACTTTAGACTCCGACCTGAAGGGCCTTTTCCATGTGAATTTCTCACACGCTCATGAAATGCAAGTTCCTGCTGATTTTCATCAATTAAAATACACTGAGTCCAGAATACATGACACTATATTTCGTGCTGTTGTGAGTTTGCAGCCTGTGGAAAATATCCAATCCTTGTCCTTAAGGAATTTTCAATCTAATTTTAAGCTTACACAAGGTATTCAAACCCACTGCCATGACTTTTACTCACGATAGTTACAGTTTCCAAATATGTTAAGCGGGGAAACATAAGACATCGACATTCTTCTGTCTAATGACTGAAACTCCCTGAAGAAGTTGGGCTTTGAACTGGGATCTGACGGACAGAAATCACTGTCAAAGGCCACGCTGAACAAACAGTTCGTCATGGACATAGGAGAAACTGGGCATGGATGAGATGGATAAGATGAGCACGCTAGTTTGACATGACAGTACCAGCAAATGAGGTGAGAAATGAGTGGAAAATTAAAATTATGACATACCACTCACATAAAATACTGCCATCTTTCTTCAGTGCCTCATTAAAGCTCCTAATATTTCAGGTCTTTAGCAGACATCAGTACTAAGACTCTCCCCTGAAGTGATGGATTATGAAGGCAACACTTACAGAAGGTGTACTTACCTAAAAGACATACTCGTATATAACAAAATATCAGAGTCATGGAAAACTTCAAGAATACTGACCTCGTCTCTGCTGGGTGTATCAGGAGGAGCAGTGGCTGCTACCGCTAAGAGCTTGATGGGAGTTGTAGTGTCACTGAAAACATCCGACACTTCCTGAGTCATAGCCTCCTGCATCCTCGATTTTAGATCCTTAAAGACATTGTTAAAAAAAGAAAACATTAGAATTACTAAAGCATAAATATTTAGCACCTGAGTTGCAGAGAACTGTACTAAGTGCTTGGAGGAGTACATCACCTGTAAAATGGGGATTAAGACTGTGAGCCCCATTTGGGACAAACTGATCACCTTCTAACCTCCCCAGCGCTTAGAACAGTGCTTTGCACACAGTAAGCGCTTAACAAATACCATCATCATAATCAAAAGAATTAGCATCAATCAATCCATCAGTCACATTTATTGGTGCTTATTTTGTGCAAAGCACTGTTAAAGGGCTTGGGAGAGTACAACATAACAGAGTTGGTGGACACATTCTCTGCCCACAACGAGCTTACAGTCTAGAGGGGGAGAAAGATATTTATATAAATAAGAAAATCACAGATAGGTACATAAGTGCTGTGGAGTTGCGAGTGGGGTGAATAAAGAGTACAAACCCAAGTGCAAAGGCAATGTGGAACAGAGTGAGAAGAGGAAATGATGGCTTAGCCTGGAAGGCCTCCTGAAGAGGTGCTTTTAACACGACTTTGAAGGTGGGGAGAGTGATCGTCTGTCAGATATGAAGGGGGAGGGAGTTACAGGCCAAAGGCAGGATGTGGGTGAGTGGTTGGTGGAGAGATGGATGAGTTCAGGGTACAGTGAATAGGTTGGCATTGGAAGAGCAAAGTGCGTGGGCAGGGTTATAGTAAGAGAGCAGTGAGCTGTGGTAGGAGGGGACAAGGTGATTGGGGGCTTTAAAGGAGTTTCAATTTGATGCGAAAGTAGATGGGCAACCACTGGAGGTTCTTGAGGAGTGGGGAAACATGGACTTAATGGCTTTGTAGAAAAATGATCTGGGCAGCAAAATGAACTGTGGACTGAAGTGGGGAGAGATAGAAAGCAGGGCGGTCAGCAAGAAGGCTGATGTGATTTAAGATCACACAGCACACAAGTGGCAGGGTTGGAATTAGAACCCATAACCTCTGACTCTCTATCAAGCCCTTGCTCTATCTGCTATGCCACGCTGAGTTTTCTCAGTACTCTCAGACAGATGCCAATGATTACTCAATCAATCAAACGGCATTTACTGAATTGTGTACAATTCCATCTTCCATGAGTGACAACACAAGTACTTTCTTGGCAGATACCTAAAATTTCAATTAAATAATTCCTCTCAATTAATAATAACAATAATAATAATAATGGCATTTATTAAGCGCTTACTATGTGCAAAGTACTGTTCTAAGCTCTGGGGAGGTTACACAGTGATCAAGTTGTCCCACGGGGGGCTCACAGTCTTAATCCCCCATTCTACAGATGAGGTACCTGAGGCATAGAGAAATTAAGTGACTTGCCCAAAGTCACACAGCTGACAATTGGCAGAGCTGGGATTTGAACCCATGACCTCTGACTCCAAAGCCTGGGCTCTTTCCACTGAGCCATGCTGCTTCTCCAATTGCAAAGCATTGCTTCCAACTAGAAAGCTATTAGTAATAATGGTATTTATTAAGTAATAGTAACAATAATGGTATTTGTTAAGCGCTTACTCTGTACCACACACTGTACTAAGTGCTAGGGTGGATTCAAACCCATCGGGCTGGACACAGCCCCCGTTCCACACGGGGCTCACAATTTTAATCACCACTTTACAAATGAGGTAACTGAAGCACAGAGAAGTTAAGTGACTTGCCCAAAGCCACATAGCACACGAGTGGCAGAGCCAGGATTAGAGCCCATGATCTTCTGATTCTCAGGCCCATGCCCTATCCACTATATCACGCTGCTTCCTTTTCATGTGTGCCAAGCACTGGGCTAAGGGCTAGGATAAACATAAGAGAAGCATATTGGGCTCAGCCACTGATGCATATGGGGCTCGCAGCCTGAAAGGGGGGCAGAAAGGTATTTTATCCCCATTTTAGAGACAAGGAATCTGAGATTCAGTGAAAAAGTGACGTGCCATAAGTCACACGGCAGGTAAATGACAGAGTCTTAATCCTAATCCCGTGCTCCTTCCAGTTTAGTTTCCATTTAATTTTCATGTCTTCCCTTTGGAGATGATGCCACAGAGACGGGTAGACTTCCCTATGAGATTTTTCCTATTAGACCAGGAATTTATCTTTTCTTTTTGATCACAGTCTTTAACATCTTTACTCACTATATATGGTATAAAGAATTTCCTCTTTTCTCGACCTTTTAATCATAAGAAAAACATTAACTCTAATATTGTGTAACTGCCTACCTTTAAGGAATCCTGGAGTTGAGAAGCAAGAGCCCTGGCCTGAGGACTCTCTCCTTCTCCTCTTGCAGCCAGATCAGCTAGCTGGGCTGCTAGCTGATCCACTCGGTCACATTTAGCAAGAAGATCTTGACGATAAGGTCCCATCATGACATTGGCAAGACGATGCCCTTCTGCCACAAGGCCCCGTATTGCAGCCTGACCTATACAATGAGAAAAGTGCTTACTATTTTATAAGCCCAAAAAGCCAGACCAATTGTTAAAGCTACAATCAGGAGGTCAAATGGCCCGGGTCCTTGGATCTTTTGGGAATCCAGGCTTGGACAGCATAAATTATGGTATTTTCTGCTTATAATAAATGCTTTATA
This sequence comes from Tachyglossus aculeatus, assembly GCF_015852505.1. Taxonomy (NCBI): domain Eukaryota; kingdom Metazoa; phylum Chordata; class Mammalia; order Monotremata; family Tachyglossidae; genus Tachyglossus; species Tachyglossus aculeatus. The sequence goes on along the minus strand of NC_052068.1, from coordinate 26,800,494 downwards.
ACTCTACATTCCTGGTTTGTTACAGCGAGAGCAGTATCTCACACCTTCCCAGTGTGGTAGTGTGGGTTACCAGCAATCCTGATTCCTCTGAAAGAGAACAATACTCTTGGTTGAACACTGCCTCAGGAATTTCTAATTTAACCAATCACTCAGGCATATTTACTGAACGCTTACTGTGTGCAGAGCACTGTACTAAGCGCTTGGGAGAGTACAATATAATGGAGTTCGAAGGCACGTTCCCTGCCCACAACCAAAATCATATTTCAATCAATCAACTGCATTTTTTGAGCACTAACTGTGCTAAGCACTCTACTAGACTATAGACTAGACTAGACTCTGTAAGCTCGTTGTGGGCAGGGAATGTGTCTGTTATATTGCTGTATTGTACTCACCCAAGTGCTTAGTATATAGTGCTCTACACACACTAAGCACTCAATAAATACAAACTGACTACTAAGCATTTGGGAGAGTACAATGTATCAGAGTTGGCAGACTTTTCCTGCCCACAATGCGCTTGCAGTCTAAAGGGGGAAATACACATTAATATCAATAAATAATTTACAAATATGTACATAAGTGCTGTGAAGCTGGTGAAGGGTGGTGAATAATAATAATGATGGTATTTGTTAAGCGCTTACTATGTGTGAAGCACTGTTCTAAGCGCTGGGGGGATACAAGGTAATCAGGTTGTCCCACATGGGCTCACAGTCTTAATTCCCATTTTACAAATGAGGTAACTGAGGCCCAGAGAATTCAAGTGACTTGCCCCAAGTCACCCAGCTGACAAATGGCGGAGTCGGAATTAGAACCCATGACCTCTGATTCCCAAGCCCGTGTTCTTTCCACTAAGCCACACTACTTCTAATCGGGGTGACAAAGAAGGGAGTGGGAGACGAGGAAATGAGGGCTTAGTCAGGGAAGTCCTCTACAAGCTTTCCACTAGAATCACATAACTGGGACTCAGGGATTTAGAGTTTCCATTCAAAATAAACAACATTGAGCTGTAGCTAAACCATTTATTCTTAGTGGGAGTATTGGTATTCAATCAATCAATTGTATTTATTGAGCGCTTACTGTGTGCAGAGCACTGTACTAAGTGCTTGGGAAGTACAAGTTGGCAACATATAGAGACAGTCCCTACCCAACAGTGGGCTCACAGTCTAGAAGGGGGAGACAGAGAACAAAACCAAACATATTAACAAAATAAAATAAATAGAATAGATATGTACAAGTAAAATAAATAAATAAATTAGAGTAATAAATATGTACAAACATATATACATATATACAGGTGCTGTGGGGAAGGGAAGGAGGTAAGATGGGGGGATGGAGAGGGGGGCGAGGGGGAGAGGAAGAAGGGGGCTAGTGATCAAACAGTCTGGGGGAAAGAACTATATTTGAATTAGCTGATCAGTGACTACTGAGGAATGATCTGGGCACGTAGGAGGCAACCAGTTACGGGTAATCAGACAGTCAATGCGATGAGACTGAAATCCAGTGAAAATCTTACCCACACCACGGTCATCTACTGTAGGATTATCAATCCACCTGTGGGCCTGCTCAATCTTGCCCTCTAAATGAACGGCAGCTTTGACAGGTCTACTGTTGGCCACAGCCCTGTTGGTTTTCGACTGAAGATTCTGCAGTGCTGTGGCTACTTGCTTAGCCAGAGCCCGGGCCTCTGGAGAGTCTCCTTTCCCTCTGTGGATGAATAAAGTGACCTATTTCCAACACACATTCCTTTGAATGAACATAATGAGTTATTCAGAACAACAAAAGTCGCCAATCAATTGATGGTATTTATTTAGTACCTACGTGTAAAGCACTGTACTAAGGATTTGAGAAAGTACAATATGAAATGTTAGATGGGATCCTTGCCCACAAGGAGCTTACAGTCTATAGAAGGAGAGAGACATTAAAATGAATGTTAAGGAAATTAGGCATTGAGGTTGAGGGACCCAGTGGCCGATGTTAGGATACTCAAACTGTATGTATGGGGACTACTGGAAGAAGCAGGAGAATGGAGGTGGTGGGTATGCAGTTCCTCACAGTATTACAAAAGGCAGGTACCAAGAGCCACAAAATAGTAAAAAGAACACAAAGATGATGGGCAAAACCGGGAATGGGCAAGGAGTGTTCGGGTTGGGGGAGGTCCAGGGGGCAATCACTGGTCTTTGCTCTGTGGGCCAGAGTCCACTGATTTCTACACCAATACAAAGGCAAGCCAGTAAACTTCATTGTCATGGACCTCTTGACGTCATCTCGTTCTTGGATTGGTAATTATATCAGGGTGGGTTCTTTTCCTTTTTTGGGGGTTCTTTTACAGGAACCCCAGGACATTCTTGATGGGAGGTGGTTGTCAACAATAACAACAACAACCAAAATGAAATTGATGATGATAAAGCAACTAATGAACCGAGAGGGTGCTTTGGCTATAAGTAGTTCCAAGAAGCTAGTCTTCTAAATGAGTAGTGAGCAAACTATAGCCTGTAGGCCATATCCATAACAGGAGTTTTTAATTCAGCCCCTAGAAAAGAGTGCCTTAGTCTTTCACCTGTGATATAAACACAGGTTCTGGGGAAGCCAGCTCATGGCTTGGTTCTCACCGAAGCAGAGTTTGAGGAAAAAAAGAGGAGCCAGTCAACTTCCACTGGGCCTGGCTGCCTGAATCCTCCAAGGCCACATCCTCTTTCCTCCTCCACCTCAGCCAACGGGACACGGGAGGCCGGTCCCCTCAAAGGAGTCGAGAAGGGAAGTCGGAACTTCCGGCCACCTAGGCCCTCATGAACTTTTCATGCCAAAGGCTTTTGCCCACCCCTGTTCTAAACACCATGGACATCTTATAGCATCATCTCATTACATACTGTCGCCGTAGATCCGAGAGTTTAGTGGTCAGAGCAGAGATTTCCCCAAGAGAGCGCAGAATATCATCTCTTTCTTTAGGATCATCACATAGTTCTGCGATTTTCCTGGCTTCGGCCAAAACTCCTCGGATCTGTTCTTCTCCTTCGGGACCCCCATTTGGATCAGCAAGCCAGTTCTAAACACATATGGAAAAGGAGTTACCAGCTATTAATTATTTAACAATTCTCAAAGGGAACGGGACACCTCTCAAGATTCTTCACAGCATTTCCCATCAGCTGTTTCAAGCAATAGCAATCCTATCACCAACTGCAATGATTTCATGCAATTTTACATGACCTCTTTATTCAGTCAAGACTTAGTCAATTCCTGTTTAAAGAACAAAAAAAGATGCTGTTTCTTCTCAAGCAGAATAGTCTTCTAAAGAAGTAGTGTATGTTTTTCCTCATTTACGTAGAGGTTTTCACACCAGATAGCCTAGGTATGGATTAACTGTCCTGTTAAATGTTTTAAAAATTTTTTAAAAGCTAGTCCCCAAACATACTAGACTCTTTGTAGGACTGGTCAAATACACCAGTAGCTTCTGAAATAAAATTGTGAATTTCAAATTCTCCAACAGCAAAATTAGGACTCCTTCAGCACCGGCTAGCTATAGAAAAAAGTATTAGCCTAAACTGTTTTTTTTAAAAAAAAAAAACCTTGCCTCACTATCACATGAATCCTTTTCTCATACCACATAACATAAAGCTAATAACCATATACAAGCAAGAAGAGCAACCGCGCCCCTCCACTGAATAACAGCAACTCTCTCTCCCACTCACAGGTGACAGAGAGGCATTTTGAGATATTTATATGGAATCATTCACTTAAAAAAAAAAATCAATACCTGAGCAGCATCAATCTTTTTAGCAATGCTCTGCTTTGAGTTGGTCATAGCTTCCAGCTTGCGAGCAGCATTTTCCACTTTTGCCGTAAGCATATCTAACCCCTGAGATATCTGCTGAGCTTTCTGCATGGCCGTTGGTGTGCCTCCTTGTCCTCTATTCAAGACAGAGACACGATGTCATTATGCTCTTCTCAAGACTTAACAGCAAAATGTTCTATTAACAAGCAAGTACAAGTAGTTTTGTTTTAGTTCTTAATTTGTCTTTTGCGTTTCCCTAAAAGTCTGGAACAGCAAAAGAGCACCCAGAGACAAACAAAATTCAACAACCAACCCATCTGTTTCCTCCTTTGCTGTAAATGCATACTGAATCAAAATATCTACATAACGGTTCTAGAGGCTGCATTGGAAAAACATATTAACTCACAGACTTCAAAGCATCAGGTAACAAACCATTTTTACTCTATATGCTCATTATATAATCAAATCTGAACTTTAAAGAAAAATGTGCTTTAAAATCTGTTATAAAAATCTGTTTCCATAGTAATGTGTTTCTGAAAAGTCCACTGCAACCTATTATTATTTGCAAGTGAACAACCCCAATATAACTGAATTTACCACTGCTATATGAAAATCTGTTGATTTTATTATAAAATTCTGTCTGTCCTAATGAGACTTGTGCATGTCCAATAAGTGTCTGGACAAATGTTTTAATGAAAAGAGACCCTGATAAGAGATAAGGAGAAAGCACTGAGTTATTTGATAGAGGTGCTTCATAAAGGACTTTTACTGTTTCCTTGATTTCCTTAAAGAGAAGTTTATCTGAGTTCACTTAACAATTCACAGTTCATGTATTAGTTTAGAGGAGCAACATGACCTACTGGAGAAAGCATACGCCTGGGAGTCAGAGGACCTGGGTTCCAACCCCAGCTCTGTCAGTTGCCTGCTGTGTGACCTTCACCAAGTCACTTAACTTCTCTGCGCTTCAGTTTTCTCATCTGTAAAATGGGGTTTCTATGCCTGGTCTCCCTCCTATGAGCTCCATGTGAGACAGGGCCTGTGTGTCTGGCCTGATTACCTTGTATCTACCCAAGTGCATAAAACATTGTTTGAAGCATAGTAAGTGCTTACCCAATACCATAATAAAAATAACGTATGGATGTTTCTCTATGGAAAAAAGCTCTCAGACATCTTGAGGAAATGTTCCCTTTTCTGCAACTCTAAGTCACATGAACTTAGGGAAGCAGCGTGGCTCAGTGGTAAGAGCATGGGCTTTGGAGTCAGGGGTCATGGGTTCAAATCCAGGCTCTGCCAATTGCCAGCTGTATGACTTTGGGAAAGCCACTTAACTTCTCTGTGCCTCAGTTCCCTCATCTGTAAAATGGGGATTTAGACTGTGAGCCCCCTGTGGGACAACCTGATCACTCTGTAACCTCCCCAGCGCTTAGAACAGTGCCTTGCTCATAGTAAGCGCTTAATAAATGCTATCATTATTATTATTATTATTATTATGAACAGAACCAAAAATGTACCAGCAATTGTAGAGAGGCTTATAATAAGGAAAGCAGTCAATGAATTTAACTGGAGAAATAAAAGAGCTTTTTGAGACAATGAACTCTGTTGCCCTGAGATTTTTTTAAAAAAACAGAAACTCAAACTTCATTCACTCAATAGTATTTATTGAGCGCTTACTGTGTGCAGAGCACTGTACTAAGCACTTGGGAAAGCACAATACAACAATAAACAGTAACATTCCCTGCCCACAACGAGCTCACTTGCCTATTGGTCCGATTCCCGAACACAACTACTGAGCTCAATGCAGGAATGGACTTACCTGGCTCGGAAGTCAGCCACCTGATCAGTCATTTGCCCCAGTACTTTACAGGTTCCTAAGATCTCTCTGCGTTCTTTGCCTGCACAGAGTTCGCCAACTTTTCCCGCTTCGTCCAAGATCTGTCGTATGGCCTGCTCACCGGCATCTCCTGATATGCAAATACAGTCAATATCAATCGTTTGACACATTCATTATTTTGAATCTAAGTGTCATTTCATCCGTGGAAGAATGGACATTTCTTTAAATCGTAGGACATGGGCCCAGAGAGCTGGCAACAAAACAATGTCTAGGCAGTGTTTCAGTGCTGCTCTTCACAGAGGAGGCAAGAAGGAGTACATTGGGTTCAGTCCATTTTCAACCAAAAAACAATTTACAAGTTAAAAATATGATTTGTGAGAATTTACTGAAAATGAATACTGTTCAGTGCCACCAATCTCCATTAAGATTTTTCACACTCTTTCAAATATTCAAGACAGAAAATACTGGGAAGAAAATTTTCACTTAGTAACCTATCCAATTCTTGCCTGTCCATTAATTTATGTGGTAGATCGTTTGCTTTGCATCATTTGCTTATACCTGAGGATTGAAAATGCCACAAATGTGGCAATATGTTGGGTTACCTGGAGAGGCACTGGGATCCCGAAGCCAACCTTTAGCCTGGTTCAGTTTGGAATCTATGGAGGCCAATGCCCTCTTCATGGCTTCCGTATCCTTTAAAGAGAACAATCCACAGTCATTTTCTTAACAAAATTCTGAAAGCGCAATGAAAAGCAAACAGAGAAAATGAAGCAAACATGGAATAACTAGGAGATGCCAAGAAACAAGCATCTTTTTTGAATAATCTAATCACACCACAACTCTTGATTGTACATGCAAATCTTCAGTGAATTCTGTTCATTTCCTTGGTTTCCCTACTGCTCTAATTCCTGAAACCAAAAGGTTCTTGATGACTACAGTAATGGAAAGGAACCCTTTGCACTGTCTTTAGTACCTCCTCCCCCTTTACAGTCTACAACATTCATCTCATGATACCTTAAACCAATCTCTTCTATTTGCAGTGAAGCTTCCTTAGTTTGTCATCTCACACTGAAACACACATTACCCTAATGAGGTTTCACTGTATTTAATAAAGAGACACTTTGAATTGCTGGCTCATAAAAACTGATGTATAATTTAGCAGCATGTTTACAATCCTTCTTAAAAATTGGGATTTTTTTTTTCCTGAGTTAAATTTTTTTTTTCTCCCTTCAGAAGGACCAAAGTAAGTGGATTCCAAATTATTGCTCTGAGAAACAGCGTGGCTTAATGAGTAGAGCACAGGCCTGGGTGTCAGAAGGACCTTGGTTCTAATCCCGGCTCTGCCACATGTCTGCTGTGTGACCTTGGGCAAGTCACTTAACTTCTCGGGGCCTCAGTTACCTCAGCTGGAAAATGGGGATTAAGAGTGTGAGCCCCATGTGAGACAGGAACTGTGACCAACCTCATTAACTTGTATCTACCCCAGTGCTTGGAACAGTGCTTGGCACATAGTAAGCACTTCAGAAGGTCCATAGTTACTATTAGTATCGTTTTCTGTCTCCCCCTTCTAGACTGTGAGCCCATTGTTGGGTAGGTACCGTCTTTACATGTTGCCGATTTGTACTTCCCAAGCGCTTAGTACAGTGCTCTGCACACAATAAGCGCTCAATAAATATGATTGAATGAATGAATATTATTATTAGAGAAGCAGCGTGGCTCAGTGGAAAGAGTCCGGGCTTTGGAGTCAGAGGTCATGGGTTCAAATCCCGGCTCCGCCACTTGTCCGCTGTGTGACTTTGGGCAAGTCACTTCTCTGGGCCTCAGTTCCCTCATCTGTAAAATGGGGATGAAGGCTGTGAGCCCACGTGGGGCAACCTGATCATCTTGTATTCCCCCCCCAGCGCTTAGAACAGTGTTGCGCACATAGTAAGTGCTTAATAAATGCCATTATTATTACTATTATTATTATTATTGTTAACTAAGCCAGGGGACATGCAAATTATTGAAAATACTAACAATTATACTTAGGGCCTTTTAAACCTGTCTCTCTTTTTTTAAAAAAAAAAATGTCATCTTTTATGTCACTGCAGGGGAACAGACTGTGATGGGTGCTTCGGGGAAAAAATTCAGGCAGTTGGATCACAATTCCACCCCCGGGGAGTTCTTCATGAAAGAGCAGCTCATCAACCAACCCTCCCTTCTTCTACTCTAACTATTATTGCAGCATTAGGCCTCCACAGGAGGGCACCAAGAGAATCCCCTCTGCATGCATAATCAGAGAACAAAACAATTAGCAGGCATCAACACCTTTAGGACAAAAGATCCTAAAGAATCAAGCAGCACAGCAGGTTCTAGCAAAGGTCTGCAGAATGTCAAATCAAATATACACCCAGGTATATTTGGTTTCGGATTCCTCCCCTGACAAGAGCTCAATAACAGCTATCTATGGAAACTGGGTAAATGCTTATCTCTTGGGCCAGGGAATGAACAGAAGACAAATCACAACCCTTACATCGGAAGCATGTAAAGTATCACACGGTCCGGGAATGTGTAATTACTTTTAGAAACCAGAAACAAAATTGAAATTAGGGAGATTCAGTTACTTAGAATGTGATTCAACATTCTAATCCAGTTTTCAATCAATCCACAATTTCGACCCACGTAGCTGTTAAGGACTCTTCCACTTTAACTGGTTTTGACTACAATAGCCATAATTCTGCCTGCTTAATTTAAATTTTAAACCCACACCCATGAAAAAAATCTATTCTCAAATATTCTGCTCTAAAAGCAGAACTCTCACCACTGAATTCTCTTGATTCTCATTGCTTACCCTTTGAATTCCTAGTTTGATAAAGGATTTGACATCGAAAGGATTAAAAATAAATCTTGTTTAGTGCTGCTAATAAGGTTGATAACTAAAACTCTGAAAGGAAACACTGCATTTCTTACTAAAGTAACATAAGTCCTGCGTGAAAGAAACGGCAAGATGTTCACATTATCTATGTTTTTGTCTACCAGAATATTGGACAAATTTTATGTATGAGAAAGCACTTTGACGCTGTGAATTTTAAGTACCAAAATTCAACAGGGCAGATTTGGGAAGATTAAATATTTTTTAAAAGTTAATTTAAAAATAATCAATTTTACCAAATCCCCTCCACCTGACAAAAAGAAAAAAATGGATTTTTTTTTTTCCCTGGGAAGAGAAGAGAAGCAGTGTGGTCTAGTGGAAAGAGCATGGGCCTAAGAGTCAGAGGAACCAGGTTTTAATCCCAGCTCTGCCACTTATCTGTTGGGTGACCTTGGGCCAGTCACTTCACTTCTTTGTACCTTAGTTCCCTCACCTGCAAAATGGGGATGCAATACCTGTTCTTCCTTCTACTCAGACTGTGAGCCCCATATGGGTCCTGATTATCTTGCATCTTCTCAACTGTTTAGTAAAGTGCTTGACAGGTAGTAAGCACTTAACAAATTCATTCATTCAACAGTATTTATTGAGCGCTTACTGTGTGCAGAGCACTGTACTAAGTGCTTGGGAAGTAATAATAATAATGACATGTTAAGCACTTACTATGTGCAAAGCACTGTTCTAAGCACTGGGGGGGATACAAGGTGATCAGGTTGTCCCTCGTGGGGCTCACAGTCTTAATCCCCATTTTACAGATGAGGTAACTGAGGCCCAGAGAAGTTAAGAGACTTGCCCAAAGTCACACAGCTGACTAGTGGCGGAGCCAGGATTAGAACCCACGTCCTCTGGCTCCCAAGCCCGGGCTCGTTCCACTGAGCCACGCTGTACAAATCAGCAACATACAGAGACGGTCCCTACCCAACAACGGGCTCACAGTCTAGAAGGGGGAGACAGACAACAAAACATGATAATAATGATGGTACTGGTTAAGCGCTTACTATGTGCCAAGCACCTTTCTAAGCGCTGGGGTAGATCCAAGGGAATGAGGTTGTCCCAAGTGGGATGAGGTCCGCGGGCTGCAGCCTGCGAGGCCCGCCCTCCTTCTGCGGGGGGGGGCCGGCTGGCTTGGCACGGCTAGCGCCGGTCACGGTGTCCCCGGTGGTGTGTATCCCTGGTGGTTTCCCCGTGCCCACCCCACTACTATTATTATAATAATGATAGCTATTATTATTATGATAAAGCCAGTGACTTCCTGGCACTAGAGGAAGCAGCACGGCCTGGGGTTGGAAGACTCCCAAGCACAGGCCTGGGAGTTAAAAGGACCTGGGTTCGAATTCTAGCTCTGCCACTTGTCTGATGTGACACCTTGGGTAAGTCACTTAATTTCTCTGTGCCCAAGTTACCTCATCTGTAAAATGAGGATTAACAGTAAGAGCCCCATGTGGGACCGATCTGATTAGCTTGTCTCTACCAGGCATTTAGTACAGTGCCTGGCAAATAGTGAACATTTAACAAATACCATTAAAAAAAAAAAAAATAGAAAGTTCACTAGGAAGTGAAATGAGAAAATGATTGTCGTTCAGGAACATTAAACTTCAAAAAATTGATTGCTAGGAAGTAAGAGCATCCTCCCAACTGCGCAAAAATAAAAAAGAGGTACTTTTTTCGGTGTGTAATAATGCCAGCTAAAACAAGCCCTTCTGATGTAGAAATACTAGACGATTTGGAGGAATCCCACATAACTTCAGTTTTGTTTTGTTTTTAATGTTAAATTCAGCCATCAAATAGCTGGGCTCTGCAGTAAGGAAAAGCTTTATATTTCTGCACTTCCTTACCAACATTCCCATCTTTGGTAAAGCACAGTAAGTCAAATTCCCTGGCAGGACATCTGGCTTAGTCATCACATTAACTCGTTACAGGCTTACAACTGTTTAGCCAAAAAGGGAGGAACCATGAGGTAACACACTACAGCATCAAATTCCATGTTTCAGAATAGGAGAAAATGCCTAAAGGTAGTGAGACCAGCATGAGATCATTTGAAAGTTTGTGTGCTTTTATCACTGGCACATCTTTTCAGTTCCTTTCACTCCTCTCTCAGCATGGGTTGAGGCAAGTAACTGAATATATCAGGAAAGACCACGACCCTTATTAAAATAGAGAAGAGAATGAGGATAAAAGCAGAGAAATGTCAACAGGATGACACCCCAAATTCTTCTATTTAACAAAGAAATCTCAGGAAACAAAATTACAATTCACTTACATAAACAATTTATAAATTCCAATAAAATTCCTTATTTAAGCAGGGGGCAAGCTATCAGTTAAATTATTAACAAACTGTTAGGTCTATAATTTAAATGTAAGAATCTAGGTCTAAATGATCGGTTATGCGAGTATTTCCTCCTTAAGGGATGTGTTCATTAGGCAATACAGTTTCTTTTACCCCAAGAACTTTTTCCACTTACTTTCTTCCCCCACTTTCTGGAGGAATCATCACTTCCCAGGAGAAGCCTGCACCAATGGAGAAGCGTGCAACAGGTATGGCAAGAAAAAGTTAATTATTTTTTTTGTCGGGGTGGAAAGAGGGAGCGATACTAAATGCGCTAAATGGAAAGTGAACTCAATGGCCACAGAATAGATACACCTGCCTCATTTTCACTACTAGGAGGAGCCCAGTTTTAACACCGATCTCCAAAGCAGTTCAGTATGCTGACAGCCTGTCCGAAACCTGAAAACTGCAGGGCTAAAATGTATTAAAAATATATCTACAAATTACACATACTTTTCATAATTTTCCACTCAAATATCATGATAGAAATAGATCTACACATTCCCTGCCTGTGTTATCATTAGATTCTTTAAATTCTTTCTGTTAATCCTATTTTCTATCCTTAGTACTATGTTTAAGGTCTGCACGCACTCAGTTGCACAGATTGGCTCCCCCAGAACAAGGAAGGGGTGTTTTAAATACCACACTGCAGGATTTAAGAATGGGGGAAATGGGACTCCAAAAATGAAATCAGAACTTTTCCTACTCACTATAATCCCTCCTTCATGTCTCCTTAATTAAAAAGGGATGAGAATGGGAACAAAGAGATGGAGCTAGGGAACATATGGGCAAAAGGAAACATGACTGAGTGGGCCTTTCCAACTGCCTCCGCTCATGGCAGAAAGACAATAGATTATCTTTTCTTAACCAAGTAAATTTAGGGAAAAAAAATCTCTCTAGGGTCATTTTTCCTATCAAGCACTGGAAGACTGAAGAGAGTACGTGGCTTAGTGGAAAAAGCACGGGTTTGGAAGTCAGAGGACGTTGGTTCCAATCCCGTCTCTGCCACTTGTCAGCTGTATGACTCTGATCAAGTCACAACTTCTCTGTGCCTCAGTTACTTCAATCTGTAAAATAGGGATTAAGACTGTAAGCCCCACATGGGACAACCTGATTACCTTGTATCTACCCCAGCGCTTAGAAGACTGCATGGCACACAGTAAGCGCTTAACAAATACCATTATTATTATTACCAAAGAAAAGGTGGATATAATTCATCTGTTAAAATTTAGAAGTCTTCAATGGGTGACGGTACAACGTCTCCAAAGGAGATTTGGGGCAGAGGGCGAGGGAAGAAAGAGGAGATGGCAGTGGATAGTAACACAGGAATCACCCAGAAACGCCCATCAGAAACTAGTAAAAGTAGTAGGAAAGCAAGAGGCAGGAATTTTGGCCAAGATGAAGGGTGCTCTAGATTCAGAAAGCCTGACTTGTTACAGTGGTGTACATTTTTTCAGTGCCTCACGATGGTTAAACCATAGTAGACTATTTGGCTGTCACAGCACTGAGATCCATGTTAAACTACATCACATGTACTCCAGTTCAGTGTTACACATTGGCACACGGAATAATGCACAGCACACAGTCCGCACACAGCACAAAAATCTCACGGACATGCTTTTTTCTATTTAGTAAAAGACTGAAGGGGGTGAAAAAGCTTACCTTCTAAACGTGAGAAAAGAATAAAACGAACAAGAGAACAAAAACAAAGATGCATAAAGAAGTCATAACAAGGAAGTGAAAGTGGCAAAAGTATTTCAAAAGCAAAAGTTATACACTCAAAGACTAAAATGATTTCAATGTACAGATTAGAATATAGCCTTGGGAGTTTTGTAAGAACTTCACATCTCATGGGAAAAGTCTCAACAAATTTCCAGTCAAATTAGAACACTTTTATTTTGCTCTCAAAAAAAAAAAAGGAAACCTATCTACACATCTCTAAAATTATGGAAAAGTGGGCCACAAAAATGGGCCAAGGATTGGGGGAAGGATGGAAAGGGCTTCAAGCCCCATACTTGTTTCAATTTCAATTTTCATCTTACCTTGACCTGTTATAGGGAAGCAAAGCAGCAGAGCTCAACTGGAAGAGCACAAAACTTGGCAGTCCTAGTCTCTGGTCAGTCAATCGCTCAATGGTATTTATTGAGCGCTTACTATGTGCAGAGCACTGTACGCTTGGAAGAGTACAATACAACACAATTAGCGGACACAGTTGCCAGCCTGGTCCTAAACCCAATCTAGTTAGACATGCTGTTTGGCCTTGGTTATGTGTCTTCAAGAGGACAGGCTTCAGAAATTTACGAAGGTTAGGCTTATTCAAGATGCCTACACCTCTGGCTTCTAGTAGGCAGGTGTATATTCAAGTTCATCTATTCCCCCAACCCAGCAGAAATACAGGACATGTTGACAGTACAAGACCACTGTTGAGAGGCTCAATAAAGAACCTGGCTAACCTTCTATGGTCAGAAAAGAGGTCTCAGAGAAAGGAGAGAACAGAAGGAATCGTAGAGAATTTCTCAATCCAAGAAGTCACTATCAAAAATCGTTAGGCAACTGAACTTTCGGTTATTTCCTTTGGGTAAGTAGAACAGAATTGCGCAAAATAATCCATCTGAGAATTCCCAAAGTTACTTCTGTAGCTTTCCTTGGGTCAAAGGATAAACTGGGGAAGTTTTCCATGGTACTGACAGAGCCTCAGAGGAGATTACTTGGATTTTAACTTAGTCCCTTTCAGGGGCAACACCAGGATTCAGACCACCCTCTTCCAAAAAGAATGCATAATCACATGAGCCCAGGGAGTAAGCGCTTTGACCTGAAGGCAAAGCTAGAAAGGTTTGTCATCACAGCACATCCTCCAGATAGACTATTCAGAGTAATTACTCTACCCTGAATATCTTGGGGATTAGCAGATACTGGAGAGACAGTAAGTCAGTCGGTCACAGAACAGATTTAAAGAGAAAGCTGCATAGAGATTATTTCTAGAGAAATCTCCATGAAGTCTTCTGCTGTACATGGTAGGGCAGTCAAGCAAAAGGGAGGAAGTAAAAGGGAGGTCCCTTTGGAACCCCTTAATAGAGAGGAATGATGAAGGATATTTATTATTTGTTCTCCCCAGACACAATACCTTGCTAGCCCATGCATCTTCATCCCAGGAGGTAAGCTGTAACACACGGATGATTTCATTGATTTCAGCACTCATCTTTTCCACTGTAAAGTTGCGATTTTTCAAGGCTTCTTCTATACCTTGGCTCTTTGAGTTTTTTGTGGTTACAAAAATCTTCATGGCTGTAAAATTAGACTTCAGGTTATAAATTAAGTTCAGAATTTACTCTCTTCCTCCATTATTTTCCTCACCAGGAGCCAAAAGCACAAAACACGTTGCCTCTAAAGGAATATAAACAAGGCAGGAGGATACACTCGGCACAAGGCGTCTGATACTTTATAATTACTTTGACTTACACATACTTCTTTTCTGCTGACCTCTGCCCTCTGAGCGTACCACGATCAATATGAGAACCAGTTAGTCTTAGACCAGTGATGTACACTTGGGCTTATAATTCTATTCTCTGAATAAAAGTCCAGATAGAGATTCAGAACTACATACTTAGAAAGTTGCTCAAAAGCTGATTAGAAAAACACTAAAATAATCCTTCAGAGCTACAAATAGATGGAAAAGGACAAAACAGAGCTCCAGCTTAACAAACATTTGTAAATACCCTGGTTATAATGCACATTATCTCTATCCTCTTCCACTACCTCGAAAGGCAGAAGACTGAATTTACACAAAGAACTAAACTTTTGGGGCAAAAGACAAAAAAAATTACTGAAATTATCACCATCTATCAAAAGGCAATCTACTCAAAATTGGCATTGTACATTAATATTTTCTAATAATGTAAATTTCCCGGGCATAAGGTACCTGAAATGAGGACTGGCAGCAACTCTTTCACCATGTTCATTGAATTCACCAACATGACTCTGTGTTCCTGATGAGTCAGCTCCTGCTGCCTTTCATCAATCATTTTTGCCATCTTTGTCATTCCTGTTTCAAAGTACGCATCACATGAAAAGAGTAGTTCTATGGCCCCTGGATTAATGTTCTTTATGCAAAAATGTTTAATTAAAGCCTCACACAAAACACAATTCACTTGGGAAAAGTCCTAAAGAATGGAAATGATGACATTCTAGGCACTTAGTTTGGAATTCTATTAATCTGACATCCTGACATTTAAGTGGTTGCATTTATACATCCATTCTTTTTTTTTTTTTGGACCCTGGAAAACTTCAAGACAGTTTAAGGACCGTATCTGATAAAAACCCACTTTGGTCACAAATTTCTGTAATGTCTTCTGACCTTCCAGAAACTTAGCCTTTGGGTGTTTCAGGGTGACCCAAGACTTAGACTGGGGGGATCCATGCAGGATAGGGGTGCTGTGATCAATCCGATTATCTTGTATCTACCCCAGTGCCTAGTGCAGTGCTTGACAAACAGTAAGTGCTTAACAAAAAACACAATTATTATTGTTATCAATCAACTGAATTTACTGAGACTTAACTGTGTGCAGAGCTCTGAACTAAGCGTTCGGGAAAGTACAGTATAACAGAATTAGTAGCCCCGTCCCCTGCTCACAGTGAGCATAGTCTACTAGAATTGTTATGAATAGGACCAGGCCAACCTGAACATCCCAAACTCCTGAATGTATGTCAGTGAGTAATCCCACCACCCAAGCAACCCCCACCCCCTCATTTCAGGCAGAGTACCAAGGAATGACAGGTAATGGGGAGTGGAAAGATCAGCATTCGGGATGGCCTTCACCATTACAGTAATGGACAGCTATTTCCTAGACTCTCAATAATAATAATGTTGGTATTTGTTAAGCGCTTACTATGTGCCAAGCACTGTTCTAAGCACTGGGGTAGATACAAGGTAATCAGGTTGTCCCACATGGGGCTCACAGTCTTCATCCCCATTTTACAGATGAGGTCACTGAGGCACAAAGAAGTTAAGTGACTTGCCCAAGGTCACACAGCAGACAAGTGGCAGAGTTGGGATTAGAACCCATGACCTCTGATTCCCAAACCCGGGCTCTTTCCACTAAGCCACGGTGCTTCTCAATCTACATTTAACACACATACATTAATGCCACTTCACTGAACGGGATTAGAATAGAGAGAGAACAGATGTTTTGCTTTCAGCATCGGGCTACACCGAGCATCAGTAACTTCTGGCAAGTGCAATTCGGGCTGGGGTGCCACTTTGTGGCATAGGCAGATTTTACTGTCATTCCCCCTGCAGCCCTGGAGTTCCTCAAGACTACTATGAAGTACCACTGCCTCCGGTTCCCCACTATCGCCCAGGGACCCCCAATCCTCTCCCCTGTTTAGTGCCTCACCTCAGGGATCCAGGCAGTAGTGACCCACTTCAGGCTGTATTTCACTCTGCTGCCCAGGTTATCTTTCTACAGAAATGCCCTGGGCATGTCACTCCCCTCCTCAAAAATGTCCAGTGGTTGCCTATCAACCTTCACACGAAGGAAAAAACTCCTCACTCTCCGCTTCAAAGCTCTCCATCACCTTGACGCCTCCTACCTCACCTCTCTTCTCTTTCTCCAGCCCAGCCCGCCCACTCCGCTCCTCTGCTGCTCAGCTCCTCACTGGGCCTTGTTCTCACCTGTCCCACCATCGACCCCTGGCCCACGTCCTTCCTCTGTCCTGGAATGCCCTCCCTCCTCACGTCTGCCAAACTAGCTCTCTTCCCCCCTTCAAAGCTCTACTGAGAGCTCATCTCCTCCAGTGAAAGGTCAAAGCAAGATCAAGGCAGGCCCTAGCCTTGTCAGTGTCTTCATTCCTTTCCTTGGAGGCTTTGCTTCTAGACTGTGAGCCCACTGTTGGGTAGGGACTGTCTCTATATGCTGCCAACTTGTACTTCCCAAGCGCTTAGTACAGTGCTCTGCACACAGTAAGCGCTCAATAAATACAATTGATTGATTCTGACGACTCATCAGGCTACGCAGACAGCATGGGACTAGGAGTCAGGAGACCCAGGTTCTACTCCCAGCTTTGCCACTGCCCTGCTGTGTGGCTGTGGGCATATTATTTAACCTCTCTGGGTTTCTATTTTCATCTGTAAAATGGAGATAAATATCTCCTCTCCCAGTCTCTTAGACTGTGAACCCCAAGTGGGTCTGTTCTGACCGTCTCATGCATACCTCACCTCTGAACCCAGTGCTTTGGTACAAAGTAACCACCTAAGGCTATTATTGTTATTATTAGACACATAGTCTACCTGATTTTTATAGTCTAATTGGGAATTACCATTAGATTCAGGGAAAAAAAACCTTCTATATTCACTTTGCTAGAGAAAGGCAACAATGGAGTGAATTTCTTAGGGTACTGAAAATGCCCAACCTGGCCCCAGATTCTTTGTGTATGTAACCAAATCCTCCATAGTCTCCACCACCTCTGCCACCGTCAGATATTCCAAAATTCCTTTGCACACACGGATGATTTTGCGGACCTAAAAGAAAAGTGAATATGTTAGATCAAGCGAAGATAAAGCATGTTAGAGTGAAGAATGATACTGATGGGTATATGCGCATCGTATTTCACCACCCTAAAGGTCTCTCTATGCTTTACAAATTTCATTCTTTAATTTTTCCACATTGCCATCACTTCAGGATTGAGATTCTTGTACAAACATGCCCAGATCTGAGAAGCAGTATGACCTACTGTAAAGAACATGGGCCTGGGAATCAGAAGGATCTGGGTTCTAAATCCCAGCTCTGCCACTTTTTCCGTTTTGTGACCTTGGACAAGTCACTTAATTGTTCTGTGCCTCAGTTACCTCGCTTGTAAAATGGGGACTAAGACTGTGAGGCACTTAGTTCACTTAGTTCAGTGCCTGGAACAGTAAAAGCAGTGGATTAGTGGGTAGACCAGGGGCCTGAGAGTCTGAAGGACCTGGGTTCTAATTCTGGCTCCACCACTTGTCTGCTGTGCTCTTGGGCAAGTCACTTCACTTCTCTGTGCCTCAGCTCCCTCATCTGTAAACTGGGAATTAAGATTGTGAGGCCCTTATGGGACCTGGACTGTGACTGAGCTAATAAGCTGACATCTACCCCAGCTCTTAGAACGGTGCTTGGCACACAGTAAGCATTTAACAAGTACCATAATAATAATGAAAAAATACCGTTAAAAAAGGCTGGGTGGGCAGGAGTCTTATGAGTTTTATTAATCCAAAAGGCATCCTGATTAGGGAAAAGGTCCCAAGCAAAGTCCCTATTAATTAATTAATGATGGTACTTATTAAGTGCTTACTATGGGCCAAGCACTGTTCTAAACACTGGAGTAGATTCAAGTTAATTAGGTCAGACAGTCCCTGTCCCACATGGGGCTCACACTCTTACCCCCATTTTATGGATGAGGTAACTGAGGCCCGGAGAAGTGAAGTGACTTGTCCAAGGTCACACAGCAGACAAGTGTCAGAGCCAGGATTAGAACTCTGATCCTTCTGACTCCCAGTCTCATGCACTATCCACTAGGCCACACTGCTAATAAAACAGTCGAGGTGGAACTCAACTGTGTGCTGTTGTAAAGCTGAAGTGGGGTGTAAGGGCCACCACTGAGCCATGCTGCTTCTCTAAACAGGCATCAATAGCATCAATATAAAGAAATAGAATTATAGATATAGACACATCAAATCCAGTAAACAAGCATTACTATAAATAGAATTCTAGATGTGTAGATTTCTCCCCCTCCTCCCTCCTCCATCCCCCCCGCCTTACCTCCTTCCCTTCCCCACAGCACCTGTATAATGTCTATATGTTTGTACGTATTTATTACTCTATTTATTTATTTATTTATTTACTTGTACATATCTATTCTATTTATTTTATTTTGTTAATATGTTTTGTTTTGTTCTCTGTCTCCCACTTCTTAGACTGTGAGCCCACTGTTGGGTAGGGACCGTCTCTATATGTTGCCAACTTGTACTTCCCAAGCGCTTAGTACAGTGCTGTGCACACAGTAAGCGCTCAATAAATACGATTGATTGATTGATTCATCACAACTTGAACTGTCTTGAATTGAAGACTGTCTGTACTTTGGGGTGGAGAGAGAGGGGATGTTTTTGACCACCATTGGTGATTTATTCAGTAACCTTTACTGGGTATGAATTCCTCTACTAAGTGCCTGGGAATTCATGGGTGAAGGCCCTGGGCTCACAATCTACTCACAAAATGCCCACTTTTTGCACACACACACCCCCACCAAAAAAAAGCCTTTAGAGATCTTGACCTTGTAGGGAACTTGAATGCAAACCTTGCCCCAGTACATACTTTTACTCAGAGTTAAGTACTCTTTTTGAGAACAAGAATTTTAAAACTTCAGATAATAAATGCCATCATTATTTAGCTTTAATTCTGTTTATTCTGACAACTTGACACCAGTCCACATGTTTTGTTTTGTTGTCTGTCTCCCCCTTCTAGACTATGAGCCCGTTGTTGGGTAGGGACCGTCTCTGT
The DNA here is from genome assembly GCF_015852505.1 of Tachyglossus aculeatus. NCBI lineage: Eukaryota > Metazoa > Chordata > Mammalia > Monotremata > Tachyglossidae > Tachyglossus > Tachyglossus aculeatus. The sequence goes on along the minus strand of NC_052068.1, from coordinate 26,781,141 downwards.
ATGTCACCAACTTGTACTTCCCAAGTGCTTAGTACAGTGCTCTGCACACAGTAAGCACTCAATAAATACGACTGAATGAATGAATGAACACCAGAAGCATGGAAGAAAAAAAGCACAAATTCCATGACTTGAGGGTGACAGGAATGCATGTGACTCACTGGAAAAAGCACAGACTTTGGAGTCAGAGGTCATGGGTTCAAATCCCGCTCCGCCAATTGTCAGCTGTGTGAATTTGGGCAAGTCACTTAACTTCTCTGTGCCTCAATTACCTCATCTGTAAAATGGGGATTAAGATTGTGAGCCCCCTGTGGGACAACCTGATCACCTTGTAACCTCCCCAGCACTTAGAATAGTGCTTTGCACATAGTAAGCACTTAATAAATGCCATCATTATTATTATCATCAGCCACAGATACTCAATTCATTCTGCAGCGTCTAGTCCGGACACCAAGAGTTCAATATTTCAATACCAAGGCAGATAAGCAGCGTGGCTCAGTGGAAAGAGCACGGGTTTGGGAGTCAGAGGTCATGGGTTCTAATCCTGACTCCGCTACATGTCTGCTGTGTGACCTTGGGCAAATCACTCAACTTCTCTGAGCCTCAGTTACCTCACCTGTAAAATGGGGCTTAGGACTGGGAGCCCCATGTGGGACAACCTGATCACCTTGTATCCCCCCCAGCGCTTAGTACAGTGCTCTGCACACAGTAAGCGCTCAATAAATACGATTGATGATAGTAAGCGCTTAACAAATGCCATTATTATTATTATTATTATTATTATTATTATTATTATTATTATAAGTATGCTTTGACAGACTACAGGCTGCCTACCTCGGCCTCGTCAAAGGTAAGCAGGAGGTCCGATGTTCCAGAGAGGATGCCCCTGGATCCGTCAATAAGATAATCACGAGCCGGCACAGAATAAGGATCAGCTTGAAGCATCTGGGCCGCCTGGACAAGCTTGGTGCAAGCATTTTCCACCCTGCAGAGACCAGAAGAGTCATTAATGCCAACAGGAAGAACACAAGAAGATAGAAGAGACCCTAAATTAATCCATTTACTGGGCATTTCCAAGGAAGTCATCATTTCCATAACGGTTCCAGAGCACAGTTGACAAAATGACCTCTCCTTTGAGATATTATTCTTAAGGTCAGACTCGTGTATGGTTTATTTGTTCTGTTGCTGTAACCTGGTTGCAGAAAATGGAGAAAAATAGCTTCTTTGTTTCATTTTTGCTTTATACAATCATCCATATTTACTGAGCGCTTACTGTGTGCCGAGCACTGCACTACGTGCTAGGGATAATATAACAAATCTGGATTCAGGACAAAATAACTCACTCCCTGATATTACAGTGTCCTCAAAGTATGTAAATCTAAGGACATTTTACTTATATAAGATATAAAATTGAGGAGAGAAGATGGAAACTGAATTCAAAAATGAAGTGAGATCATTTATTAGAGTAGAAAAGTAGGAAGACCTATAGAAGAGGAAAGTACAAAGTCTCTGAAATAAGGAGAGCTTAAGGAAGTTCCCAGAAACTTGGTAAATTGGAGGCCTGACAAGTGGATTCAAAATGTATCTATCTGAATACAGCAGCCTTTAGCAATTTGTGCTGAATGAAACCAGATCTACTAAAAATCTAAAAAAAAAAGTTTGTTCAAAGGAAAATTTTGTAACTCATTAAGCAGCATGACTTAGTGGAAAGACCTCAGGCCTGAGTTCTAATCCTGGCTCCACCACTTGTCTGCTATGTGGCTTTGGGCAAGTCACAACTTCTCTGTGCTACAGTTACCTCTTCTGTAAAATGGTGATTAAATCCTCCTCCCTCCAATTTAACACTGTGAGCCCTATGTGGGACAGGGACTGCTTCCAACCTGATATTCTGTATGTAACCCAGTGCTTAGAAAAGTGCTTGACACATAATAATAATGATAGTATTTGTTAAGTGCTTACTATGTTCATTCATTCATTCAGTCGTATTTACTGAACGCTTACTGCGAGCAAAGCACTGTACTAAGCATTTGGGAAAAACAAATCGGCAACATATAGGGACAGTACCTACCCAACAACGGGCTCACAGTCTGGAAGGGGGAGACAGACAACAAAACAAAACATGTAGACAAATGTCAATACCATCAGAATAAATAAAATTATAGCTATATACACATCATTAATAAAATGAATAGAGCAATTCATATGTACAAATAAAGTAGAGTAATAAATATGTACAAGTATACACAAGTGCTGTGGGGAGGGGAAGGTGATAGGGCAGAGGGAGGGATGGGGTGATGGGGAGGGGAAGAGGAGAGGGAAAAGGTGGGGCTCAGTCTGGGACGGCCTCCTGGAGGAGGTGGGCTCTCAGGAGGGCTTTGAAGGGGGGAAGAGAGCTAGTTTGGCGGATGTGAGGAGGGAGGGCATTCCAGGCTAGGGGGAGGACGTGGGCCGGGGGTCAACGGCGGGACAGGTGAGAACGAGGCACAGTGAGGAGGTTGGCAGCAGAGGAGCGGAGTGTACGGGCTGGGCCGTAGAAGGAGAGAAAGGATGTGAGGTAGGAGGGGGCGAGGTGATGGACAGCCTTGAAGCCAAGAGTGAGGAGTTTTTGCTTGATTCAAAGGTTGATAGGCAACCACTGGAGATTTTTGAGGAGGGGAGTGACATGCCCAGAGCATTTCTGTACAAAGATAATCTGGGCAGCAGAGTGAAGTACAGACTGAAGTGGGGAGAGACAGGAGGATGGGAGATCAGAAAGGAGGCTGATCCAGTAATCCAGTCGGGATACGATGAGAGATTGAACCAGCAAGGTAGTGGTTTGGATGGAGAGGAAAGGGCAGATGTTGGCAATGTTGTGGAGGTGAGACCGGCAGGTTTTGGTGACAGACTGGATGTGTGGGGTGAATGAGAGCACGAAGTCAAGGATGACACCAAGGTTGCGGGCTTTGTAAGATGGGAAAGATGGAAGTGCCGTCCACGGTGACGGGAAAGTCAGGGAGAGGACAGGGTTTGGGAGGGAAGATAAGGAGCTCAGTCTTGGACATATTGAGTTTTAGATGGCGGGCAGACATCCAGATGGTGATGTCCTGAAGGCAGGAGGAGATACAAGCTGGGAGGGAGGGAGAGAGAACAGGGGTGGAGATATAGATGTGGGTGTCATCAGCATAGAGATGATAGTTGAAGCCATGGGACCGAATGAGTTCACCAAGAAGGTGAGTATAGATGGAGAATGGAAGGGGACTAAGAACTGATCCTCGAGGATCCCCTACAATAAGGGGATGGGAGGGGAAGGAGGAGCCCACGAAGGAGACTATGTGCCAAGCATTTAACAAATACCATTAAAAACAACAACAGCAACAACAAAAAATTGCAGCATTTGATTCCCTAAACCTCCCTGTGGATGATTTCTAAAAACATGTTAATCCCAAAGCCAAATTTATTTTTTTTAATAATTACAATAATAGACGTAAATCAATCAATAGTATTTATTGAGCATTCATTTTGTGCAGAGTACTGTACTAAGCACTTCGTTCAACTGTATTTATGGAGCACTTACTGTGTGCAAAGCACTGTACTAAGAGCTTGGAGAGTACGATGCTTAGAACAGGGTTTGTCACATAGTAAGTGCTTAATAATACTAATAATATTAATAATAATGGCATTTATTAAGCGCTTACTATGTGCAAAGCACTGTTCTAAGCGCTGGGGAGGTTACAAGGAGATCAGGTTGTCCCACAGGGGGCTCACAGTCTTAATCCCCATTTTACAGATGAGGGAACTGAGGCACAGAGAAATTAAGTGACTTGCCCAAAGTCACACAGCTGACAATTGGCAGAGCCGGAATTTGAACCCATGACCCCTGATTCCAAAGCCCGTGCTCTTTCCACTGAGCCACACTGTAACAAATACCACCATTAACATTACAATATAGAAGCAGCATGGCCTATTGGAAAGAGCACGGGCTTGCGAGTCAGAGGTAATGGGTTCTAATCCAGGCTCTGCCACACGTCTGCTGTGTGACCTTGGGCAAGTCATTTAACTTCTGTGTGCTGCAGTTACCTCATCTGTAAAATGGGTATCAAGATTGTGAGCCCCATGAGGGACATGGCCTGTGTCCAACATGATGACCTTGTTTCTGCCCCAGCACTTAGAACAGTACTTGGCACACTGTAAACACTTAACAAATACTACAATTATTATTATTATTATTATTATATAACAACAGACACATTCTCTTCCCACAGCAAGCTCACAGTCAGAGTACAATACAAAAAACTTGGTAGACACCATCCCCGCCCTGAAGAAGCTTACTGTCTAGTGGAATAGCTTTGAGTTTGTCTTGTTCAATATCTGATCGGTGACAATCAGAGACTTTTCCACAAAAGTAAAGCATAGTCCACTTTATTGAGGTAGGTAAGGTTCGCTTTTCCTTACATACTTTTCCAATAATTATACTGAATGATAAGACTTCTGTGTCCACTCTGACATGTAAGGCCATAAACCAAAATTACAGGCTCATTTTATCCCCAAAGGACATTAACTGATTAATTAATTGAAGGACACAGTTCCTTAACGACTTGGCCAAAATACCTAAAAACTCAGTGGGAACCATTTTACATTCACTTTAAATACTCCACTGTAAATGTTCCTTGTGTAGAAAGGGAAAATAGCCTCTGATAAACAGAAAATTGAGGGGAATAAAGGAAGAAGGAATATGAAATAAAAAATAATTTCTATGAACTGTGCTAATTCTTAATGATTCCCCTGTATATTAAGACAGAACTAAAATGAATCCTGATAGAAGTTTCCTCTCAAAATTGCAGTTGGTCTCTAGACTGTGAGCCCATTGTTGGGTAGGGACCGTCTCTATATGTTGCCAACTTGTACTTCCCAAGTGCTTAGTACAGTGGTCTGCACACACGAAGCGCTCAATAAATACGACTGAATGAATGAATAGTAAAAGTAGTAGCATGGTGTGGAGGATAGAGCGTGGGCCTGAGTCAGAAGGTCGTGAGTTCTAATCCTTGCTCCACCATTTGTCTGCTGTGTGACCTTGGGCTCGCCACTTCACTTCTCTGGGCCTCAGTTCCCTCATCTGTAAAATGGGGATTGAGAATGGGAGCCCCTTGTGGGACAGGGACTGTGTCCAACCTGATTTGCTTTTATATTTACCCCAGCGCTTAGTACAGTGCCTGGCACAAAGTAAGTGTGTAACAAATACCACAATTAGTATTAAGAGTCAGAAACAGGAATAATCCTGTCCTGAAAAAAAATGATTTATTTAAACACTGAGATTAACATGCCGTAGTTTGAATAACTTCTTCGCTCGTAATAACTCTTAAAACACAAAATTCAGTTTCTGACACACTAGAGGAAGGCATTAATCAAGTGTTCAATTCAAAATTATTGGTTCAAAAATTCCTGAATCCCCAAAGATAAATTCCATTGCCATTACTTGACTAGAAAAAGGCCAGCGAGCACTGGACAGTCTAGAACACTAAATATTAGTGATGGAGATGTTCTAAAATTTTGCAAAAAAGAAACGGAATAGGAACCATTTCTCTCATAGTGCTAAACTTGTTTGCAGTTGATGGTATTGGGCTTGTTTCTATAAAACTAATCATCAACATCTATCTTATTTGATATTGATATTCACTCCACCCTCGGCCCCACATCACTTACGTACATACCTGTAATATTTATTTCTACTAATGTCCATCCCCCCCTCTAGACTGTAAGCTCAATGTTGGCAGGGAACGTCCATCAACTCTTGCACCCTCCCAAGTGCTTAGTACAGTGTTCTGCACAAAGTGCTCAGTAAATACCATTCATTGATTGACTGATTAATGTCTTTGCCCTCTAATACACTGTATTTTCCCAAGTGCTTATTAAGGTGCTCTGTACATAGTAAGCACTCAATAAATACCATTGATTAATAGGTAAAGAGAATATATTAGAGTTCTCCAAGAGAGGTTTCAGCACACCTAACAAGAAGAAAATAGGGACTGCATTCCCTCCCGTATTCTATTCTCCCCAGCATGCCACAACCGACACTCAGCAAAGGGATTTTACACTACTTTCTTGCCTCGTCACCCCCAAGAAACACCTGCATTCAGTCAGTTCTACTGCAGGTGAAGGGCCAGAAGCATACTAGTAGGAAGGCACTACTAAAAATTCTGCTGCAAGGATGACTGATGCTAAGTCATCCCCAATTAAACGCTTACCAAAAACCCCTGGAAAAATTCATTTGCAGAAGATAGACTGGAGAAAACTACACATGATGATGTTTCACAACTCCAAAGGGCTCACTATTGTCCCTTCAAAGCTGTGAAACTAGAAAAGGGCCTTCTAGATATATTTGGTGGGCTAGCCTAGCAAAAGACTTTACCAAAAAGCTTGATTCTGTCCATAATGAAAGACTGAGACAAAAACAAGTTAAATTTTATCTCCAAAAACAAGTGATGTACAAGCTTGCCTTCCATGCCTACAGTAGTTTCCTACCAAATTCAATTTTTCAATTAAATGTAGCCCTAGACATGAGCACCAGTTAATTATGACATCTCCAGTGTCTCGAATTCTAAAACCAGACAGCACCAAAGTATGTTGATGATGGTTTGTTTCAGACCTATTGGATCAAACTCTAGAAAATCTGATTACTTATAGACACCCCAGTGCCAGGTACTCAAGGAAAAGCTATTCATTATATTATGGTACCTCTCTAATTGTGAGAATTAAATTGATGCCCTCTAGACTGTAAGCTCTCTATTGGCAGGGAACGTATCTGCTAATTCTGTTGTATGGTACTCTCCCAAGCACTTAGTAAAGGGTTCTGCACATAGTAAATGTGACTGAGTGATTAATGCATATACTGTTTTTTTAAAGAATACAGATAGGACTGATGAAGCTCTCCAATGCTTCAGTGTCAGTATGAGCAGAAACTGTTTGTTTTAATGGTATTTGTTAAGTGCTTATTATGTGCCAGGCAATGTACTAAGTGCTGGGAAAGATACAAGCTAATCATGTTGGACACAGTCCATGTCCCACATGGGGCTCACAGTCTTCATCCCAATTTTACAGACGAGGTAACTGACCCGTAGAGAAGGTAAGTGACTTGCCCAAGCTCACACAACAGAAAAGTGGCAGAGCCAGGAGTAGAAATCAGGCCCTTCTGACTCTGAGGCCCATGCTCTATCCACTAGGTCACGCAGCTTCCCTAATTTTTTCTCAGCTAGACACAATCTTACTTTTTAGTGCCACAGCAACAGTAAAGTTTCCTTCCTTTCTATCACCCTCCCAGCCAGTGTTTTATATCTTATAATGTTGCTATTTTAGGAAAGGTCAAGGATTCTACACTATTAGTCATCCATAAACCTTGGTTGTGGCCACAAGCACAAAGTTACAATGTATAGAAATGTACACCCCAAATGCAAGTGGGAAAGTGGTGTTTCAGTCACCATCAGTTATGTTTCACCATGTATCAAATGAAGACAAAAGGAACAGTCAAACGTACTGATTATCAGAGTTCGTTATGGGGAGGGAATGTGTCTGTTTATTGCTATACTGTATTCTCTCAAGTGCTCAGTATAGTGCTTTGCACATAATAATCAATACAATTGAATGAGTGAATAAAAGCACTGTATTGTTGCAAGCCCCTTGCTCCAAGGATTCCAACTTCTATTTGCCCCATTAGTGAATTATACCTTGATCTATCTGACCTGGTAAATATGCTCTCTTACTCTATTAACTTCCAACAGTGAGTCATGCTGAAAGCATCCACACTCATAACAGCGCTCTTTACTTTTCCATGCCAAGAAATTGCATGCTGTGATAGCTATTAAACAACTTCATCCGGGCTCTAGTGTATCTAGATTCTTTCACTTACACTGGGTACACGGGTGCATCTGAATGCTCCATTCCACCCTTCCCTTCCATCAGAACCTGGAAGCCATCTGCAGACACCAGCGGTAACCAAAGCAGAGCTGATAATATACATCGGCTTCTGTTCCTGGTCCAGTTGCCGTCAGTGAGAGTTATGTTTCTGTTCTCTCTGTGTGCTCCTTAATCGGCGCAGGCATTCTATTTAAGAGACTAGAGATTCAGAAGCACTTTGAATTCTCTCTAAAGTTTATAATTCTGGGGTCCCTGGTGACTTCGAGCAAGTCCTGCAAATGATCGCTTGGGAGTTGGTCTCTAAATAATAATTATTCAATTTGTTAAGCGCTTACTATGTCCCAAGCACTAAGCGCTGGGGTAGCTATAATAATAATAATAATGAAATTTAAGATGACCAGGTCCCACCTGGGGCACCCAGTCTAAGTGGGAGGAACTGCAGATATTGAATACCCATTTTGCAGATGAGGGAACTGAGGCCCTAAAATGAAGGGGCTTGCCCAAGGTCACCCAGCACGTCAAGTGGCGGAGCCGGGATTAGAACCAGGTCCTCTGATTCCCAAGCCTGTGCTGCTCTATCCACTAGGCAATGCAGCTTCCTCTAAATCCTAGAGGTTATTCCTCTGTAAAAGTTCTTCTCACCCTTACAACTATCTACAAAGCGGTTCTTCTTATTTGAAGACACCACCACAGAGGGTGAAATTCATTTATGAGTAGGTGAGTAGCTAAAACGGACAGCATGGGAAACAATTATGGCTACACTGTATGCACCCAAAAGTCATTAATAATAATAACAGTGGTCTATGTTAAGTGCTTACTATGCACAGGCACTGTACTAAGCGCTGGGGTGGATACAAGCAAATCGAATTGGATACAATCTCTGACCTTACATGGGCTTCACAGTCTCAATCCCCATTGAATAGATGAGGAAACTCTGTGCCCACGGTCACACAGCAGCCAAATGGTAGAGCCAGGATTCATTCATTCATTCACTCAATCGTATTTATTAATAGTAATAATAATGATGGCATTTATTAAGCGCTTACTATGTGCAAAGCACTGTTCTAAGAGCTAGGGAGGTTACAATGTGATCAGCTTGTCAATCAAACAATCAATCATATTTATTGAGTGCTTACTGCGTGCACAGCACTGTACTAAGCACTTGGGAAGTACAAATTGGGTTGTCCCATGTGGGGCTCACAGTCTTAATCTCCATTTTACAGATGAGGTAACTGAGGCACAGAGAAGTTAAGTGACTTGCCCAAAGTCACACAGCTGACAAGTGGCGGAGTGGGGATCTGAACCCATGACCTCTGACTCCGAAGCCCATGCTCTTTCCACTGAGCCACGTCCCTTGGTTTGCAGCACCTGGCTCAGTTTCTCCTTTGCCCCTTGTCTCCCTTTCCACAGGAGGCCTTTGGTGAGAACCACTCCCTTCTTGTTGGCAGCATACCACACAGATCTGTCTTCAGCCACTGGGCTCCTTGTTTCCCTGGGGAATACAGCCCCCGTGACCTTAGTTTCAACTTTAGTACAATAGCCGCTTTAGTTCAACGCTTCATCCTCCCTCAACCCAAGCAAAACAAATCCTGTAAAACTTCACTCATTTGGAATAGAGGCCTGTCCAAGAAGAGGTCCTAAACACAGCACCTGAATTTCGTCCAAGCTAAAGCCAGAAATTAACCCACTTCTCACCTGCAGCGTTCCCTGGAAGTTAAAGGCTGGGCCTCTTTCAGTTTGGCTTCTACTAAATTCCGGTCTGGCAGACCCACCCAAATTAAAAACCTTGAATTGGGGAAGAGTCATGTGAAACTGATCCAGACCTAAGCAGGCTTAGTTCTGTGCCAGACTGGCCCAACCACATGTATTTTAGACCCAGAATCCTGTGAAAGGATCCCAGCTCTAATTCTTATTCAAGGAAGTGTATTAACTTTGGCCTTTCCCACCTGAAGTCAACTGTCTGTCTTTCTGTAGCTCTTTAAGTCTGTCTATATGGCAGGAAGGCTATCTAAGTCATCATCATCATCATCATCAATCGTATTTACTGAGCGCTTACTGTGTGCAGAGCACTGTACTAAGCGCTTGGGAAGTACAAGTTGGTAACATATAGAGACAGTCCCTACCCAGCAGTGGGCTCACAGTCTAAAAGGGGGGGTCCCTATCCCCATCCTTCCTCACTTTGCCTTTGCACATTCTCCTGCCACTGGCTGACTGGAAGCTTGTGAACCGCTACTTTGGATTAAAAACTGACTTCTCAATCACAAATTCTAGACTAATAGGGGCTGATTTAATGAGGTATCACTACAGAGCCCATAGGAACAGTGATTCTCCTTGCACACCTAGCTTCATTGGAGCATCATATTCAATTTCAAACTCCATAACTGAAGTATGATGCAAATTTGAAGATGAGCAAAAGAGCAACCAAAATAATGGAACAGATTAAGAAATAACTCCTATTCAGAAAGACTACAAAATAATGGAACAGATTAAGAAATAACTCCTATTCAGAAAGACTACAAAACTCTAAACTAAAGGCTGATGTTTAATACCTCTTCATATCTATCTAAGGATATTCTATGACAGATAGAGTAACTTTGTTTTCACTGAGGACTTTAGATGGGATAATTTTAAGATGTTAGATTTAGAAAAGCCTTTCAGATTTAAAAAAACAGCAAGTCATTGAAATGTATTATCCAAAGAGGTTACGTAGAGTTTTTTGTTTGGTGACATAACTTACTACATTTCTGGGATGATTTAAGTACAGATGGACTACAGTCAATGACACATCTTTAAGGTGTCTTCCAGCCCATAATTTGCTCATATGTAATTAAATGAATAAATTTAGATGAATTTAATAATAGACAAAAACAACTTGTATTTCACACATCTGACTGAAAATAATAGACATAATGCCATTATGGTGTCATTATTAGAATGCTTAGAAATCTTCTACAAGATAAGACAATTCAGGAATTTATTGTGGCAAAGATTTTGCTCAAGACACAACACGTTTGTTTAGGGAAGTTTGTGAAAAGCAATAGTATCCAACTGAGCTTAAAGATCAAAGGTGAACTATTTAAAGCTTGAGAGCCTGCTCTAAGTCAAAAATATATAGAGCCAGCTGTTAAATGTGCATGAATATTTAAAGAAAACCTGGTCACAAGTGCTTAGAGACATAGTCTTCTATTATATCAGAGTGGAAAAAGTCATTGGAAACTCATGTGAAAAAGAAATTAAAATAGCACATACTTAAAGAGAGGTTAAATGTGCAACATACACACACATTTAAGAATTCTTGTCTTGTTCAACTGCAAAGTACCACTGAAATCCATATTTTTAATCCAAATTTAGTTTGAGTGTTCAATATCAAGAGCAAATAAAGATAACTACATGAACTGAAAATCTAGGAAACTTGTTGTTTGCCCTTGCACTGCTTTAATCCTAGTAAATTTTGCTTTTACCAACAATGTCCATATCACATGAGCATTTTCAACACTGTACAATGAACATGGTAAATGATGGGCCCAAAGTGGGCATGGGTCCAAGGAATGTACAGAACAAGAGAAATAACTTGTAGCAGAAGGCGCAAAATAGAATAAGGCCAACAATTAGACGCCGGTCTAGACATTATCATATGCTTCTGGAATAGTCCAAGTTAGAAAACTGTTATAAAAATTTTTCAAAATACCTTAGCAATGAGCCTTATAGAGACTGGATTTTTCCTGATTTGATCAACTAAACCCAGCCAGTTCAACGTGGGGCCCAATCATCCAACTCCAGTCCAGGTACTGCGAATAGTATTTAAGTGCTTACTGTGTGCACAGCACTGTACTAAGTGCTTGGGAGAAAACACTTAAGTGCAAATTCAACACCATCCCTGTCAATCAAGTAGCTCACAATCTAAAAGTTTAGGTGGGGTGAAGGGACTGGAAGTAGACACCACAGGAGTGATGAAACATTAAAACACAACACACTAGAGTAGCAGTGCGGTCTAGTAGATACAGCCCGGGCCCGGGACTTGGGTTCTATTCCCGACCCCACCACTTGGCTGCTGGGTGACCTTAGGCCAATCACTTAACTTCTCTGTGCCTCAGTTACCACATTTGTAAAATGGGAATTAAGACTGTGAACCCCATGTGGGAAATGGACTGTGTCCAACCTTGTATCCACCCCAGCGCTTAGTACAGTTAGTACAGTACTGTGCTTAGTACAGCATTTACATAGTAAATGCTTAAATACCATAAAAAATAAACCAAATCAAAAATACCACCAATAGACAAAATAACCTCCAAGTCTCAGTAGTGATGGAATAGCCTGAGAGCCTGTGGGAGCAATCCAGGAGCAGGGACCCTCAATGGCAGGAGGAAAGCGGCAGTCACTGTGGTACTTTTTTTGGAGACAATGGGCACGGTCCAATAAAAAAACAGAAGAGAAATTGGGTCAAACTTTTCAGGTCATACTGAAGGGAGGAATTTGCGATGGGGATAAAATGGCTAACCTGGGTTTGACAGGAGGGGTCTACTAAGCCTCATATTTAACTGAAATTGGAGGGGGTGACGGGCTCAGCCCGGGAAAACTCTAATGTGGGTGCAACTAAATTAACAAAATAAAGGAACAAGAGAGAAAACAGAAGGAAAATCCCATGGCTATTTGAAATGTTTGCCTCCCCAGCAAAGTGCCTGGATAACAGACAAGAGGAACTGAAGGTTAGCACAGGACCAGTTTATGTTTCCATTCAAATTTCTGAAACCTTTTGGGGCAACATTCACAAAAGAAAGTACTGAATTATAGATAAGGGCATCAGCTGTTCAGGAGGGACAGGCAAGGGAAATGAAATGGAGGGCTAAATTAAACATTGAGAAGTATAAATGCCCAGAAGCCCATAAAACAAGAAGCCAACAAGTAGAAACGCCTACTTTAAAGTGAAAAGCTTAAATAATAAAAAGATCCTGAAGATGTCCATATTATACCTCCGAACAAGAAAGACCAGGTAGTTGAGGCCTTTTTTTTTTTTTTTTTACAGTCAATTCTCCAAATCAATCTCCAAATGGAAAGCTGCAGGGCCTAGTCGATAAAACCTGAGCCCAGGAGTCAGAGGACTTGGGTTCTAATCCCAGCTCTGTCACTTGCTTGCTGTGTGATCTTGGGCAAGTCACTTAACTTCTCTGTGCCTCAGTTTCCTAAATTGCAAAATGGGGATTCAATGCCTGTTCTCCCTCCTACTTAGATTATGAGACCAAAGTGGGATTGGTACTTTATCCGGCCTGATTAACTTGTGCCGACTCCAGTGCTTAGAACACTGCTTGACACATATTAAGCACTTAAATACCATAAAAAGAAGAAATTAACCAATCAGGGTATTTAAGAGCAACTACTAAGGACTAGGCACTTCTGTAAGCACTTGGGAAAGTACAACAGTCGCACAACGCATACCCCTTACCCTCAAAAAGCTTACAATTAATGAGGAGACAAAAATCATTAATGGATAGTGAAAACAGAAAGAAGTACCAAGACGAAGCAGGAAGCAATACCACACATGATGTAACAGCTGAACAAAAACAATCAATTATATTTATTGGGCACTTTGTGCAGGGCACAATACCAAGTGCTTGGGAGAGTACAATATAAGAGAGTTGGTAGAAGCATTCCCTGTCCACAAAGAGCTTACAGTTTAGAGGGAGAGACAGACATTAATATAAATTAATAAATTATGGCTATGTACATAAGTGCTGTGGGGCTGCGGGAGGGGTGAGTAACGGGAGCAAATCCTGGTAAAAAGGTGACACAGAAGGGAGTGGAAGAAGAGAAAATGAGGGCTTAGTCAGGGAAGGCGTATTGGAGGAGACATGTCTTCGATAAGGCTTTGAAGATAGAAGGAGTGATTGTCTGTTGGATATGAACAGAGAGGGTGTCACGAGCCGGAGGCAGATGTGGGTGAGAGGCCAGTGGCAAGATAGACAAGATCAAAGTATAGTGGGTAGGTTGGCATTTGAGGAGCAAAGTGAGCGGGCTGAGTTGTAGCAGGAGAGCAGCAAGGTAAGAGAGGAGGGGTAAAGGTGACTGACTGCTTCAGAGCCGATGGTGTTTGATGCAGAGATGGATGGGCAACCACTGGAGGTTTTTGAGGAGTGGGGAAACATGGGCTGAATATTTTTGTAGAAAAATGATCCAGGCTGCAGAGTATAGTATGAATTGGAGTGGGGAGAGACGGGAGGCAGGGAGGTCAGCAGAGAGGCTAACAAAAGTAATCAAGGCGGGATAATGTAAGTGCTTGGATTAAAAAGGATGAGCCGACGGGATTTAGCGATGGATTGAATATGTGGGTTGAATGAGAGAGAGTCAAGGATAATGCTAAGGTTCATTCATTCATTCATTCAATCGGATTTATTGAGCGCTTACTGTGTGCAGAGCACTGTAATTAGCACTTGGGAAGTACAAGTTGGCAACATATAGAGACGGTTCCTACCCAACTGCGGGCTCGCAGTCTAGAAGGGGGAGACAGACAACAGAACATATTAACAAAATAAAATTAACAGAATAAATATGTACAAGTAAAATAAATAGAGTACGAAATATGTACAGACATATATACATATATACAGGTGCTGTGGGAACGGGAAGGAGGTAAGGCGGGGGGATGGGGAGGGGGAGGAGGGGGAAAGGAAGGAGGAGGCTCAGTCTGGGAAGGCTTACTGGAGGAGGTGGGCTCTCAGTAGGGCTTTGAAGGGAAAAAAGGTTACAGGCTTATGAGACAGGAAAGATAGTGGTGTCGTCTACAGGGATAGAAAAGTGAGGGCAAGGACAGGGTTTGGGTGAGAAGCAGTTCTGTTTAGAACATGTTTAGAACATGAGGTGTCAGCAGGGCATCCAAGTAGAGATGTCCTGAAGCCTGAAGCAAATGCGTGACCACAAGGGAGAAAAATCAGGGTTGGATACGTAGATTTGGGAGTCATAGATCAGGGCTGAAGATGTAGATTTAGAATCATAGATCAGGGCTGGAGATATAGATTTGGGAATAATCCATACAGAGCTAGTTGAAGCTATGGAAGTGAATGAGTTCTCCAAGGGAGAGGGTGCAGTTGGAGAATAGAAGGCGACCCAGAACTGAACCTGGAGGGACTCTCACAGTTTTGGGGTGGGAGGCAGAGAAGCCTGCAAAAGAGACCGAGAATGAGCCAGAGAGCTAGGAGGAGAACCAGGAGAGGACAGTGTCAGTGAAGATAATGTAGGAATAAAACAGCTCAAGAAATAACTGAATGTACAGGTGTGTAAAATGTATTAAAAGTATACCTACGTACATTAGTGCTGAGGAATAAAATACACAAATGCAAATGGTGGATGTTGGGCTGATTCCAGTTAAGTATTATAAAGTAATCAGGGAAGGCTTCTTGGAGAAGATAGGCCTTTTCGCTAGACATTGATATTAGGAGAATAGTTTCGGTCTGGTGGGTTTGTGTGGGGAGGGAATTCTAGGCTGGGGGAACAGCACAGGCTGTTGGGATTTGATTGACTGATTTGATCCTCAAATCAATACTATTTACTTTGTGCAGAGCACTTTCCAGGTACTTAATAACAGAGACAAATTAAAGACCCAAGGAAGTCATCAGAAGAGGACTAAAAATCCTACATGAAAAGGAGGAGAAAAGAAAGTAAAATTAAAAAAATGAATTTAAGAAAAACAGGATTTAGGGCATTAGTAGAAAAGACCCAAAGCCTCTACTTAGACTATGAGCCCCAACTGGGACAGGGACTTTATCTGACCTTACAATTTTGTATCTACCCCAGCGCTTAGTACAGTTCTTGGCACACATAAGCACTTAACAAATTTAATAACAACGGCCCAAGAGGTAAAACAGCACAAGAGAGTTAGCTGGCTGTTCTTCTAAAAGCAGTGTGCTCTAGTAGAAAGATCATG
The DNA here is from genome assembly GCF_015852505.1 of Tachyglossus aculeatus. Lineage (NCBI taxonomy): Eukaryota > Metazoa > Chordata > Mammalia > Monotremata > Tachyglossidae > Tachyglossus > Tachyglossus aculeatus. Next base: position 26,765,342 of record NC_052068.1, on the reverse strand, counting down.
GGCCTGGGAGCCAAGGGATCTGGGTTCTAATCCTGGCTCCACCACTTGCTTGCTATGTGACCTTGGGAAAGTCACTTACTTTCTCTGTGCCTCAGTTTTCTTATCTGTAAAATGGAGATTCAATACCCATTCTTTCTCCTACTTAGACTGTGAGCCCCATGTGGGACAGGGACTGTGTCCTAATTATCTTGCCCCTACCCCAATGGTCAGTACAGTGCGTAAATGCCACAACCATTAGAAATCAGTTTGTTGGGTCAGGGACAACTGCCACAGAAAGGATAAGGAGGGTAATAAGATGACAAGTTGGCTAAATAGAAAACTCTACAGAGATCTGAAAGACAAAATGAGAAAGCTGCAAAAAGTAGAAATTAGGCTAAAATCGACAAATTATTAATAAACAGAAATAGAATGACTGGGCAGTGTTAAAATTAAAAGAGCCAAATCTGGCCAAGAGATATAAATAGGCAGAAATGACTGTATCAGACAAAATCCTAGTCCAGGAGCGGCCCATGGCAAAGAATTGCCAAATCATAACTGCCCAGGGCCTTCCATGGGACCTGGAATTTGTTTAGATGGCACAAATCCAGAGTTTTTTAATCAATCAATTAATCGTATTTATTGAGCGCTTACTGTGTGCAGAGCACTGTACTAAGCGCTTGGGAAGTACAAGTTGGCAACATATAGAGACAGTCCCTACCCAACAGTGGGCTCACAGTCTAGTTTAAGCATACCATTTTCTCAAATATACACCATTATACATTCTTCCCTACCATTTATGCAAGACTCATTGTTAACAGCAATACTTCTAATAATAGTATTTGTTAAGCACTTACTATGTGCTAAGACTGCACTAAGAGCTAGGGTAGATACAAGACAATCAGGTTGGGCACAGCTCCTGTCTCACATTGGGCTTCCAGTCGTCGGAGGGAGAATAAGAATTGAATCCCCATCCTACAGATGATGATACAGAGGCAGAGAGAAATTAGGTGAGTTGCCCATGCTCACACAGGAGGCAAGTGGCAGTGCTCATATTAGAACCCAGGACCTTTGACCCCCAGGCTCGTGCTCTTTCCACTAGGCTATGCTGTGTCTCTTAAATCTAGGCATTATCCATCAACAGCTGCAAAATCTCCCTTGGAGGTCTTTAAAAAAATTGGATGATTACCATCTGCCTTAGCTTGTTTAGGTGTGGTCCTGTCGGAAGTTGATAGGGCAGAGGGGGGAAAGGGGGCTGGCAGATCAGGTGGTCTCTTAAGGGCCCTTCCAACCCCAAATTTCTATTTTAGATGCCCAATTAAGTACAAGGATTTAAACATTTTGTTTTTAAAAGGTTGTTTTGTATCCACCATGTATCTATGTAAAAGTTGAAATGCAGAGGAAACTGCAGCTGAACATGCTGTGGAACCTTCCAAACACTAACCATCTAGCCAAAAGAATGTGCTGCTGAACAGTTCCAAGTATGTCATTAATTGCTTCCATCTGTTTCCCTCCACCCCCAACCCCCAGTCCTGTTTCTACAAGAAAGGGCATCTATTCAAGTCAATTCCAGCTTCATTTTTCTTTTAAGGAAAGCAGATATTGCAAAAGAGTTAGATTTTTAAAATTATTTAAATATTTATATTTTTTGATAGTGATTTTTTTTAATTGAGCCACAGTGCCCTTTGCATTAATCGATCTTGCAGTCAACTCCTTTTCCATGTCCTTCAATCTGGAACCCCCTCCCCTTTTATATACAGCAGACCACCACTCTCCGCTCCTTCAAAGCCACCCTAAAAATCACATATCCACGAAGAGGCATTACCCGACTATCCCTTCATTTTCCCTTGCTTTCCCCTCTGCATCACTTAAGCACACAGATTTGTACCCTTTAATCACTTCATATTCACTGCACCCTCAGCTCCACAGCACTTACATACATATTCTTATACTCTGCCTTTCCCCCTATTTGTATTTCAATGTCTATCTCCCCCTCTAAACTGTAAGCTCCATATAAGCTGGGATATATATAGCCTATCAACTCTATCACACTGTACTCTCCCAAGCGCTTAGTACAGTAACTCTGCACACAATAAGTGCTCAATAAATACCACTGATTGATTTGGATTATGTTTCAAAAAACAACCTTTGAATTTTTTAAAAATTAAAATTAACTCATTCATTCGATCGTATTTACTGAGCGCTGCGTGCAGAGCACTGCACTAAGCGCTTGGGAGAGTACAAAACAATACTAAACAGTCACATTCCCTGCCCACAATGAGCTTACAGTTTAGAGGGGAATAAATTAGGTTGGGTCCTTCTTTTACATCTTTTAAACAAAAACCCCCAAGGGACTCTGTGATAGGTCACTGGAGTATTTCAAGTTAGATCTCTTTATAATTAAGTAAAGCCAACACTTAATAGGGTGCAATGAGGTAAAACAAGGTCCTTGATTAAGATCTTTCCATTTGACAATGAGGTAGCAATTTAATGAAAACTGGAATGAAAACCACATTCAACCAAGGACAAACCAGAGACGAAAACAATTTGTGTTTCAGAGAGATGAATGTAATTTGATTTGACTGTTGATTAGATACTAAAGTTAAACTTCAAAAATGACTAAGACTAAGCAATGACAAATGACCAAGGGAAGTCACATAATATTATTAAAGGTTTTCCCATACAACAGAAGGACACACTAATAGCAGATATTTTCTATGGCAATTTCTGAAAACTAAAGGTCCTCTATAACATGGAGACTGGGTTCTTGCAATGTTGCATTACCATGTGTTCAGTGCCACAAACATGCATGTAACCACTTCTTCTGACACTATTTTGTGCTGGATATATATATATATATATAGAGAGAGAGAGAGAGAGAGAGACACACACACACACACACAGAGGATGTTCCCTAGATCTCCCATCACACTGTATTTGAAACCTTAGTAAAACCCCACCTTCTGACAAAATGATACGTGACTAGACATCTGTCCTAGTGAAAAAAAAAATACCCACATATCACCTTACTATCTTACAAATGTGGCTAAGCACAAGAATCTGATGCAGTGGTCAATTTTAATCTCTCAATTAAAAAGCCTTCTACCTCTGCTTGAGACACATTTGCTTTACCAAACATCGCTGTAGCTTTCTAGTCTATAAAATGGAAGGGTGCTAAAAGCAAAATTTATTGGGCATGTAGCTCTTGTGGAGATTATGGTCAATGTAATTCTTTATCAATAAAGAAAATGCTTTTCTTTATAAGACAATTATTAACAAAACCCTTAGGGAATGCTTTCCAGAATTTGCTTTGGGCTCAGTCCTGCCATTTTCATATTGAGTTTCTGATTTGTTTTTTCCTCCCTCAACCTTGTCTGCTGGAATAAAAATGACCACAAATGGAAGAAAATGTCTAATGTAAATTACCTAATATAGATACAACCTTAAGAAAAACATCTGCTTCTGGGATAAATTACTTTTCCATTCTAACCATGCTGTTTCTTCATGATGGCGTTCTGCATCACAAAAGAGCTGTTAATCACCTACTTAATAAAAGCTGGTGGCATGTCCCTTTTCAAAATCTGATCCTCCGTTGTCTGTACAGTCTCTTTTCCAACCTAGAAAAAGGAAAAAAGAAAAACAAAAAGAATAATGAGGAACCGTCTTCTCTTACAAGTCTACTGTCTACCCTTTTGCCCCCATTTTATTCTCAGAATGTCAGCCTCCTGGGGACCACAGACCATGTCTAATTAATTATCACGGCACCTTAGTGGGAAGAACCTAATGAGTCAGAAGACCTGGGTTCTCAACCCAGCTCTGCTAGTTGCCTGCTGTGCGATCAGGGGCAGGTCACAACTTCTCCTTGCCTCAGCTTCCTCTTCTGTAAAATAGGGATTCAATAACTGTTCTACTTAGACTGTAAGCCCAATGAGGAACAAGGACTGTGTCCAAGCTGATTATTTTGTACCCCAGCACTTAATACAGTGCTTGATAAACAGTAAGGGGCAGCTTAGATACCATCATTGTTATTATTGTATATTTCTTCCTGGTGCTTAATACAGTACTTTGCACAGTAAGAGCTTAAAAACAGTACTGAAATGAAAAAAAAAGTAATGATTAAGTTCCACATTCTAAAAAAGTTAAAAATGTTATACACATTCCACGATCAAGATCTATTAATAGCTCTAGCCCGAAAGGGACCTTACTCCAAAAAAAATTTTGCAGTTGGCTGAAAGTATGAGCATTTTCAGGATGGCTATGAGTATTTTCAGGACTCAACCAATGGAACTACAACAATAAAAGTAATGTTTTTAAATTCCTGAATTACTAGTTCACCATAAATTAGTTCTAATGAATTTCTAAATTAGTTATTTGGTGTAGGAGTCCTTGATTAGATCAAGTAGGGCACAACTGAAGTTTTGGAGCACTGAAGTTCATTGTAAATCATCTTAAATTACCATTTATAAGACATCTGATTATAATAATTCATCTCAAAGATAGGGGTGTAGATTTAAGTGTTAGTTACCACAGTCATTTCACAAGAAATACTGGCATAAACACAAAAAAATTAGATGGTTGTAGTTAAATTTAAGGGTCTGCAAATTCACTTTATTTTAGAAAACTAATATATTTTGTAGGATTTACATGGATATATTTTCTTTTACTAAAACAAGTAGGGTACTGTACTAAATAGTTTCTTAGAAGCACTATTACTGTACTATAAATTATAAAGTACTTTGCCAATAGGAAATTGACTATTATGCTACCTATTAAGCAATTACTATTTGCCAAAAATTATTTATGAGGTAAATAAAGGATGATCACATCAGATACATGTGCTCAAAGCTCACTCTTCTATTACTACAGAAAAACGCAACTTTCTTCCCTCAGAGACTTGAAGATTTTTGAAAATACCCAAAGAAAAAAAAAATCTCACATCTGCCATTTGACCTGACTAGCCCCAGTGAGAGAAAGCGGGAGAGGAAAAGGGAGAAGGGGGGGTGAGGGGAGGGAGGAGAGGGTAGAAAGAGATGGAGGAGGGAGAACAGAACTGAGAAAAAGAAAGCCAAAAAAAAATCCCTAAATGCACAGCATCCACAGCTAAAGAAAACACAAGATAAACTCTTCTCAGGCAACACAAGTCAAGCATAAGGTTTTTCCCTCCTAAGTTAATAGCTCAAAGAAAGGGTTGGGGGGAGGGATGAACAACAGGGTAATATTCATTGCTTTGGTATACAGTAGATCTTCTGTAAGACAATAAAAGCCTTTCAACTCAGCAGCCGGTTCTCTAGGGTTTCTCAGATCTAAACATGACGGAATATTTCCAGATGTATTGTTCACTATATCGTCCAAATGAAACAAACCATTCAACTTCATCTTGCAGTAAAATAAGCTCTTCCTCAAAGCATCCAATTCACCCCAAGTAAAAAGGGCCTATGAAGCGACATTTACATATTTGAGGACTAGTCTTTATACAAATGTCAAGCAAACTCCTCTTATCTTCAATAAAAGGGGCATGAAAGTAAAACATGTATAATAACTGGAACAAAAGTAAAAAGCAATTCCTTCCCATTATGGGCAGAGCATGCCGGACAAATACAACGATTACCAATTTTTACTTTATTATTTGACTGCCTCACATTATCCTAGGGAGAGTAGCTGATCATAAAATACTAGGGGGTTCATTCATTTTTCAAATTCCGCATTCACAGACATAATCAAAACTGTAACTCAGTGCTACAGTCCACATTATTTATTAACTTTTGGTAAGCTAACTGTGGGCAGGGAACACTGTCATACTGTCCCAAGCGCTTAGTTCAGTGCTCTGCGCACAGTGAGTGCTCAATAAATGTCATCGGTTAATTGATTAACTCTAACATAGGACAATTTGATCACCCTTTCTGTGTTAATTTTCCATATCTATAATAGAGACTCTACATGCACCTCACCATTAAAGATTATTAAGAGCAAAAACTCAGAGCATTTCCAGGATGGGTAAAACAATTGTTGGGGAAGTTGCTACCCCTCAGTTTGAGATCTTTGTAACAACAGTCCCCTCTTGCCAGCCCTCCCAGCCTCATTGATTCCTGCCCAGGGTATCCTAATCTTGAAGTTGGGAAAAGTGGACAACCAAGTTGGAAAAGTTCACCAGGGCCTGGAACAGTCTATAGCACTGGCAGTGGCACCCAGCCCAGTAATAAATAACAATAATATAATATTTAAGTGCTTCCTATATGTCAAGTGCTCCAACACTTGTCTGTCATGCGCCCTTGGGCAAATTGCTTTACTTCTCCAGGCCTCAATTACTTTATCTGCAAAATAGGGATTGAGACTGTGAGCCTCATGTGGGACAGAGACTGTGTCCAACTCGATTTGCTTGTATCCACCCAAGCACTTAGTACAGTGTCTAACATATAAAAAGTGCTGAACAAGTACTATAATTATTATTATTACTGTTAAGCGGTGGGGTAGACAGAAAATAATCTGGTCCCACTTGGGCTCACACTTTAAGTAGGAGACAGAACAGATATTGTACTGCTGTGTTGTACTGTACAACTGTCAGAAGATGTAGGTTCTAATCCCAGCTCCTCCACTTATCAGCTGTGTGACTTAACATCTCTGTGTCTCAGTTACCCATCTGTAAAATGGGGATTAAGACTGTGAGCCCTGTATGGGACAACCTGATGACCCTGTATCTACCCCAGTGCTTAGAACAGTGCTTGGCACGTAGTATGCGCTTAACAAATACCATCATCATTATTATTATTACTGAATGTTCCCAAGCGCTAAGGACAGCACTCTGCACATAGTAAGCACGCAATAAATGAACAGGTACTGAATCCCCATTAGGTCTATGAAGGAACTGAAGCACAGAGAAGTTAAGTGACTTGCCCAGGGTCACACAGCAGCTTTGTAATAGAGCTGGGATTAGAACACAGGTCCTCTGGCTCCTAGGTCCATGCTCTATCCACTGGACCAAGCTGCTTCTCGACAGTTTTGTATGGGAACTAGAAGATGATACACCCCACTGTTGCCCCAAAAGGTCTTCCCGTCCAGGGCTGGTATTTCTATTTCTGCTGTCAACTTCTTCTAGCCCCTGGGCAGAACTTTCGCCCAGCAATTACCACTATCCAAGCTGGAACAATTGGTAAAAGGGCAGAGACAGAAGCAGCGGGCTGATGCTCCAGGTTCCACCCATACCCACCCCAGGATTTCTTTTAGGAAGCTGCTGCCGCAATGGGTGGTATCTTGCTCGGGGGTAACAGGGTGAGGTAAGAGGAAACTGTTCATTGCATAAAAGGTAGCATCCTGGCCTATCTGAATTCATTGTGGCCCTTCTGGAAAGCTACATCAAAAAGTAAAGGCCTTATGTAAAGCCTAGAGCGTTGCGAAATGTGATGTCAATTTTTGGCATCTCCTGTGGTTTTTTCCCTGAGGGGATGGGCAAATTTTATTTGGCCCACACTGGCTGCCTCGAAGGTAGGGCCTACAGTAAACTGACACATAGCTGAAACATGTTCAGACGGATAAAAAAAAAAATTCAGAATACATGGGAGTTTGCAAATAACATTGTGGCTCAATTTGTTCTTTTATTGAGGAGAAGGAGGGAGTAAGGCACCTACTCCCTTCAAAGGGAAAAAAATAGACAAATGTTATTATTATTATAGTGATAATTATGGTATTTGTTAAGCGTTTACTAAGTGCAAGGCATTGTACTAAGTGCTGGGGTGGATATAAGCAAATTGGGTTGGATATAGTCCCTGTCCTACGCGGGGCTCACAGTCTCAATCTCCATTTTACAGATGAGGTATCTGAGGCACAGAGAAGTGAAGTGACTTGCCCAAGGTTACACTGATAAATGCTAAACAGAAGGCAGGGAATACGATTCCTAAATTTGAATCATAGACAAAAACATGGTACTAGAGATAGTGTTTTAAAAACACTGAGAAAAACTGTTTCTAGAATCTAACAAAATAAGGAAATGGATAAAATGACTAGTTAAATTCCAGATTTGACTGAGTGAGCATGGAAAATGAATGGACAGAGTCACAGAACGTTTTGCATTACCCTATCTGGGGTCAAGAGCACAAAAGTCCTAGAATCCTGCACGCTCTTGTGCCTGGACTGAAACAAAATGCCAAAGTTTTATGGAGAGCATCTCTGGAAATAAATTTATGGAAAGAATCAAAAAATTATAAATTGCCAAAATATACCAAAACTATATATTTCTACAACCCCCATTTCTACTGTCTTGTCTTACTATGTGGAAATAATTATTGTCTTCCTTATATGCCCAATTTTCAGTGACAAGAGAGTATATTAGAACTGAAATTTCTGGCTCTGGCTATGATTAGTCTCCGGGGCCACACTACTTTCAAAGATCTAAATGAATTTAAGTGAACAAGAGCCACATGAGGATGTTGTGAGCCAGTCAATTTCCAGTTCATGCTTTCCTAATAGAATTATTCACCAGTACGAATGGGCTGACAGTCTACTCTCTCCCCTGTGAACAATTTTTATGTTATCAGTATTTGCTTCCTGTTACCACCTCACTTTCATTCGTTCATTCAATCGTATTTATTGAGCGCTTACTGTGTGCAGATCACTGTACTAAGCACTTGGGAAGTACAAGGAGAGAGTTGGCATTGAGGAATTCGAGGCAGCAAGTGTAGACGACTCGTTCTAGGAGTTTGGAAAGGAAGGGTAGGAGGGAGATAGGGCGATAACTAGAAGGGGAGGTGGGGTCAAGAGGGGTTTTTTTTTAGGATGGGAGAGACGTGGGCATGTTTGAAGGCAGAGGGGAAGGAACCAGTGGAGAGTGAGCGGTTGAAGATGGATGTTAAGGAGGGGAGGAGGGAAGGGGAGAGAGTTTTCATAAGATCATCATCATCATCACCAATCGTATTTATTGAGCGCTTACTGTGTGCAGAGCACCGTACTAAGCGCTTGGGAAGTACAAGTTGGCAACATATAGAGACAGTCCCTACCCAACAGTGGGCTCACAGTCTAAAAGGGGGAGACAGAGAACAAAACCAAACATACTAACAAAATAAAATAAATAGGATATGGACAAGTAAAATAAATAAATAAATAAATAGAGTAATAAATATGTACAAGATGAGAGGGAATGGGGTCTGAAGCACAGGTGGATGGAGTAGCACTTGAGACGAGGGAGGAGATCTCATCTGAAGGTACTATTGGGAAGGATAGGAGAGTAGTGGAGAGGGTTGTGGGGGGGGGATGGAGAAGGGGGAGGGGTGACTTTGGGAAGCTCAGACCTGATGGAGTTAATTTTACTAATGAAATAGGAGGCCAGATCGTTGGGGCTGAGGGATGGAGGAGAGGGAGGAACAGGGGGCCTGAGAAGGGAGTTAAATGTCCGGAACAGCTGTCGGGGATGATGGGCATGGGTGTCATTAAAGGAGGAAAAATAGTTTTGCCTGGCAGAGGAGAGGGCAGAGTTAAGGCAGGAAAGGATAAACTTAAAGTGAACAAAGCTGGCTTGGTGTTTTGACTTTCACCAGCAGCCTTGAGCAGCTCGAGCATAACAGAGAAGGAGGCAGACAGTGGCAGTGATCTAAGGCTGTGGGTTAGTGGTGCAAGAGCGGCAAAAGGAAAGGGGAGCGAGCAAGTTGAGTAGAGAGGGTGGAGTTGAGAGCAGTAATCACACGTCTCGTGTGAAACTCCTAAATTAACACCCAAAGCTGTAATAATAATAATAATGATGGCATTTGTTAAGCGCTTGCTGTGTGTACAAAGCACTGTTCTAAGCACTGGGGAGGATACAGGGTGATCAGGTTGTCCCACGTGGGGCTCACTGTCAATCCCCAATTTACAGATGAGGTAACTAAAGCACAGAGAAGTTAAGTGACTTGCCCAAAGTCACACAGCTGACAATAGGCGGAGCAGGGATTTGGACCTCTGACTCCCAAGCCCATGCTCTTTCCACTGAACCATGCTGCTTCTCTGTAGATTTTAGAAGTTACCCAAAGCAGAAAATTTGAATGCTCCAAATCTAATTCCCAGAAATTCTATTTCACTGAAAAATTAAGTAAAAAACGTTTCCTAAAGAAGCAAAAGACACAGGAGAACAGGGAGGACAACGTGTGTCTATTTTGACAGGTAGCAGCAATTGAGACTAGCCTAAGTCATGGCTTCAGGCTTTTAACAGTCTAACCATCAGGAAATGCAATAGTTGCTATTTAGAAAATTATGAAGCCAGGCCTGTTTGTGGTACTGGTCTCTTCCTAACAAAGGATATAAGAAAGCAACAACTAAAAATAAGTTTAGTCCTTATGATCGGCGTAATGAGAAAACATATCCTACAACCATCAAATGCAAACAAAAAAATTTGCAACCTGGGAGGTTTTCTTTTTTTGTTTTCTGTTTTTTTATATAAAAAAGAGAAAAGTTGGTGGATCCTGTATTGAAACAAAGCCATGAAAAACAGGTTCTGGGTGGGCCTTCAAGGCCAGAATATGAAGATCATAAAAACATTCTACTAGTAAACCCACCAGTTTCTTATTACTTTGAAAAGATGTGTCCTACGAGGTGACACAGGCACCCTAAAAGAAGATTCTGTGACCCAGAAGATCACAACAGGCAAGGACAAGAGAAAGCAAGTGGTACTGCGCAAATCACTATCACTACAATCAATTCCTTTGTGCAGGCTCCCATCCTGAAGTCTCAGACCAAAGTTCACCCACTATTTTTAACAGAAAACTCCATTCACATTTTTTATTAAACTTCTCATTTCACTCATGTTTCATTTCATGTCTTACAGTACTTGAATTCTTACACATTTCACAATATGATTTGCTCCCCAAACCTGAAATAATTAAAAAAGTAACTCTGTTTTACAAGGAACAGACTTATGGGTTAAGGGGCAAAAAATCCCTGAAGGAAGAAAAATGACTTGGTGGCCACTGTTCTAGCCTCAGAACTAAGGAGGGTTATTTAGGAGATATTCATCAAAAAGTCTACAAAAAACAGTTAGTTCACAAGGCTTTAAATCTTAATGCAAATATATTTTATTTTTAACATTTTCATCAGAAATGTAGATCAGCTGGTACCTGCACCTCAGAGAACTGGTTTCAATAACTTCTAGGAAGAGATTAAAATAGGAAATAAAAAGTCTCTAGGTGCAGGTACTTGTTGACATGTTAAAAAATAGACATAAATCAATATCATAATATTAAGAGGTTCCAGACCATTTTTGTGGAAGTGCCAGGGAAAGATGTTTCCTTTGAAAGAATCTGGCTTTGTTCAGAAAGTTCATTTAAATAGCTTTTGTCCAACATGAGACTATTTTGAAATTGGGGGAGGGGGCTCTTTGACTTCTGGTGTTATTTATTATTACCCCTTTCAACACAATCACTACCTCTTATCTACTCTATTTGACTCAACAATAAAGAGTACTTTGATTGCTTTCCAACACACAAGTGTCTGGCGGTGTTCAAGCCACTGGAGATTGAAAACTATGCTAATGACGATGTCTCTCTTCACAGGGCAATATGCAAAAGGAAACTATAGTACAAAATACAGAAACTCACATTACATAAGTATACAATATTGACCCTTATTATATAATGATAATAATAATAATTATTATGGTACTTGTTAAGCACTTACTATGTGCCAAGCACTGTTCTAAGGGCTGGGGTGGATACAAGATAAGGTTGGACACAGTCCCTGTCCTACATGGGGCTCACAGTCTTAATCCCCATTTCACAGATGAGGGAACTGAGAACCAGAGAAGTAAAACGACTTGCCCAAGGTCACACAGCAGACAAGTGGCGGAGCTGGGATTAGAATCCAGGAAATCCCAGGCCCATGCTCTACACACTAAGCCACGCTGCTTCTCCAGCATTTAGGAATGAGAAAAAAGCTTCAGCCAAAAGTTGTCCTGTGTCAACTCGTTACTGAGAAACTCTCATGTTCACTTTAATGGTGAGCCAAAGCTGGATATTTCATACTTCTTGGTAAATCACTTAATCTTTTGGGTTGGGTCATGCACTCATTCCCCTAAGTCAACTCATCTGTTTGCTTATTTGTTACTGATTTATTTACCCACTTGTTTATCATTTATATTTAAATTCAGGCTCTTTATCATATATTCATCAAATTAAATATCCTTGTCTTCTCCATTAAACTTTAAACTCCCTGGGCAGAAGTCACATCATATATCTCTTCAATGCATTCTCTTGCTCCTGCTGATAAAGATTACCACCCCTATATTGGATGAGATATTGGGTAACATTTTATTCATTCATTCACTCGAATTTATTGAGCGCTTTCTGTGTGCAGAGCACTGTACTAAGCGCTTGGGAAGTGCAAGTCGGCAACATATAGAGATGGTCCCTACCCAACAACGGGCTCACAGTTTAGAAGGGGGAGACAGACAACAAAACATGTAGACAGGTGTCAGAATCGTCAGAACAAATAGAATTATAGCAATATGCACATCAGTAACAAAGTAAATAGAATAGTAAATGTGTATAAGTAAAATAGAGTAATAAATCTGTACAAATATATACAAGTGCTATGGGGAGGGGAAGGAGGTAGGAAGGAGGGGAGGAGGAGAGGAAAAAGGGGGCTCAGTCTGGGAAGGCCTCCTGGAGGAGGTGAGTTCTCAGTAGGGCTTTGAAGGGGGGGAAAGAGAGCTAGCTTGGCAAATGTGTGGAGGGGGGGCATTCCGGGTCAGGGGAGGACGCGGGCCGGGGGTCGACAGCGGGACAGGCAAGAACGAGGTACAGTGAGGAGGTTAGCGGCAGAGGAGCGGAGGGTGCAGGCTGGGCTGTAGGAGGAGAGAAGGGAGGTGAGGTAGGAGGGGGCAAGGTGATGGACAGCCTTGAAGCCGAGAGTGAGGAGTTTCTGCCTGATTCGTAGGTTGACAGGCAACCATTGGAGAATTTTGAGGAGGGGAGTGACATGCCCAGAGTGTTTCTGTACAAAGATGACCCAGGCAGCAGAGTTAAGTATACACTGAAGTGGGGAGAGACAGGAGCATGGGAGATCAGAGAGGAGGCTGATGCAGTAATCCAGTCGGGATAGGATGACAGACTGAACCAGCAAGGTAGAGGTTTGGATGGAGAGGAAAGGGCGGATCTTGGCGATGTCGTGGAGGTGAGACTGGCAGGTTTGGGTGATGGATTGGATGTGTGGGGTGAATGAGAGAGCGGAGTCGAGAATGACACCAAGGTTGCGGGCTTGTGAGACGGGAAGGATGGTAGTGCCGTCTACAGTGACAGGAAAGTCAGGGAGAGGACAGGGTTTGGGAGGGAAGATAAGGAGTTCAGTCTTGGACATACTGAGTTTTAGATGGCGGGCAGACAACCAGATGGAGATGTCCTGAAGGCAAGAGGAGATATAAGTCTGGAGGGAGAGAGAGAGAGAGCAGGGGCAGCGATGTAAACTTGGGTGTCATCAGTGTAGAGATGATAATTGAAGCCGTGGGAGTGAATGAGTTCACCAGGGGAGTGAGTGTAGATAGAGAACAGAAGTGGACCAAGAACTGACCCCTGAGGAACCCCTACAGTAAGGGGATGGGAGAAGGAGCCCATAAAGGAGGAGGAGCCCGCAAAGGAGACTAAGAATGAACAGCCGGAGAGATAAGAGGAGAACCAGGAGAGGATGGAGTCTGTGAAGCCAAGGTTGGATAGCGTGTTGAGAAGGGGGTGATCCACAGTGTTGAAGGCAGCTGAGAGGTCGAGGAGGATTAAGATAGAGTAGGAGTCATTGGATTGGGCAAGAAGGAGGTCATTGGTGACCTTTGAGAGAGCACTTTCGGTGGAGTGTAGGGGACGGAAGCCAGATTGGAGGGGGTCAAGCAGAGAGTTGGCGTTGAGGAATTCGAGGCAGCGAGGGAAGACGACTCATTCTAGGAGTTTGGAAAGGAAGGCAGGAGGGAGATAGGGCAATAACTAGAATGTTATCTTCTAAAATACTAAATTTTACCCTTGCTTGCCTCATTTTTCCAACCACACAAATGCGGCTCATGGGATAATCTGGCTAACTGGTGGTATGTCACGATTCAAACTCATCTTCTCGAGAGGAATAACTGTAAATCCCAAAACAGCCATAAAACCAATATATCTAGAGAATCCTAACTACAGGAGTTTGGTATAAATTAAGTTCTCTCACAGCATAAGCTTCTTGAATCACTCGCCGAGACTAAATTGCTTATGCTAACTCCAAGACTGAACACTTACTCTGAACAATAATGCTTGTATATAACAGAGTCCATGGTAATACCAAAATACTGCAATGCGTTAATAGAAAGCACAGAATTATTCAAAACCCAAGTCACAGCTGGCCAAAAAATTACCATCTCAAAAACCTTTGTCTTTAGAGATTATCACAAATTAAAAATCGGGGACCTAGATGCCCCAGTTGGTGAGAATGAAGTGTCAGTTTCAGCATAACAGCAACAGTATTTATTAAGCACTACTGTCATAAGGGTCATAGGAATCAATCAGTCAACTTATTTACTGAGCACTTATTATTGCGTGCATTCATTCATTCATTCAATCATATTTATTGAGCGCTTACTGTGTGCAGAGCACTGTACTAAGCACTTGGGAAGTACAAGTTGGCAACATATAGAGATGGTCCCTACCCAACAGCAGGCTCACAGTCTAGAAGGGGGAGAGAGACAACAAAACAAAACATATTAACAAAATAAAATAAATAGAATAAATATGTACAAGTAAAATAAATGGAGTAATAAATGCGTACAAACATATATACAGGTGCTGTGGGGAGGGGAAGGAGGTAATGCGGGGGGGATGGGGAGGAGGAGGAGAGGGAGAGGAAGGAGGGAGCTCAGTCTGGGAAAGCCTCCTGGAGGAGGTGAGCTCTCAGTAGGGCTTTGAAGGGAGGTAGAGAGCTAGCTTGGCGGATGTGCGGAGGGAGGGCATTCCAGGCCACGGGGATGACGTGGCCCGGGGGTCGACGGCAGGACAGGCACAGGAAGAGAATGAGGCACAGTGAGGAGATTAGTGGCAGAGGAGCAAAGGGTGCGGGCTGGGCTGTAGAAGGAGATAAGGGAGGTGAGGTAGGAGGGGGCAAAGTGATGGAGAGCCTTGAATCCGAACTATACTAAGCGCTTGGGAGAATATAATCTACCAGAATTATAGGAAGAACCAAAACAATATTACCAAGATTAATATTGCCCTACTATAGCTCTTTCCCCAATACTTTCATTAAAAAGGGGCAATAGAATTTAACTTATTTTAGTGACAACCAAAAAAATTTTTTTCAAGTATTTGAGTGTTAGCAATAGGAATGAACAATTCAGAATAAAACAGGAAAAAGGCTCATAAAATTTCCTGAAATAAGATTCAATCACAAGGATTGAAAACTGGCTGAATTTAATCAACTGCCAGCTTGTATACATTTACTCAGCTGTTGCCAATACCTTTTTCACGGACTGATAAGAAGCTGGCCTAATGCCAGTGCAGTATCGTTTTCAAATCCCAATACTCACCAGATATATGAGCCTGAGGCTCTTTTAAGATTACTTAACTCTACAAAGGAAGAGATTCAACTGAAAGGGATGGCTCAGCACCTTTAGGCTTCTAATGGGTGGATAGCTTGTGGCCACTTTAAGCTCTGCCACAAGCTGCAGTTTAATTCTCCATCGATTCACTCAATTGTATTTATTGAGTGCTTACTGTATGCAAAACACTGTACTAAGCACTTGGGAGAGTAGAATACAACAATAAACAGACACACATTCCCTGCCCGTATGGAGCTTACAGTCAATTATCAAAGGTATTTGAGTGTTTACTATGTGCAGGACAATCAATCATATTTAATTGAACAATCACTGTGTGCAGGGCACTGTACCAAGGACTTCGGAGAGGACGACACAATATAACACATTCCCTGCCCACAACAAGCTTACCGTCTAGAAGGGGAGACCGACATTAATATAAATAAATCAATTATGGATAGATATATAAGTGCTGTGGGGCTGGTGTGGGGAGAGGTGAATAAAGGGAGAGAATCAGGGTGACACAGAAGGAAGTAGGAAAAGAGGAAATGAGGGCATAGTCAAAGAAAGCCTTTTGGAGGAGAGGTGCCTTCAAGAAGGCTTTGAAGGTGGGGAGAGTAACAATCTGTCAGAATATGAAAAAGAAGGACGTTCCAGACCAGAGGCCGGACGTGAGTGAGAGACTGGTGGCGACATAGACAAGACTGAGGTACGGTGAGTAGGTTGGCATTAGAGAAGCAAAGTATACAGGCTGGGTTGTAGTAATAATAATAATGATAATGGAATTTATTAAGCGCTTACTATGCACAAAGCACTGTTCTAAGCACTGGGGGGGGGGGGATACAAGGTGATCAGGTTGTCCCACATGGGGCTCACAGTCTTAATCCCCATTTTACAGATGAGGTAACTGAGGCACAGAGAAGCTAAGTGACTTGCTCAAAGTCACACAGCTGACAAGTGGCGGAGCTGGGATTTGAACCCACAACCTCTGACTCCAAAGCCCATGCTCTTTCCGCTGAGCCACGAAGAGTAGTGAGGTGAGGTAGGAGGGGACAAGGTGACAGTGCTTTAAAGCCCATGGTAAGGAGCTTCTGTTGATGTGGAGGTGGACAGGCAACCACTGGAGGTTCTTGAAGAGTGGGGGAAACATACTGAATGTTTTTGTACAAAAATGATCTGGGTAGCAGTGTGAAATACGGACTGGAGTAGGGAGAGACAGGAGGCAGGGAGGTCAGCAAGATGACTGATACTGTAATCAAGGCGGGATATGATAAGTGCTTGGAGTGCTGTACTAAGTGCTTAGGAGAGTACAACAGAGTTGGCAGACACATTCCCGGCCCACAACGAGCTTACGCTCTAGAGGGTATTATTCAAGGTCTCTTCTCTCTGGATACTCGTGTGGTCCTTTTCCTGCACAGAACCTTCCAACTCAGCTTTGTGATGAGGGTTACCAGGTTTTGAAAAAGACAACCAAATGTTACAAGCATAAGTAGCCATATTAGTCCTAGAAAAATGAAGTTCCATCTGTAATTTAGGTTGCTCCTTTCTACATCCACTAGGCGCTGAACTGAGAAACTCTGGCTTTTTCCACTACTTGGGAGGTCAAATTTGACTCTGAGAGCAAAGTCTTTATATTCCATTACTATTTTAGAAGCATGCTGCTTTGTAATTTGATGCTATTCATATTCACTTTTACAACAAATTAATTATATTGGGTTCTACTGGTGAAATGGGCAGTAGATCCATAAAACCGGGTCCATGCCATTATGCACTTAAGTAACTGCAATTACTGGTTAGTACTGGCAAACACTTGCAGGATCAGAAATTAGTTGTCTAGTAGCCTCCAGGTGCCCATCACAAAGAAACCATCATATCGAGTAGTGTTCACGGAGACCATTTTATTTATTCTTAGGTAATGTTTTCCCCATGTAGAACAATCTGAAATTTGATGTAGTTTACTCTTCCTGGAAAACAAGAATTCCTACTCCCACAAAAGCAAAGCCACACAAACCTTCCCTATAACCAACCTGAATTGTTTATACTTTTTAACATTTCCAGTATGCTTTTGAATCACAGCATATATAATTTACTCTCTCTTCATTTAAAATGAAGAAGATGTAATTCTAAACCTGCTGAAGTGAAAGAAAAAAAAAAAAACACGGGAGAGTTTCTGCAGCTGTCTGGGGTGGTTCACGTGAGACATTTGCTGAAGGCCGGAAGAAGCGTGAGACTAGAAGAAAAAAGATTGGGAAGCACTAGAGAAGCAATCTGTAATCACCACCTACCAGAAGCCAATGGGGAATGGACTAGACCATCTCCCAGAGAAGGTAGGCAAATTTCCACTACCCCAGGCCACTGGGCAGGGGTTCAAAACAAAGGCATCTTCTAACTATAAATATTCTAGGAAGGAACAGGAGCTGCAGTAATCACGGTATTTATTGAAATAATGACAATTGTGATATTTGTTAAGTGCTTACTATGTGCCATGCACTGTACTAAGTACTGGGGTGGACAGAAGCAAATTGGGTTGGACACATGGGGCTCACAGTCTCGATCTCCATTTTATAGATGAGGTAACTAGGCACAATAAAGTGAAGTGACTTACCCAAGGTCACACAGGGGACAAGTGGTGGAGCTGGCTCCTAGGCCCGTGCTCTATCAACTAGGCCATGTTGTAAACCCCATTAGGTACAGTGCATTGAGCTTAGTGCTTGGAAAAGTACCACAGAAGTAGGAAATCCATTCCCTGTCCACAAGGAGCTTACGGTCTCATAGGAAAACTGACTGAAAAATATTTACGCGTTGAATAACCACAAGAAATAATTCACTATATACATAAGCACTACACATATACACAAGTGCTGAAAAAGGGTATAAAGGAATATGGAAGATTAATGCTCGAGCTAGTGAATTAATACATTAAATACTTAATACCAAGACAAGAAAAGCGATAAGGAATCAATTGGTCATGAAGTGGGGAAAAAAGGTATCTTATCAGAAACAGTAGGGTGAGGGAAGATGGTGTGGATAAGCTCGTTATGGGTAGGAAACGTGCCTGCTAATTCTACTGTATTGCACTCTCCCAAGCACTTAGTACAGTACTCTGCACATACTAAGTGCTCAATAAATACAACTGACTGACTGATTGACTGATTGCAGAGGTGAATGCTAGAAAGGATATATAGTCAGGTAAGTGACCAAAGGAAACTAGCACCAAAAGGAATTACTAGGCTATTGATGAAATGGCATTTTTCTATTGCAGATGATGGATTTTATGTAAATCATAAAATCGAGGACCTAACTCTTTGACACTATCTCATCAATGTTTTTTCCAAATTTTGCCATCATCGTTGAAATTATCTGTTGAGAACTGCAGTACAGCCAAACTGTTCTCGGCACTGGGAGAAGTGCAATGAGAATTAGGCAACATGAATGAAAATTAGGCAACATGGCCCCTGCCCTCTAAGAGAGTAAGCGCTCAATAAATACGATTGATGATAGTCTCAAATCAATCAATCACATTTATTTAGCACTGTGTGCAGAATACTCTAATAAGTGATTGGGAGAGTACAACACAACAATATAGCAGACACATTCCCTGCCCATAATGAGCTTACAGTCTAGAGGAGAGAGCACACAAAGAAAGAACTCCTCTTTCTCTTCTTTCTTGCTTTCATTTTTACTGTATTCCAGCTCCCTCTTCTTGGGTTCTGTTCTCCTGAACATTTCCTGTTGTCCTATGTTTCCCTACTTTTTGTTGCTCTACTCTCCAACCCTGCTCCCTGTCAACTCTTGTTTTATTTTTTTGGCCTCTCCTATTTTTCTTTCTTTTTCTTCAGTATTTTTTTCTTTATTGCCCTGTTTTCTTTCTTTCATATTCAGTTCTTTTCCTAATAAAACTTTTTCCTCTTTTCTCTCTCTCTGTATGCCTTCATCCCTCTCACTGGCCCAAAGAACTGGTCCCCCCCCTCACTGATCCCAATGTTGAAGTGTTTCGCTTCCGAGGAATAGAAGATGTCACAATGCACAAGAACAGTAGACAATGTGTGCATAGATTTCCACTCCCAGCAGGACTTGGAGACTGGAAAGGAATAAGGGAGAATTTGGAAGAGAAGCCTACAGAACAAGCTCAGGGGCCATCAAGAGTCTGGCTGAAAGCCTGGTGTACTCCAAAACAGATGAATGGAGCTGTTCTCTCTCTCTCTCTCCTCATCAAATTTCTGATGCAGAACTTCCTGGCCTCCCTCACTGGCAATGTCCATGAGGTTATGCTGCTGGGAAGCAGATCAATTAACCAATTAATTGTACCTATTGAGCACTTACTGCATGCAGAGCACTGTAATAAGAGCTTGGGAGAGTACAATCAGAGTTGGTAAACACATTCCCTGCCCACAAGGAGCTAACAGTCGAGAGGGCGAGAAAGACATTAATACAAATGAATGTACATAAGTGCTGTGGGACTGAGGGCGGAATGAATCAAGGGAGCAAATCAGGGCGACACAGAAGGGAGTGGGAAAAGAGGAAATGAGGGCTTAGTCAGGGAAGGCCACTTGGAGGAGAGGTGCCTGGAATAAGGCTTTGAAGATGAGGAAAGTGGCTGTCTGTCTTACAAGCCCGTAACTTTGGCATTATCCTTGACTCATGAAGAGGGAGGAAGTTCCAAACCAAAGGTGTGGGTGAGAGGCCAGCGGGTAGATAGACAAGATCGAGATACAGTGAGTAGGGTGGCATTAAAGGAGCAAACTGAGAGGGCTGAGTTGTAGGAGAGCAGAGGGGTGACGTAGGAGGGGGCAAGGTGATGGAGCGCTTTAAAGCCAATTGTAAGGAGTTTCTGTTTGATGCGGAGGTAGAAGGGGAACTACTGGAGGTTCTCGAGAAGTGGCGAAAGATGGACTGAATGTTTTTGTTGAAAAATGATCCGGGCAGCAGAGTGAAGTATGCACTGGAGTGGGGAGAGACAAGAGGCATGGAGGTCAGCAAGGAGGCTGACAAAGTAATCAGGGAAGGATAGGATAAGTGCTTGGACTAACATGTAGCAGTTTAAATGGCGAGGGAAGGGTAGATATTAGCCTGGATGTTGCGACGGTTGAACCGACAAGATTTAGTGATAGTCTAAATACGTGGGTTGAATGAGAGAGATGAGTCAAGGATAACACCAGAGTTTCGGGCTTACAAGATAGGAAGGATGGTGGTGCTATTTACAGTGAAAGGAATAACAGGGGGAGGACAGGGTTTGGGTGGGAAGAAATGGAGTTCCGTTGTTCTGCTTTGGACATGTTAAGTTTGGGGTGTCACTGGGATGTCCAAGTAGAGATGTCTTGAAGGAAGGAGGAAATGCAAGACTGCAGAGAGGGAGAGCGATCTGGGCTGGAGATTTAGATTTGGGAATCATCTGCGTAGAGGTGGTAGTTGAAGCCACGGGAGCAAATGAGTTCTCCAGGAGATTGGGTGTAGATGGAGATTGGAAGAGGACTCAGAACTGAACCTTGAGGGACTCACGCAGTTAGACGATGGGACACAGAGGAGGAGCCCACAAAAGAGGCTTGAATGAGCGGCCAGAGAAATAGGAGAAGAACCAGGAGAGGACAGTTTCCAGGAGAAGGGGAGGGTAAACAGTGCTGAAGGCAGCTGAGAGGTCGAGGAAGATTAGCAGTGAGCAGAGGCCACTGGATTTGGCAAGAAGGAGATAATTTGTAACCTCTGAGAAGGCAGTTCCTGTGAAGCGAAGGGGTTGGAAGTCAGTTTGCAGGGGGTCAAGGAAAGAATGAGCGGAGAGGACCTTGAGTCACTGAATGTAGACAACTCACTCAAGAAGTTTGGAGATAAATGGTAGGAGGGCGATGGGGAGATAATTGGAGGGAGCCATGGAGTCAAAGGAAGATTTTTTTTTAGGATGGGGAGACATGGGTTTGTTTGAAAGCAGTGGGTAAGCCACCACTGGAGAGCAAACAGTTGAAGATGGTAGTCAGGGAGGAGTTAGGGAGGGAGCAAGTGTTTTGATAAGGTGTAAAGGGATGAGGTCATGGGTTCAAATCCTGGCTCCGCCACATGTCTGCTGTGTGACTTCGGGCAAGTCACTTAACTTTTCTGGGCCTCAGTTACCTCATATGTAAAATGGGAATGAAGACTGTTAGCCCCAGGTGGGACAACCTGATCATCTTGTAAGCTCCCCAGCGCTTAGAACAGTGCTTTGCACATAGTAAGCACTTTACAAATGCCATTATTATTATTATTATTATTATTATGAGGTCGGTCGTGCAGGTTGAAGGGGTGAACTTTGAGTTCTACTCTGGAGATACTGCTGGGAAAGATGGGACAGTTGTAGAAGGGGCACAAGGAGGGAGGGACTGCAGACAAGCAGGGGAGATGTTACGAAAATCACGCCTGATAGTTTCACTTTTGTCAATAAAGGAGGTGGCCAGGTCATTAGGGGCAAAGGATGGGAGAGGTGGAGGGGCAGGGGGTTTGAGGAGAGAACAACTGGTGAAGGTAATGGGCACGAGTGTCAATAAGGATGGAGAAATTGTTTCACCAGGCAGAGTTAAAGCATGCAATGATAAACTTCAAGTGGAGGAGGTGGGCCTGATCTGGAGTTCCACCAGCAGCACTCCGCAGCCTGTGCATAAGAACTAAGGAAGCAGACTGCAGAGGTGATCCAGGGCTGTGGGTTGGTGATATGAAGGGATATGGGAGAAAGTGAGTTGGGCTCAGTAGAAAGGGTGGTGTTGAGCGCATCAGTTTAGTCATCAAGGGAAGGGAGTTTGGGTATCTTGCAACAGAGCAACTGGACTGCCATCTATGATCTCATTCTGCATGCACAGGCCCACTTCCATGCTTGAGAGTGTGCCAATGCATGCACAATCCGATCAAAGATGGAAAAAAGGCAAAATCTTGGAGTTTCCTGGGTATTTCCCGCAGTTCAACAAAGGGCCTGGGCACATGAGAGGGAAGCATTACACTGGACAACTTCTCAAATAAACCCATTACAGTTCAAGGGATTAAGTAACATTTCAACATTGTTAAAGTATGCACAGAAAGAGAGTAAGAGACACAGTTATAGTTTGAAAGTTCAAGACACTAGATTACTAGATTTAAGCCTTTCCTCATTAAGATTTCAAATGTATTCCAGGGTTACGGGTCCACTGAAAGACCCCTTTGGAATAAAACGTACTTATGTCAATCAACTGAGAAGCAGTGTGGCCCAGTGGAAAGAGCACAGGCCAGAGAATCAGAGGACCTGGGTTCTAAATCCAGCTTTGCCGCTTATCTATGTGTCCTCGGGCAAGTCACTTCACTTCTCTGTGACTGAGTTACCTCATCTGAAAAATGGGAATTAAGATTGTGAGCTCCAGGTGCGACATGGACTGTGTCCAACCTGATTGGCCTACAAGCTACAGCTACAGCGGCACTTGGTACACTACCTTGCACATAGGATGGGCTTAACATACACCATTTAAAAATGGTATTTATTGAGCATTTACTGTGTGCAGAGCAGTGAACAAAAAGCACTTGGAAGAGTATATTAAATAGACATGACTCATGCCCTCAAGGAGATAACCATCTAGTCAGGCAGAGAGACATTAAAATTAATTACAAATAGAGTACATATATACTTAAGCACTTAAATAGAATAGCAATAGTAATCATAATAAAAATACCAAATAATCATAATAATCATCATCATAATAATACTACTAATGTGCTTAGGGGATATGGACTTAAGTGCATAGGTAACACAGAAAGGAAGGAAAATAGGAGGTGGAGATGAGAGATTAGTCAGGGATGGGTGGCTTTCTAGAGGAGATGTGATTTTAGGAGGGCTCTGAAGGTGGGGAGAGTGTAAGGAAGGCATCGATAGTGAGAGAGACGAGACTGGGGCATAGTGAGTAGGTTAGTGTTAGAGGAACAAAATGTCGGGGCTGGTTTATAGTGGGAAAGGACCAAAGAGACCTAGTAAGGAGAAAGGTAACTGCCTTAAAGCTGATGGAGAGGAGTTTCTGCTTGAAACTGAGGTGGATGGGCAGCAATTGTGGGGTTTTGAGGAGTGAGCAGCAGAGAGAAATACGGACTGGAAGGGGGAGATGCTAGAGGCAGGAAGGTCTGCAAGGCGGCTGATGCAGCAGTCAAGATGAGATATGAAAAGTGCTCAGACCAATACGATAGTAGTTTGGAGGGAGAGAAAGGGGTGGACTCTAGAGATGTTGTGAAGACAGAACTGACATTATTTTGTGAGTGAATACGCAGGTTGAAGGAGATGAATCAAGGATAATGCCATGGCTTGTGGACTTGTGAGACAGGGCTGATGGTGGTCTTTGAACAGTAATGGGAAATTCATGGGGAGGAGAGGGTTTGGGTGAGAAGACTGTTTCTGTTTTGGACATGTTGAGGTGTCGGGAAGACGTCCACGTGGAGATGTTCAGTAGGTAGGAGGAAATATGAATTTGCAGAGGAGTGAGGTTGTGTCTGGAGAGGTAGATTTGGGAGTAATCTGTTTAGAGATGACAGCTGAAACCATGGGAGCAGATAAGTTATCCAAGAGAG
Source organism: Tachyglossus aculeatus (assembly GCF_015852505.1). NCBI lineage: Eukaryota > Metazoa > Chordata > Mammalia > Monotremata > Tachyglossidae > Tachyglossus > Tachyglossus aculeatus. The sequence continues at coordinate 26,741,329 of NC_052068.1, read as the reverse complement.
CGGATAAAGATGGAGAATAGAAGGGGACCCAGAACTGAGCCTTGAGAGACTCCAACTTTGGAGAGACTCCACAGAGGGAGAGAAAGGAGGAGCCTGTAAAAGGGGCACAAAAGATGGGTCAGAGAGATATGAGGAGAACCAGGAAGGGACTGTGTCAATGAAACCAAGGTTAGTGCTTCCAGGAAAAAGAGTTGGTCAAAATATTGAGAGCTGCTGTTGTTGCTGCTGCTGTTGAGAGGTCTAGGAGGATTATGATTGCTCAAATTTCTGGTAGATCTTGCTTAAGTATTCAAGTCTTTGCTATGTGGTTATACAAAAGAACTAGCATACTTCCAGGGTTGTAGAGTAGGTGGCTCTTTATGAAATGGTGTGGTAGTTTTGCTTAGATGACTTTTTGGCACCCATCCCAAGTTACGAGAAATAATTCACCCATTTCTTTTTTTTAGACGTACAACTGTACTTAGCACTGAAGATCAGCCTGAGAACGCATGAGTCAGTATTCATCTCTTCGTCAGCAGCTGAGCTTTTTGTGAGGATTCAGAGTTTCCCTCAGAGTTCATACCTAAGTTAGTTATGGTATTTATTACGTGCATATAATGCACCAATTTCTGGGGGTACATAATCAGATCACAGTCCCTGTCCCATACGGGCAGAAAAAGAGGGTATCTTAGCCTTTTTTGTCAGATGTAGAAACTAAAACCCAGAGAGGTTAAATGACTTTCCCAAAATTACACAGCAGGCCAGTGGCCAATGGGAGCAGAACCTGCATTTCCTTACTCCAAATCCCATACTTTTTCCACCAGGTAATGCTGCTTCTAATGAGTCACATTTGGAACAGGGACTGCCCAATGTGATTATCTTTTAACTACACTAGCACTCGCAACAGTGCTTGGCATATAATAAGCACTAGTAAATCAATCAATCAATAAATGGGTTACTGAGTTCTTACTATGTGCAGAGCACTGTACTAAGCACTTGAGAGACTACAACAAAGGTGGTAAACACATTCCCTGCCCACAAATATCTAACAACAATAATAGTATTACAGAGTATTTACCTGAAATTTAAATAAACAGATTTCATGTCCCACTTAGGGCTCACAGTCTTAATCCCCACTTTCCAGATGAGATAACTGAGGCACCAAGAAGTTAAGCGACCTGCCCAAGATCACACAGCAGACAAGTGGAAGAGCTGGGATAATAATAATAATAATAATAATAATAATAATAATAATGACATTTATTAAGGACTTACTATGTGCAAAGCACTGTTCTAAGCGCCAGGGAGGTTACAAGGTGATCGGGTTGTCCCACGTGGGGCTCCCAGTCTTAATCCCCATTTTACAGATGAGGGAAATGAGACACAGAGAAGTGAAGTGACTTGCCCAAAGTCACACAGCTGACAATTGGCGGAGCCGGGATTTGAACCCACGACCTCTGACTCCAAAGCCCAGGCTCCTTCCACTGAGCCACTCTGCTTCTCAGGTCCCAGGTCCTCCTGATTCCCAGGCCCGTGATCTATCCACCAGGTCACACAGTTCTTTTGAAAGTTTACCTAGGCAAAGCCACTTACACCTGACAACCTTTTCATAGACTTGTATATTTTATAGTTTTACAAAATGAATGAAAGGATGTGGAAGACATCTTTCGTTTCCGTACACTGACTTCAGCTCTACTAGATTAAATCTGAGGTGAATCCCTGAGATGTCTTACCACTCGAGATACCCACCAGATGCAGTTTGTATGAAGGTTAACGCACCCTCTGCTCATTCCTGCATGACTCATAATAGAGGCTTAATGTCACTATTGCGGCCTAACTGTCCACCCTATCTTTATACTCATCATCATCATCATCAATCGTATTTATTGAGCGCTTACTATGTGCAGAGCACTGTACTAAGCGCTTGGGAAGTACAAATTGGCAACATATAGAGACAGTCCCTACCCAACAGTGGGCTCACAGTCTAAAAGGGGGAGACAGAGAACAAAACCAAACATACTAACAAAATAAAATAACTAGAATAGATATGTACAAGTAAAATAAATAAATAAATAAATTGAGTAATAAATATGTACAAACATATATACATATATGCAGGTGCTGTGGGGAAGGGAAGGAGGTAAGATGGGGGGATGGAGAGGGGGACGAGGGGGAGAGGAAGGAAGGGGCTCAGTCTGGGAAGGCCTCCTGGAGGAGGTGAGCTCTCAGTAGGGCCTTGAAGGGAGCACTGCAACTCGAGCACTGCAACATATGGAGTGGAGACCCTTTGACACAGGGTCTGTAGTGGACGGTCTAATGACCAAGGGGGTGCCCCCTCCCCATCACCACCCAACACCATAGCAGCACCCCCGTCCCCCCACAGTACAGCCCCCTCTCTCTCCTTTGGAGCAAAGGGAAGGCAAAAGTCCTACTTTCTCACCATAATAATAATGATGGTATTTATTGAGCACTTACTATGTGCAAAGCACTGTTCTAAGTGCTGGGGAGGTTACAAGGTGATCCCCATTTTACAGATGAGGTAACAGGCACAGAAAAGTTGTGTGACTTGCCCAAAGTCACACAGCTGACAATTGGCAAAGCCGGGATTTGAACCCGTGACCTCTGACTCCAAAGCCCGTGCTTTTTCCACTGAGCCACACTGCTTCTCTAGCCACGCGGCTTCCTTGGGAATGTTGTGGCCATTCACAGACAGACGGGTATGGAGTGATGAGGATTCTGAGGGCCACTTTTTTTTAATGGTATCTGTAATGCCCTTCTTATGTGTCAAACCCTGTTCTAAGCCCCGGGGTGGATACAAGATAATCAGATTGGACACAATCCCTGCCCCACATAGTATAAATTAGAGGGAGGCGGATTTAATCCCCATTTTACAGATGAGGTAACTGAGGCACACAGAAGTTATGGGACTCACCCAAGGTCACACAACAGAGAAGTGGTGAAGCCAGAATTAAAACTCAGGTCTTCTGACACCCAGGCCTGTGCTCTTTTCCCGAGACCACATTGTTTCTCTATTGGCCATCATCATCATCAATCGTATTTATTGAGCACTTACTGTGTGCAGAGCACTGTACTACGCGCTTAAAGTCACACATCCTCTCCAAACACTAACCATGTGTTATATATTTAACACTTTACTTTCAATTTGTTAAATTTAGTCTACTGTCTGATAGTGCTTTTTAATTTTTTCTGTGTCAGTGCCTCTTTAGAGCATTGGCTCTTTAACGAAAATGATCATATCGTCAAGTCAGAAATTCCCAAATGCTTAAGAGAGAAGCAGCGTGGCTCAGTGGAAAGAGCCCGGGCTTTGGAGCCAGAGGTCGTGGGTTCAAATCCCGGCTCTGCCAATTGTCAGCTGTGTGACTTTGGGCAAGTCACTTCACTTCTCGGGGCCTCAGTTCCCTCATCTGGAAAATGGGGGTGGAGACTGTGAGCCCCACGTGGGACAACCTGATCACCTTGTATCCCCCCAGCACTTAGAACAGTGCTTTGCACATAGTAAGTGCTTAACAAATACCGTCATCATCAAAGAGTACAGGCTTGGGAGTCAGAGGTCATGGGTTCTAATCCTGTCTCCGCCACTTGTCTTCTATGTGACTCTGGGCATGTCACTTAACTTCTCTGTGCCTCAGTCACCTCATCTGTAAAATGGGGATTAAGACTGTGAGCCTCACGCGGGACAATCTGATAACCTGGTATCTATCCCAGAGCTTAGAAGAGTGCCTGGCACAAAGCACTAACAAATACTATCATTATTTCATGTAGTGCAATACTTATGAACATTAACTGGGTTTGTTTGATTTGCATTTGGAATATCACACACGTGTCATGGCTGGCACAGGAGAACACGAGGAACTTATACCAGGCTGCCTGAACACAGCTCTGACCTCCTTATTTGAATCTGAATATGTTCTCATCAACCCATCCCACCCCATACACCCATGGTCTTTGCTCTGGGCTTTTCTGCTCCTCACTTGCTTGTCTATTAACTAATTCCATGCTGTGCCCCAGTGGGATCAGGACAAGCCAGACTGAGAGAATACAACTATCACTCCAATTCTTTCACCCAAGTTCAGGGTCCTAAAGTTTTAGAACTAAGATTCATCCATACTATTCTCAACAGCAGTATCCATCAACACTCTTATTTTTATGGCACTTGTTAAGCTTACTGTGTGCCAAGCACTGTACTAAGTGCTTGGGTACATACAAACTAATCAGATTGAACACAGTCCCTGTCCCACATAAGGCTCACAGTCTTAATTTCCATTTTACAGGAGAGGTAACTGAGGCATAGAGAAGTTAATGACTTGCCCGAATTTGCAAAGCGGACAAGTGACAGAGCCAGGATTAGAATACAGGCTCTCTGTTTCCCACGCCTGTGGTGTTTCCATTAGACGGTGATGCTTCTCACTTAATGTCCACTTGATAGTGGATACAATAATAATAGTAGTAGTATTTCTTGAGCATTTGTGCCAAGCCTGCACTAAACAAGGGGTAGATGTAATATAATCTAATATAATAGACACAATATAATATAATAGACACAATCCCTGACACACCTAGGATCACAGTTTAAGTATGAGGGAAGACCTCCTTCCCTTCCCCACAGCACCTGTATATATGTTTGTACATATTTATTACTCTATTTATTTATTTTACTTGTACATACCTATTCCATTTATTTTATGTTGTTAATATGTTCGGTTTTGTTCTCTGTTTCCCCCTTCTAGACTGTGAGCCCACTGTTGGGTAGGGACTGTCTCTATATGTTGCCAACTTGTACTTCCCAAGCGCTTAGTACAGTGCTCTGCACACAGTAAGTGCTCAATAAATACGATTGATGATGATGATGACTGTCTCTATATGTTGCCAACTTGCACTTCCCAAGCGCTTAGTACAGTGCTCTGCACACAGTAAGCACTCAATAAATACGATTGATTGACTGATTGAGCAGATATTTAATTCCCTTTTTCAGAAAAAGAAACTAAGGTTCAGAGAAGTTGTTACTTGCCCAAGATCACAAAACAGGTTATTGGCAGAGCACGGATTTTTTTATGGTACTTATTAAGTGTTTACTATGTTCCAGGAACAGTACTAAGCACTGGGATAGATAAGATACAAGTCAATCAAGTTGGCCACAGTCTCTGTCCCACACGGGTTTCACATTCTTACTCTCCATTTTACAGATGAGGTAACTGAGGCACAGAAGTTAAGTGACTTGCCCAAGTCACACAGCAGACAAATGGCAGAGCCAGGATTAGATCTCAAGTCCTTCTAACTCCCAGGCCCAAGCTCAAGCTGCTTCTCTTTGGATGAAAACACCATATTTAGAAATACTACATACTTGCATCATGCAGAGCACTGTATTCGTTGCTGGGAGAGAACTGGATATGATTCCTGGCCCACAAGGGGCTCCCAAATTAAGGGTGACTTTAGTCCAACAGGTCTCCCCTCTCCATCGAAAATTAAGCCTGTTTAAGCACGAGAAGAAAAGCCTGGTAATGTGGATGTTATGGGCACAGAAAATATCTAGCAACTCTGCTGTATTGTACTATCCCAAGGGCTTAGTGCAGTGTTCCTCACACAGTAAGCACTCAATAAATACCATTGATGGACTGACTGAGCCAAATGGTAGAGGTCCTCAATGTTTTAAAACCATCATCCTCCTTTATGTTCAAAATAAGTCGGGTCAAATCCACCACCATTCATTCATTCAATCGTATTTATTGAGCACTTACTGTGTGCAGAGCACTGTACTAAGCGCTTGGGATGTACAAGTTGGCAACATATAGAGACGGTCCCTACCCAACAGCGGGCTCACAGTCTAGAAGGGGGAGACAGACAACAAAACAAAACATATTAACAAAATAAAATAAAGAGAATAAATATGTACAAATAAGAGTAATAAATATGTACAAATATATATATACAAATATACAGATGCTATGGGGAGGGGAAGGAGGAAAGGCGGGGGGGATGAGGAGGGGGCTCAGTCTGGGAAGGCCTCCTGGAGGAGGTGAGCTCTCAGTAGGGCTTTGAAGGGAGCTAGCTTGGCAGATGAACGAAGGGAGGGCATTCCAGGCCAGGGGGGTGACGTGGGCCAGGGGTCGACGGCGGGACAGGCGAGAACGAGGCACAGTGAGGAGATTAGCGGCAGAGGAGCGGAGGGTGCGGGCTGGGCTGGAGAAGGAGAGAAGGGAGGTGAGATAGGAGGGGGTGAGGTGATGGACAGCCTTGGAGCCGAGGTGAACATCGGCCCTGGGCAGTGGGTAAAACTGGACCTGGGACCCCAGCTGCCTGGCCCTTAAGGATGAGGTGATGAATTTCCAGAGGAACTGCCACCCCCTCAGGCCTTCTCTGACCATTTTACAGAAGCCTAGTCTCCTTCCCGACCCACACAAATCCTGGAAAGCTGGAGGCCAGTCCTTAATTTATGCTGCTTCCTGGGGAAAAAAACATTCTGGGGTGTATCTAGCACAAAGTCAGTCAGTTGTATTTGTTGAGTGCTTACAGTGTGCAGAACACTGTACTAAGTGCTTGGGAGAGAACATCAGACACATTCCCTGCCCACAACGAGCTTACAGTTTAGAGGGAGAGACAGACATTAATATAAAGAAATTACAGTGTGCAAGTGATTCCCTAAAAGACTCTTAGCGTTCGTAGATGCAGTCTCCCCATTAGCAGTGTCAACTTTGAATCCAAGTCTACGATTCCCAAACCAACTATCTGTCACAGATAGTTAAAGGTCATCATTTATGCCCAAAGACAAGGTCCTGATTTGGACTGCAGTCTAATGTGACAATCATGCACTGCAATGAAATTCAGGCTCTTTCTTCGTTTCCCACAATTAAGAAATATTTTCATATTTCCTTAATAAAAAGCTAATTTGGGGCTCTTTTTTAGGAAGCCACACTTTTACTGCTACCCCGAGAAAAAATTTTTGGAATGTCTTAAAAACCATAATGTCTAAAACTGAGCCTACGGGCCCAGATTACCTGGATAATTTAGGGTCATAAAATACCCTTTTACCATGAACTCTCCAGATGGAAAAATCAGGACTTTTAGGCTTCGGAGTTTAATATGGAAACAGTCTAAAATTAGTGAAAACAAATGAAGTCATTTACATTTATTAAGAGTTTAAGAAGTTTTGGGGTTTTTTCTTCTTTGTGATGATACTGGCATTATATGACTTAGCTGGCATTACTCTCAGGCAGCAACAGAAAAAGGAGCATGGCCTAGAGGAAAGAGCTGAAGCCTAGGAGTCAGAGGACCCGGGTTCTAATCCTGGCTCCGCAATTTGCCTGCTGGGTGACCACGGGCAAGTCACTGAACTTCTTTATGCCTTAATGTCTTCTTTTGTAAAATGAGGACTCAATATCTGCTCTCACTCCTACTCAAACTGTGAGCCCCATGTGGGGCTGGGACAGTGTCCGAGCCCCATGTGGGGCTGGGACAGTGTCCAACCTGATTAACTTGTATCTACCCCAGCACTTGGAACAGTGTTTGGCACAAAATAAGTGCTTAAATACCTTTTTTTTAAAAAGTCACGCCTTCAGGAGGGAACATTGGAGGATGATGTGAGACTCTCTAATTTTTACCAAAGAGTACTGACTGCCTATTTGAGTGTGCACAGCATTTGACTAAGGGCTCAACAGATGGTTCCTTCCCTCCAGGAACCTCTAGCACAAAGGCACTTTCTTCCTCTGGCGGGTCTTTCCACGTATTGCTAGCCTGCTGAAGCCAGATTGAAGTCCACATTGTGCCATCTCCTGCACTCTTTTATGGAGGATGAGGCCACAGAGTAGTCTCTGAGCTCCTTGTGCACATCACAGTTATTCCAATGAAACTGGACCCAAAAACCCAGGTGCTACTTTCATTTGGCTCACTGGTGTTCACCTTCTAAATGGATTAAACCACCCAAGAAGGATCCTGATTTTCACCCAAACGGCTGATTTCCACCCAGTCTGGAATTGGGTTAAACCTCCTAGAAAAACTCATTCAGGATAGGAATGAATCTGACCCGGTTCATACCTATTCATTCATTCATTCAATCGTATTTATTGAGCGCTGACTGTGTGCAGAGCACTGCACTAAGTGCTTGGGAAGTATAAGTTGGCAACATATAGAGACGGTCCCTACCCAACAGCGGGCTCACAGTCTAGAAGAGGCTCACAGTCTATGCAGAAATGACCCCTGGAACGGCTGTGACAGTCCAGCAATCCAAAGTTGCCCACTTCATTCAGCCTACAACTGGACAAATGAGTTGGGAAGAGCGCAAAATAATGACTCCCACAATATCAGGAACCATTCTGAATACTGTAGAGGTATAAATGCAGAGGATTTATTGAGTACCTACTGTGTGCAGACCATTCTACTAAGTGTGTGGAAGAGTACAAGAGAGTTAGTATACATGATCCCTGCCATCAAGGAGTTCACAGTCAAGTGATTATTTCTTTTCCAAAAATTATAGAAAAAGACCTTCCTTAGAATTGGAATTACTCCTCAATTATTAAGAGACAAGGACAGCATGGCTAATTAAGATACCCAAACAATCCTAAAAATCTCCGGTTAGACATGTGTTTCAACCTACACATCCAAAAAGATGAGTAAATTTGCTATCAGCAAAATCAACTAATTAAGATTCCTCACCTCTTCGTACACAATTTCCCTGGGGATATGTACAAGAAATAAGTGAAAGGCAGGCTACAAAGGAAGATTTAGGAGTAACAGGCTTGGATAATTCTGAATTACCCAGTCAAACCTCTGTATAACTCAGAGTTGTAAAATTCCAATCATCCTACCTTCTCTTCTTGAGATTCCCAACTAAACTTACTTAAAAGCAGATATCAAGCATGTTGAAGAAATGAGGTGTTCGTTGGACATTCCTTTAGCTCCGTTTTTCTCAGTTCCACTTTGTATCACGGCAGGACAATTTTAGGTCACATAAAAGGAATTATTGATGGAAACTGAGGCAGGTTACCACTGGAATGGTTTCCTGAAGATCACTGTATAATCTTTGCTGAATGTTTTTAAAAAGGATGTTCAACTGCTCTACTCTTACATTTCTATAATCACAAAACTACCTTGGACACATGACTCTGATCTTGGTTGAAACTTCAATATGTTATAATCACTTACATTCACCTGGTGTCAGGACTGCTGATGTATTTGTGAATCTGTTCTCCTAATAACTTCTAAGATCCAACCTATTCCTCTCTGTGGACCGGCATTCAAAACCACGCCACCACCTGTGGCTCATTTGTCATTTATTCTAGGAGACACTGAAGTTTTGGACAATGGGATCTCACCCATGTCAACTGAAGAACAGTTTCTTCCCAGAGTGCCACAATCTTTAAACGTTTATGAAACACGAGGGCACAGTAATGTCTGAGGAAGAGATATTCTGTTCACCGCGGAAGAGATGTTAATAATTATGGTACTTGTTAAGTGCTTACTATATTCATTCAATCGTATTTATTGAGCACTTACTGTGTGCAGAGCACTGTACTAAGCGCTTGGGAAGTACAAGTTGGCAACATATAGAGACGGTCCCTACCCAACAGTGGGCTCACAGTCTAGAAGGGGGAGACAGACAACAAAACAAAACATATTAACAAAATAAAATAGAATAGTAAATATGTACAAGTTAAAGCACCAGGTACTGTTCTAAACGCTGGGGTAGATACAAGCGTGGCTCAGTGGAAAGAGCACGGGCTTTGGAGTCAGAGGTCTTGGGTTCAAATCCTGGCTCCACCACATGTCTGCTGTGTGACCTTGGGCAAGTCACTTAACTTCTCTGAGCTTGTTACCTCATCTGTAAAATGGGGATAGACTGTGAGCCCCACGTGGGACAGCCTGATCACGTTGTATCCCCCCCAGCGCTTAGAACAGTGCGTTGCACATAGTAAGCACTTAACAAATGCCATTATTATTACTATTATACAAGGCAATCAGGTTGGACACGGTAAGGTAATCAGGTTGGACAAGGTCCCTCTGCCACATAGGGCTCACAGTCTCGATTCCCATTTTACAGATGACGTCACTGAGGCACAGAGAAGTTAAGTGACTTGCCCAAAGTCACCCAGCAAACAGGTGGTGGAGCCAGGATTGGAATCCACATCCTCTCACTCCCGAGCTCATGCTCTTGTCACTAGGCCAAGCAGTTCCACAACCAGGGATTACAACCTCTCCTGCTACAGGCTGTCTCCCCTCACAGGCTAGGGACTGGGAGAGACTGTGGATGTCACAGGGCAACTCATCATACATTTAGTTGAAGGCATGTCATCTTTATGGGAAGCACCTTTGTCACTTGACTAGTTCTCAAGAAAGCCAAGGTCTTTTTAAGGAATCCACAAGTCAATGCATGATATGCAAAACTGGTTGAGCAGCACAAACACAAGAGTCTGAGAGCTACAGCATTTTACTGCTCTGAGTTATTGAGTGCAACATTCAATTCTCTCTCAAAAAGATCTTTCAATTGTAAGATTCTCTGGCCTCCAAAGGCTCTGAGCAAAATTGTGTTACCATTAAAACACATTCCTAGTAAGATCATGTGAAATCCTACTCTGAAAACCACTTTCAGATAAGAAGCTGTGTTCTTATTCTTAGGTTATTAATTTAGTAAATGACCAGCATAGTTGGAATGACATTGAAAAAAGAATGCTAACCCAAAATAGACTGCACCCTCTGTTATCTTAAATCCTGGGCAACCGACCTCCGCATCCACCCTGCTCGGCCCTCCAGATTATCTTTTAATAATTTTACTTTCAGTATCTCATTTGACTTATGCCCCTTTAATATGCTCTCAAACCTAAATACTTTATCACTTCTGAATTAGGGAAATGTTGTTTATGGCATGGCTCAAGGAAAGCATTTATCCCAGTTAACTTATCTCTACATAATTATTGACAATATCAATCACGGTAACAATGCTGGAAACATCCAATGTGTCTCCAGAGTTTTTCTGTGAGTTTAGGGAAATAAGAAATAACTGTTTCTTCTGGGATTTCTCTTGGGGAAATTGTTTTCAAGGTGGAAATTCACTGGCTCTGATAGCCAGTTCTAACAGATATCAAGCCAACTCAATGATCACATATAAATGCCTCGGTTCAGTTAGCATATTTTACACTTTCATTCATTAATAAGGGTGACTTGGGGAGGGTATGCTGTTCTATGAAATTTAAAATTGGATTTCTAACCTAAAGCCATTCTTCTCACCTATTCACATCTGCAAAAAATACCCTAATAAATGTTTCCAAAAAAACAATGGGAAGGTTACAACATAACTGTCATTATCCAAAGACAAAACAGTAAAAACCTGTAAACCAACTTCCAAAACGGATTCACTGTTTCACTTTGAGTACAGGACTTTAACTTAGATAAAGGGTCATCGAGAGGAAAAGAAAATCTCCTCACCATCTACGAAAATCTTCCATTGCTTACTCTATCTGCACCTCCTCTACTCTTTTGTGCCTTGTCTCCATTTTTGCCTTCCTGTTTTCCACATTATTACCACGTATTCCCCTACCAATCTTGCTCTTGCTTTGTTATTTTATTTTGGAAACGTTCACTGGTTAAAAGTTCCTTTTGAGGCCCCTTTTCCTCTTTAGAAGAAAGATGCAGTAAGTAAAAAAACTTGTTCCCACTACCTCATTACAAGGGCTGGAGGAGAGGGCCAGGGAAAAACCAGAGAGAAGTTGTCCTGATATGGGAGGATGCCCGCAATTGCAACATTTATAACTGGCAAAACTGAAGGCTGAAACCATTTAAAGACACAGCAAGCAAGCAAGCAAGCACTAACAAGAAGTCATTCTAAACTTGAAATTTCTGGAAGTGCTACTACAACAGATACACTCTAATTGGCTCTATATCTTTGCAAAGAAGACATGTTGCTGTATTTCAGTATTTCTCCTCCACTAAAGAACCACTGGCAAAATTAGAATGCTTATTTTTAAAAATCTAGGCCCAGGATTCTACCTCGAAATAAGCTTGTACCCTTTCTGATGTACTAAACACCATTAAATATTTCTTACAGGTATATTACTGCATTATCATGGGCAGGGAACGTATCTGCTAATTCTGCTGAACTCTCCCAAGCACTACAGTGCTCTGCACACAGTAAGAACTCAATAAATACCACTAATTGATGATTATAATGTAGCACTTGGACTAAGCAAATCTCACAGAACATCAGAAGCGAAAGGACTGCAGACCGTCCGTCATTTTTTGACAGATTCCATAACAATGTAGTAGGTGATTTTCAGATAATTCTAGTTCCGATATTTAGTTACCGGCTTTGTGAGGAAATCAGTGTACTATTCATTTTTACACCTTAGTTTATTCAATTCGAATACCCAGGGTGATAATGGTTGGGTGGTAATAAAAATTTGGAAACTCCTAAAGCTGTAGCCCTTTCTAAAGAACTGGTTATAAAAGGCAGGGATGCTCTGAAATCACTGGTTCCAGAGGACCCACCAGATTGAAGGCGTCTTTCAGCTGTTTAAGTGACAATCCTGAAATCTGCCAAATGCCAACTGCAGAAACTCTCTGACAAGATCGATCAGTCAATCAGTCAGTGGCATTTACTAAGTGCTTCCTATATGCAGAGCACTGTATTACACGTTTGGGAAGGTACAAGACAAAGGAGCTGTGTTATAATAATTACGGTATCTGTTAAGCGCTTACTATGTGCCAAGCACTGTTTGAAGCGCTAGGCACAATTTACCTGCCCAACAGGATTTTACAGTCTCGATGGGGAGACAGGCCTAAGTATAAATATATTACAGATTCAATGTTCTAGTCTGAGCAGGAGAGAATAGGATTTAATCCCCATTCCACAGATGAGGAAACCGAGGCCCAGAGACTTGCCCAAATCTAAAGAACAGATAAAGCAAATGAATTCCCTACCCAGGTGATTCCTGTGTCCAGTCTGATAATAATAATAATCATAATAATGATGGCATTTATTAAGCGCTTACTATGTGCAAAGCACTGTTCTAAGTACTGGGGAATTTACAAGGTGATCAGGTATCCCACATGGGGCTCACAGTCTTAATCCCCATTTTACAGAGGAGGTAACTGAGGCCCAGAGAAGTGAAGTGACTTGCCCAAAGTCACACAGCTGACAAGTGGCAGAGCCGGGATTTGAACCGATGACCTCTGACTTCAAAGCCCAGGCTCTTTCCGCAGAGCCACACTGCTTCCCTACTTCCCAAGTGCTTAGTACAGTGCTCTGCACACAGTAAGCACTCGATAAATATGACGGAATGAATGAATGAATGAATGAATGAATGAATGAATGAATGAATGAAGCACTGTTCTAAGCGCTAGGGGGTTACAAGGTGATCAGGTTGCCCCCCGCGGGCCTCACAGTCTTCATCCCCGTTTTACAGAAGAGGTAACTGAGGCCCAGAGAAGTGAAGTGACTTGCCCAAAGTCACACAGCTGACAAGTGCGTCCACCAAGTACCCACATCAGAGCAGAAGGGCCTGTTTTCTGGGGCCCCCGAAGTGCCCAGGGATGGCTTCGCAGGACAGCCACTCCTCTTGCTAAAAGTACATCACTACTTTTGGGGGGCGGGAGGGGGAATCTTCCGAACTATTTCCAAAACGGCTCATTCTGTGCAACGGCGGTCTGAGTCATCCTTGAGGTTGCACAGAGAGAGAGAGAGAGATAATCGTAAAATAAAATATGGGGGAATGGGGGCGGCGGGGGGAGCTTTGAGGAAGTAAGAGAAGAAAGGAGACGGTTATTATCATTAGGACACTCTGCATCCCACTTCACCACGACCTCTATCACCCCCTTCCCTCTCTACTAGTAAATTCATGAATCCGTCTCTGCTTGGGAAACTTCACTGATCCGTCTGTATGCTTGGGAAACTCAATGGCTCCCTGAAAGCCTGGAAAAGTTTGCTGCTCCGTGCAAGCCGTGAGCTGGTTGTGGGCAGGGAATTAATTCAGTCGGACTTACTGAATGCACACTTACTGTGTGCAGGGAATGTGTTTGATGTTATACTGTATTCTCCCAAGCGCTGAGTACAGTGCTTTGCGCATAGTAAACGCTCAATACGATCATTATTATTAACAAGCTGGTCGGGAAGACTGTAAGGGGGGGGGGCCTCCCTGCCCTTTCCTGCCTTCCTGTTCATCCCAGAGGAGGCCGCTCCATTTTGCTTCCCGCCCACAGAAGGAAGGAAGAAGAGGAATCTTGCAATATTGGGCAGGAGGAGCTAACAGCAGGTAAGAGGAAGTGGGACCTGAAAAAAAGTCTCTAGTGCAAACTGGAAGTACGGGTGAACCAGAAGATAGTGCCCACACATAGTAGGTGCTTAACAAATACCGTCAGTATTATAGTAAGCGCTTAACAAATACCATAATAATAACAGTGCTGAAGAACCGGGAAGAGACTTTAGGTGGGCCATGCACGGGCTGAAGGGGGAGGGGGGAAAAATCAGGCCTGGAGGAGAAATGGTGGCAGCGGGGAGGGACGGGGCAGGGGAAAATTCATTCATTCATTCAATCGTATTTATTGAGCACTTACTGTGTGCGGGGCACTGTACTAAGCGCTTGGGAAGTATAAGTCGGCAACACATAGAGACGGTCCCGACCCAACAACGGTCTAGAAATTGATATGGTTTGGGACGGTGAGGGGCAATTGGTGGCAAAGGTCGGGGGAGGCGTGGGAGAGGAAGGGCAGGAGAGACAGGGTGACGGGCTTCCAAGCCAGGTAAAATTCATTCATTCATTCAATCGTATTTATTGAGCGCCTACTGTGTGCAGAGCGCTGGACTAACCGCTTGGGAGAGGACAAGTCGGCAACATCTAGAGACGGTCCCGACCCGACAACGGGCTCACATTCACTCATTCATATTTATTGAGTGCTTACTGTGTGCAGAGCACTGTACTAAGCGCTTGGGAGAGGACAAATTGGCAACATCTGAAGACGGTCCCGACCCGACAACGGGCTCACATTCATTCACTCATTCAATCGTATTTATTGAGCGCCTAATGTGTGCAGAGCACTGTACTAAGTGCTTGGGAAGGCCAAGAAGGCAACATCTAGAGATGGTCCTGACCCGACAACAGGCTCACATTCATTCATTCGCTTGTATTTATTGAGCACCTACTGTGTGCAGAGCACTGTACTAAGTGCTTGGGAAGGGCAAGTCGGCAACAGATAGAGATGGTCCCGACCCAACAATGGGCTCACATTCATTCATTCACTCACCCAACAATGGGCTCACATTCATTCACTCACTCAGTGGTATTTATTGAGCGCCGACTGTGTGCAGAGCACTGTACTAAGCGCTTGGGAAGGACAAGTCGACATCTAGAGATGGTCCCGACCCAACAACGGGCTGACATTCATTCATT
Source organism: Tachyglossus aculeatus (assembly GCF_015852505.1). Classification (NCBI taxonomy): domain Eukaryota; kingdom Metazoa; phylum Chordata; class Mammalia; order Monotremata; family Tachyglossidae; genus Tachyglossus; species Tachyglossus aculeatus. Next base: position 26,725,961 of record NC_052068.1, on the reverse strand, counting down.
CATTCACTCAATCGTATTTATGGAGCGCCTACTGTGTGCAGAGCACTGTACTAAGCGCTTGGGAAGGACAAGTCGGCAACATCTAGAGACGGTCCCGACCCAACAACGGGCTCGCATTCATTCACTCAATTGTATTTATTGAGCGCCTGCTGTGAGCAGAGCACTGTACTAAGTGCTTGGGAAGGACACGGCAATATCTAGAGACGGTCCTGACCCAACAACGGGCTCACATTCGTTCATTCATTCACTCAATCGTATTTATTGAGCACCTGCTGTGAGCAGAGCACTGTACCAAGCGCTTGGGAAGGACAAGGCAACATCTAGAGACGGTCCCGACCCAACAACGGGCTCACATTCACTCATTCATATTTATTGAGCAAATACTGTGTGTACAGCACTGTACTAAGCGCTTGGGAAGGACAAGTCGACATCGAGAGACAGGCCCGACCCGACAACGGGCTCACATTCACTCATATTTATTGAGCGCCTACTGTGTGCAGAGCACTGTACTAAGCGCTTGGGAAGGACTAGTCGATATCTAGAGATGGTCCCAACCCAACAACGGGCTCACATTCACTCATTCATATTTATTGAGCACCTACTATGTGCAGAACACTGGACTAAGAGCTTGGGAAGAACAAGTCGACATCTAGAGACGGTCCCGACCCGACAACGGGCTCACATTCACTCACTCATATTTACTGAGCGCCTACCGTTTGCAGAGCACTGTACTAAGCGCTTGGGAAGGACAAGTCGGCGACATCTAGAGACGGTCCCGACCCGACAATGGGCTCACATTCACTCAATCGTATTTATGGAGCGCCTACTGTGTGCAGAGCACTGTACTAAGCACTTGGGAAGGACAAGTCGACATCGAGAGACGGTCCCGACCCAACAACGGGCTCACATTCACTCATTCATATTTATTGAGCACCTACTATGTGCAGAACACTGGACTAAGCGCTTGGGAAGGACAAATCGGTGACATCTAGAGACGGTCCCGACCCGACAACGGGCTCACATTCACTCAATCGTATTTATGGAGCGCCTACTGTGTGCAGAGCACTGTACTAAGCACTTGGGAAGGACAAGTCGACATCGAGAGACGGTCCCGACCCAACAACAGGCTCACATTCACTCATTCATATTTATTGAGCGCCTACTATGTGCAGAACACTGGACTAAGCGCTTGGGAAGGACAAATCGGTGACATCTAGAGACGGTCCCGACCCGAAAATGGGCTCACATTCACTCACTCCTATTTATTGAGCGCCTACTGTGTGCAGAGCACTGTACTAAGTGCTTGGGAAGGACAAGTTGGCAACATCTAGAGACGGTCCCAACCCGACAACGGGCTCACATGCATTCACTCAACGGTCTTGATTGAGCGCCTACTGTGCGCAAAGCACTGTACTAAGCGCTTGGGGAGTCGGCAATGGATAGAGCCGGTCCCGACCCGATCCTGTATATATGTCTATATGTTTGTACATATTTATTACTCCATTTATTTACTTATTTTACTTGTACATATCGATTCTATTTATTTTATTTTGTTAGTATGTTTGGTTTTGTTGTCTGTCTCCCACTTCTAGACTGTGAGCCCGCTGTTGGGTCGGGACCGGCTCTAGATGTTGCCAACTTGGACTTCCCAAGCGCTTCGTCCAGTGCTCTGCACACAGTAAGCGCTCAATAAATAATAATAATAATGGCATTTGTTAAGCGCTTACTATGTGTAGAGACTGTTCTAAGCACTGGGGGGATACAAGGTGATCAAGTGGCCCCATAATAATAATAATAATGATGACGCATTTGTTAAGTGCTTACTATGTGCAGAGCACTGTTCTAAGCACTGGGGGGGATACAAGGTGATCAAGTTGCCCCACGTGGGGCTCACAATCTTAATCCCCATTTTCCAGATGAGGTCACTGAGGCTCAGAGAAGTGAAGTGACTTGCCCAAGGTCACCCAGCAGTCATGCGGCAAAGCCGGAATTCGAACCCACGACCTCTGACTCCAAAGCCCGGGCTCTTTCCACTGAGCCATGCTGCTTCTCTAAATACGATTGATTGACCCCGGGGAGGGTTCGGCGGGGAGCGGGCAAGCGCTTAGTCCAGTGCCCTGCACACAGTAAGCGCTCAATAAATAATAATAATAATAATAATAATAATGATGGCATTTGTTAAGCGCTTACTGTGCTTAAGCTCACAATCTTAATCCCCATTTTCCAGATGAGGTCACTGAGGCTCAGAGAAGTGAAGTGACTTGCCCAAGGTCACCCAGCAGTCATGCGGCGGAGCCGGAATTCTAACCCAAGACCTCTGCCTCCAAAGCCCGGGCTCTTTCCCTCTTTCCACTGAGCCACGCTGCTTCTCTAAATACAAATGACTGATTGATCCTGGGGAGGGTTCGGCGGAGAGCGGGCAAGCGCTTAGTCCAGTGCACTGCACACAGTAAGCGCTCAATAAATAATAATAATAATAATGGCATAATAATAATAATAATGGCAATAAATAATAATAATAATAATAATAATGGCATTTGTTAAGCGCTTACTGTGTGCAGAGAACTGTTCTAAGCGCTGGTGGGGGGGGATACATGGTGATCGGGGATTCGAACCCACGACCTCTGCCTCCAAAGCCCGGGCTCTTTCCCTCTTTCCACTGAGCCACGCTACTTCTCTAAATCAATCAATCAATCGTATTTATTGAGCGCTTACTGTGTGCAGAGCACTGGACTAAGCCCTTGGGAAGTCCAAGTTGGCAACATCTAGAGACAGTCCCTACCCAACAGTGGGCTCACAGTCTAAAAGGGGGAGACAGAGAACAAAGCCAAACATACTAACAAAATAAAATAGAATAGATATGTACAAGTAAAATAAATAAATAAATAGAGTAATAAATCTGGCAACATCTAGAGACAGTCCCTACCCAACAGTGGGCTCACAGTCTAAAAGGGGGAGACAGAGAACAAAACCAAACATACTAACAAAATAAAATAAATAGAACAGATATGTACAAGTAAAATAAATAGAGTAATAAATCTGTACAAACATATATACAGGTGCTGTGGGGAAGGGAAGGAGATAAGATGGTGGGGGGGATGGAGAGGGGGACGAGGGGGAGAAGAAGGAAGGGGCTCAGTTTGGGAAGGCCTCCTAGAGGAGGTGAGCTCTCAGTAATACGATTGATTGATTGATCCTGGGGAGGGTTCAATCAATCAATCATATTTACTGAGCGCTTACTGTGTGCAGAGCACTGTACCAAACGCTTGGGAAGTACAAACTGGCAACATATAGAGACAGTCCCTACCCAACAGTGGGCTCACAGTCTAGAAGGGGGAGACAGAGAACAAAACCAAACATACTAACAAAATAAAATAAATAGAATAGATATGTACAAGTAAAATAAATAAAGAGTAACAAATGTGTACAAATGTATATGTATATGGGTTCGGCGGGGAGCGGGCAAGCGCTTAGTCCAGTGCCCTGCATCAACATCAATCGTATTTATTGAGCGCTTACTGTGTGCAGAGCACTGTACTAAGCGCTTGGGAAGTACAAGTTGGCAACATATAGAGACAGTCCCTACCCACCAGTGGGCTCACAGTCTAGAAGGAGGAGACAGAGAACAAAACCAAACATACTAACAAAATAAAATAAATAGAATAGATATGTACAAGTAAAATAAATAAATAAATAAATAACAGTCTAGAAGGGGGAGACAGAGAACAAAACCAAACATACTAACAACATAAAATAAATAGAATAGATATGTACAAGTAAAATAAACAGAGTAACAAATATGTACAAATGCATATGTATATGTGTCTGGGTTCGGCGGGGAGCGGGCAAGCGCTTAGTCCAGTGCCCTGCATCATCATCATCCTCATCAATCGTATTTATTGAGCGCTTACCGTGTGCAGAGCACTGGACTAAGCGCTTGGGAAGTCCAAGTTGGCAACATAGAGAGACAGTCTAGGAGGGGGAGACAGAGAACAAAACCAAACACACTAACAAAATAAAATAAATAGAATAGATATGTACAAGTAAAATAAATAGAGTAACAAATATGTACAAATGTATATGTATATGGGTTCGGCGGGGAGCGGGCAAGCGCTTAGTCCAGTGCCCTGCATCATCATCATCCTCATCATCATCAATCGTATTTATTGAGCGCTTACTATGTGCAGAGCACTGGACTAAGCGCTTCGGAAGCAACATATAGAGACAGTCCCTCCCCAACAGTGGGCTCACAGTCTAGAAGGGGGAGACAGAGAACAAAACCAAACATACTAACAAAATAAAATAAATAGAATAGATATGTACAAGTAAAATAAATAAATGGAGTAATAAATCTGTACAAACATATATACAGGTGCTGTGGGGAAGGGAAGGAGGTAAAATGGGGGGGATGGAGAGGGGGACAAGGGGGAGAGGAAGGAAGGGGCTTAGTCTGGGAAGGCCTCCTGGAGGAGGTGAGCTCTCAGTAATCCGATTGACTGATTGATCCTGGGGAGGGTTCAATCAATCAATCAATCGTATTTACTGAGTGCTTACTGTGTGCAGAGCACTGTACTAAGCGCTTGGGAAGTACAAGTCGGCAACACATGGAGACAGTCCCTACCCAACAGTGGGCTCACAGTCTAAAAGGGGGAGACAGAGAACAAAACCAAACATACTAACAAAATAAAATAAATAGAATAGATATGTACAAGTAAAATAATTAAATAAATAAATAGAGTAACAAATATGTACAAATGCATATGTATATGTGTATGGGTTCGGTGGGGAGCGGGCAAGCGCTTAGTCCAGTTCCCTGCATCATCATCAGCATCATCATCACCAATCGTATTTATTGAGCGCTTACTATGTGCAGAGCACTGTACTAAGCGCTTGGGAAGTACAAATTGGCAACATATAGAGACAGTCCCTCCCCACCAGTGGGCTCACAGTCTAGAAGGGGGAGACAGAGAACAAAACCAAACATACTAACAAAATAAAATAAATAGAATAGATATGTACAAGTAAAATAAATAAATACAGTAACAAATATGTACAAATGTATATGTATATGGGTTCGGCGGGTAGCGGGCAAGCGCTTAGTCCAGTGCCCTGCATCATCATCAGTCGTATTTATTGAGCGCTTACTGTGTGCAGAGGACTGTACTAAGCGCTTGGAAAGCAACATATAGAGACGGTCCCTACCCAACAGTGGGCTCACAGTCTAAAAGGGGGGAGACAGAGAACAAAACCGAACATACTAACAAAATAAAATAAATAGAATAGATATGTACAAGTAAAATAAATAAATAAATGACAGTCTAGAAGGGGGAGACAGAGAACAAAACCAAACATACTAACAAAATAAAATAAATAGAATAGATATGTACAAGTAAAATAAATAGTGACAAATATGTACAAATGTATATGTATATGTGTATGGGTTCGGCGGGGAGCGGGAAAGCGCTTAGTCCAGTGCCCTGCGTCATCATCATCAGTCGTATTTACTGAGCGCTTCCTATGTGCAGAGCACTGTATTAAGCGCTTGGGAAGTACAAATTGGCAACATATAGAGACAGTCTCTACCCACCAGTGGGCTCACAGTCTAGAAGGGGGAGACAGAGAACAAAACCAAACATACTAACAAAATAAAATAAATAGAATAGATATGTACAAGTAAAATAAATAGTGACAAATAAGTACAAATGTATATGTATATGTGTATGGGTTCTGCGGGGAGCGGGCAAGCGCTTAGTCCAGTTCCCTGCATCATCATCATCCTCATCAGTCGTATTTATTGAGCGCTTACTATGTGCAGAGCACTGTACTAAGCGCTTGGGAAGTACAAATTGGCAACATATAGAGACAGTCCCTCCCCACCGGTGGGCTCACAGTCTAGAAGGGGGAGACAGAGAACAAAACCGAACATACTAACAAAATAAAATAGAATAGATAGGTACAAGTAAAATAAATAAGTAAATAGAGTAATAAATATGTACAAACATATATATATATATGTTCGGCGGGGAGCGGGCAAGCGCTTAGTCCAGTGCCCTGCATCATCATCATCCTCATCAGTCGTACATATTTATTACTCTATTTATTTTACTTGTACATTTCTATCCTATTTATTTTATTTTGTTGGTATGTTTGGTTTTGTTCTCTGCCTCCCCCTTTTAGACTGTGAGCCCACCGCTGGGTAGGGACTGTCTCTATGTGTTGCCAACTTGGACCTCCCAAGCGCTTAGTACAGTGCTCTGCACATAGTAAGCGCTCAATAAATACGATTGATTGATTGATTGATTGAGCGCTTACTGTGTGCAGAGCACTGGGCTAAGCGCTCAATAAGTAGGACTGAGTGACTGGAGGGGAGGGGAGCGGGCAAGCGCTTAGTCCAGTGCCCTGAATCATCATCCTCCTCATCAGTCGTATTTATTGAGCGCTTATTGTGTGCAGAGCACTGTACTAAGCGCTCAGTAAGTAGGACTGAGTGATTGGAGGGGAGCGGGCAAGCGCTTAGTCCAGTGCCCTGCATCATCATCCTCCTCATCAGTCGTATTTATTGAGCGCTTACTGTGTGCAGAGCACTGGACTAAGCGCTCAATAAGTAGGACTGAGTGACTGGAGGGGAGGGGAGCGGGCAAGCGCTTAGTCCAGTGCCCTGCATCATCCTCCTCCTCATCAGTCGTATTTATTGAGCGCTTACTGTGTGCAGAGCACTGTACTAAGCGCTCAGTAAGTAGGACTGACTGAGTGACTGGAGGGGAGGGGAGCGGGCAAGCGCTTAGTCCAGTGCCCTGCATCATCATCCTCCTCCTCATCAGTCGTATTTATTGAGCGCTTACTGTGTGCAGAGCACTGTACTAAGCGCTCAGTAAGTAGGACTGAGTGACTGGAGGGGAGCGGGCAAGCGCTTAGTCCAGTGCCCTGCATCATCATCCTCCTCATCAGTCGTATTTATTGAGCGCTTATTGTGTGCAGAGCACTGTACTAAGCTCTCAATAAGTAGGACTGAGTGACTGGAGGGGAGGGGAGCGGGCAAGCGCTTAGTCCAGTGCCCTGCATCATCATCCTCCTCATCAGTCGTATTTATTGAGCGCTCACTGTGTGCAGAGCAGTGTACTAAGCGCTCAATAAGTAGGACTGACTGAGTGACTGGAGGGGAGGGGAGCGGGCAAGCGCTTAGTCCAGTGCCCTGCATCATCATCCTCCTCCTCATCAGTCGTATTTATTGAGCGCTTACTGTGTGCAGAGCACCGGACTAGGCACTCAATAAGTAGGACTGAGTGACTGGAGGGGAGCGGGCAAGCGCTTAGTCCAGTGCCCTGCATCATCATCCTCCTCATCAGTCGTATTTATTGAGCGCTCACTGTGTGCAGAGCAGTGTACTAAGCGCTCAATAAGTAGGACTGACTGAGTGACTGGAGGGGAAGGGAGCGGGCAAGCGCTTAGTCCAGTGCCCTGCATCATCATCCTCCTCATCAGTCGTATTTATTGAGCGCTTACTGTGTGCAGAGCACCGGACTAGGCGCTCAATAAGTACGACTGAGTGACTGGAGGGGAGGGGAGCGGGCAAGCGCTTAGTCCAGTGCCCTGCATCATCATCCTCCTCATCAGTCGTATTTATTGAGCGCTCACTGTGTGCAGAGCAGTGTACTAAGCGCTCAATAAGTAGGACTGACTGAGTGACTGGAGGGGAAGGGAGCGGGCAAGCGCTTAGTCCAGTGCCCTGCATCATCATCATCCTCCTCATCAGTCGTATTTATTGAGCGCTTACTGTGTGCAGAGCACTGTACTAAGCGCTCAATAAGTAGGACTGACTGAGTGACTGGAGGGGAAGGGAGCGGGCAAGCGCTTAGTCCAGTGCCCTGCATCATCCTCCTCCTCATCAGTCGTATTTATTGAGCGCTCACTGTGTGCAGAGCACCGGACTAAGCGCTCAGTAAGTAGGACTGAGTGACTGGAGGGGAGCGGGCAAGCGCTTAGTCCAGTGCCCTGCATCATCATCCTCCTCATCAGTCGTATTTATTGAGCGCTTGCTGTGTGCAGAGCACTGTACTAAGCGCTCAATAAGTAGGACTGAGTGACTGGAGGGGAGCGGGCAAGCGCTTAGTCCAGTGCCCTGCATCATCATCCTCCTCATCAGTCGTATTTATTGAGCGCTTACTGTGTGCAGAGCACTGTACTAAGCGCTCAGTAAGTAGGACTGAGTGACTGGAGGGGAGCGGGCAAGCGCTTAGTCCAGTGCCCTGCATCATCCTCCTCCTCATCAGTCGTATTTATTGAGCGCTTACTGTGTGCAGAGCACTGTACTAAGCGCTCAGTAAGTAGGACTGAGTGACTGGAGGGGAGCGGGCAAGCGCTTAGTCCAGTGCCCTGCATCATCATCATCCTCATCAGTCGTATTTATTGAGCGCTTACTGTGTGCAGAGCACTGTACTAAGCGCTCAGTAAGTAGGACTGAGTGACTGGAGGGGAGCGGGCAAGCGCTTAGTCCAGTGCCCTGCATCATCCTCCTCCTCATCAGTCGTATTTATTGAGCGCTTACTGTGTGCAGAGCACTGTACTAAGCGCTCAATAAGTAGGACTGAGTGACTGGAGGGGAGCGGGCAAGCGCTTAGTCCAGTGCCCTGCATCATCATCATCCTCCTCAATCGTATTTATTGAGCGCTTACTGTGTGCAGATCACTGTACTAAGCGCTCAGTAAGTAGGACTGAGTGACTGGAGGGGAGCGGGCAAGCGCTTAGTCCAGTGCCCTGCATCATCATCCTCCTCATCAGTCGTATTTATTGAGCGCTCACTGTGTGCAGAGCAGTGTACTAAGCGCTCAATAAGTAGGACTGACTGAGTGACTGGAGGGGAAGGGAGCGGGCAAGCGCTTAGTCCAGTGCCCTGCATCATCATCATCCTCCTCATCAGTCGTATTTATTGAGCGCTTACTGTGTGCAGAGCACTGTACTAAGCGCTCAGTAAGTAGGACTGAGTGACTGGAGGGGAGCGGGCAAGCGCTTAGTCCAGTGCCCTGCATCATCATCCTCCTCATCAGTCGTATTTATTGAGCGCTCACTGTGTGCAGAGCACTGGACTAAGCGCTCAGTAAGTAGGACTGAGTGACTGGAGGGGAGCGGGCAAGCGCTTAGTCCAGTGCCCTGCATCATCATCCTCCTCATCAGTCGTATTTATTGAGCGCTTACTGTGTGCAGATCACTGTACTAAGCGCTCAGTAAGTAGGACTGAGTGACTGGAGGGGAGCGGGCAAGCGCTTAGTCCAGTGCCCTGCATCATCATCCTCCTCATCAGTCGTATTTATTGAGCGCTTACTGTGTGCAGAGCACCGGACTAGGCGCTCAATAAGTAGGACTGACTGAGTGACTGGAGGGGAAGGGAGCGGGCAAGCGCTTAGTCCAGTGCCCTGCATCATCATCCTCCTCATCAGTCGTATTTATTGAGCGCTCACTGTGTGCAGAGCACCGGACTAGGCGCTCAATAAGTACGACTGAGTGACTGGAGGGGAGGGGAGCGGGCAAGTGCTTAGTCCAGTGCCCTGCATCATCCTCCTCCTCATCAGTCGTATTTATTGAGCGCTTACTGTGTGCAGAGCACTGTACTAAGCGCTCAGTAAGTAGGACTGAGTGACTGGAGGGGAGCGGGCAAGCGCTTAGTCCAGTGCCCTGCATCATCCTCCTCCTCATCAGTCGTATTTATTGAGCGCTTACTGTGTGCAGAGCACTGTACTAAGCGCTCAGTAAGTAGGACTGAGTGACTGGAGGGGAGCGGGCAAGCGCTTAGTCCAGTGCCCTGCATCATCCTCCTCCTCCTCATCAGTCGTATTTATTGAGCGCTCACTGTGTGCAGAGCACCGGACTAGGCGCTCAATAAGTACGACTGAGTGACTGGAGGGGAGCGGGCAAGCGCTTAGTCCGGTGCCCTGCATCATCATCCTCCTCATCAGTCGTATTTATTGAGCGCTCACTGTGTGCAGAGCACCGGACTAGGCGCTCAATAAGTAGGACTGACTGAGTGACTGGAGGGGAAGGGAGCGGGCAAGCGCTTAGTCCAGTGCCCTGCATCATCCTCCTCCTCCTCATCAGTCGTATTTATTGAGCGCTCACTGTGTGCAGAGCAGTGTACTAAGCGCTCAATAAGTAGGACTGACTGAGTGACTGGAGGGGAAGGGAGCGGGCAAGCGCTTAGTCCAGTGCCCTGCATCATCATCATCCTCCTCATCAGTCGTATTTATTGAGCGCTTACTGTGTGCAGAGCACTGTACTAGGCGCTCAATAAGTAGGACTGACTGAGTGACTGGAGGGGAAGGGAGCGGGCAAGCGCTTAGTCCAGTGCCCTGCATCATCATCATCCTCCTCATCAGTCGTATTTATTGAGCGCTTACTGTGTGCAGAGCACCGGACTAGGCGCTCAATAAGTAGGACTGAGTGACTGGAGGGGAGGGGAGCGGGCAAGCGCTTAGTCCAGTGCCCTGCATCATCATCCTCCTCATCAGTCGTATTTATTGAGCGCTCACTGTGTGCAGAGCACCGGACTAGGCGCTCAATAAGTAGGACTGAGTGACTGGAGGGGAGCGGGCAAGCGCTTAGTCCAGTGCCCTGCATCATCATCATCCTCCTCATCAGTCGTATTTATTGAGCGCTTACTATGTGCAGAGCACCGGACTAGGCGCTCAATAAGTAGGACTGAGTGACTGGAGGGGAGCGGGCAAGCGCTTAGTCCAGTGCCCTGCATCATCCTCCTCCTCATCAGTCGTATTTATTGAGCGCTCACTGTGTGCAGAGCACCGGACTAGGCGCTCAATAAGTAGGACTGACTGGAGGGGAGGGGAGGGGAGGGGAGGGGAGGGCTCACCCGGACGAGGTTGCTGACGGCCGCCTGCACGGCGGCCACGGGCGCGGTGAGGTCGGGGATGGCCTTGCCGTCCACTTCGCCCTCCTCGTGCATGATCACCAGGTGCGAGATCTGCTGCGCCACCGGCTCCAGGATGCTCTCGATCGTGCGCGTGTGAAACACCGGCATCGTGGCGGCGGCGGCGGCGACCGAGCGGGCGAGCGGGGGTCCGTCCGTGCGACCACGAAGGCGAGCGGCCTCCGACTGCGGGCCGGGCCGCGCCACCTCCCCCGCCGCGGCCGGGACACGCCCCCTCCCCGCGCGGCGGCCAATGGGGAGCCGGCCAGGCCCCGCCCCTCCTCTCCCATTGGTCCGCCCGCCCCAGGCCACGCCCCCATTCCCACGGGCGGGGCCGCGCCGCCGGGCCGGCGCGCGGGCCGTCCATATAAGGGCATGGACGGAGCGGGGGGCGCCCCCCCCCAAACCCCACCCTCGTCCCGCCTTTTCCATTCAGTCATCCCATCGCATTTATTAATCAATCAGTCAATCAGTCGTATAGAGCACTGTACTAATCAATCAATCAATCGTATTTATTGAGCGCTTACTGTGTGTATTTATTTAGACTGAGCCCCTTCCTTCCTCTCCCCCTCGTCCCCCGCTCCATCCCCCCCATCTTACCTCCTTCCCTTCCCCACAGCACCTGGATATATGTTTGTACAGATTTATTACTCCATTTATTTATTTTACTTGTACGTATCTGTTCTATTTATTTTATTTTGTTAGTATGTTTGGTTTTGTTCTCTGTCTCCCCCCTTTAGACTGTGAGCCCACTGTTGGGTAGGGACTGTCTCTAGATGTTGCCAGATTTATTACTCTATTTATTTTACTTGTACATATCTGTTCTATTTATTTTATTTTGTTAGTATGTTTGGTTTTTTTTTTCTCTGTCTCCCCCTTTTAGACTGTGAGCCCACTGTTGGGTAGGGACTGTCTCTAGATGTTGCCAGATTTATTACTCTATTTATTTTACTTGTACATATCTGTTCTGTTTATTTTATTTTATTAGTATGTTTGGGGTTTTTTTTCTCTGTCTCCCCCTTTTAGACTGTGAGCCCACTGTTGGGTAGGGACTGTCTCTAGATGTTGCCAGATTTATTACTCTATTGTACTTGTACATATCTGTTCTATTTATTTTATTTTGTTAGTATGTTTGGTTTTGTTCTCTGTCCCCCTTTTAGACTGTGAGCCCACTGTTGGGTAGGGACTGTCTCTAGATGTTGCCAGATTTATTACTCTATTTATTTTACTCGTACATATCTGTTCTATTTATTTTATTTTGTTAGTATGTTTGGTTTTGTTCTCTGTCTCCCCCTTTTAGACTGTGAGCCCACTGTTGGGTAGGGACTGTCTCTAGATGTTGCCAGATTTATTACTCTATTTATTTTACTTGTACATATCTGTTCTATTTATTTTATTTTGTTAGTGTGTTTGGTTTTGTTCTCTGTCTCCCCCTTTTAGACTGTGAGCCCACTGTTGGGTAGGGACTGTCTCTAGATGTTGCCAGATTTATTACTCTATTTTACTTGTACATATCTGTTCTATTTATTTTATTTTGCTAGTATGTTTGGTTTTGTTCTCTGTCTCCCCCTTTTAGACTGTGAGCCCACTGTTGGGTAGGGACTGTCTCTAGATGTTGCCAGATTTATTACTCTATTTATTTTACTCGTACATATCTGTTCTATTTATTTTATTTTGCTAGTATGTTTGGTTTTGTTCTCTGTCTCCCCCTTTTAGACTGTGAGCCCACTGTTGGGTAGGGACTGTCTCTAGATGTTGCCAGATTTATTACTCTATTTATTTTACTTGTACATATCTGTTCTATTTATTTTATTTTGTTAGTATGTTTGGTTTTGTTCTCTGTCTCCCCCTTTTAGACTGTGAGCCCACTGTTGGGTAGGGACCGTCTCTAGATGTTGCCAGATTTGTTACTCTATTTATTTTACTTGTACATATCTGTTCTATTTATTTTATTTTGTTAGTATGTTTGGTTTTGTTCTCTGTCTCCCCCTTTTAGACTGTGAGCCCACTGTTGGGTAGGGACTGTCTCTAGATGTTGCCAGATTTATTACTCTATTTATTTTACTTGTACATATCTATTCTATTTATTTTATTTTGTTAGTATGTTTGGTTTTGTTCTCTGTCTCCCCCTTTTAGACTGTGAGCCCACTGTTGGGTAGGGACCGTCTCTAGATGTTGCCAGATTTATTACTCTATTTATTTTACTTGTACATATCTGTTCTATTTATTTTATTTTGTTAGCATGTTTGGTTTTGTTCTCTGTCTCCCCCTTTTAGACTGTGAGCCCACTGTTGGGTAGGGACTGTCTCTAGATGTTGCCAGATTTATTACTCTATTTTATTCGTACATATCTATTCTATTTATTTTATTTTGTTAGTATGTTTGGTTTTGTTCTCTGTCTCCCCCTTTTAGACTGTGAGCCCACTGTTGGGTAGGGACTGTCTCTAGATGTTGCCAGATTTATTACTTTATTTATTTTACTTGTACATATCTATTCTATTTATTTTATTTTGTTGGTATGTTTGGTTTTGTTCTCTGTCTCCCCCTTTTAGACTGTGAGCCCACTGTTGGGTAGGGACTGTCTCTAGATGTTGCCAGATTTATTACTCTATTTTACTTGTACATATCTGCTCTATTTATTTTATTTTGTTAGTATGTTTGGTTTTGTTCTCTGTCTCCCCCTTTTAGACTGTGAGCCCACTGGTGGGTAGGGACTGTCTCTAGATGTTGCCAGATTTATTGCTCTATTTATTTTACTTGTACCTATCTATTCTATTTTATTTTGTTAGTATGTTTGGTTTTTTTTTCTCTGTCTCCCCCTTTTAGACTGTGAGCCCACTGTTGGGTAGGGACTGTCTCTATATGTTGCCAATTTGTACTTCCCAAGCGCTTAGTACAGTGCTCTGCACATAGTAAGCGCTCAATAAATATGATTGATTGATTGATTGATTTTACTTGTACCTATCCTATTTATTTTATTTTGTGAGTATGTTTGGTTTTGTTCTCCGTCTCCCCCTTTTAGACTGGGAGCCCACTGTTGGGTAGGGACTGTCTCTAGGTGTTGCCAACTTGGGCAAGTCACTTCACTTCTCTAAGCCTCAGTTACCTCATCTGTAAAATGGGGATGAAGACTGTGAGCCCCACATGGGACAACCTGATCACCTTGTAACCTCCCCATAGCTTAGAACAGTGCTTTGCACATAGTAAGCACTTAATAAGTGCCATTATTATTTTTATTATTATTCCCAAGCACTTAGCACAGTGCTCTGCACACAGTAAGCGCTCAATAAATATGATTGATTGATTGATTGCAGAGCACTGGACTAAGCGCTTGGGAAGTACACGTTGGCAACATAAGGAGACAGTCCCTACCCAGCAGTGGGCTCACAGTCTAAAAGGGGGAGACAGAGAACAAAACCAAACATACTAACAAAATAAAATAAATAGAACAGATATGTGCAAGTAAAATAAATAAATAAATAGAGTAATAAATATGTACAAACATATATACATATATACAGGTGCTGTGGGGAAGGGAAGGAGGTAAGATGGATACTAAGGATACTAATCAACCAACCAATCAATCGTATTTATTGAGCGCTTACTGTGTGCAGAGCACTGTACTAAGTGCTTGGGAAGTACAAGTTGGCAACATATGGAGACAGTCCCTACCCAACAGTGGGCTCACAGTCTAGAAGGGGGAGACAGAGAACAAAAACAAACATACTAACAAAATAAAATAAATAGAACAGATATGTACAAGTAAAATAAATAAATAAAATAGAGTAATAAATATGTACAAACATATAAACATGTATACAGGTGCTGTGGGGAAGGGTAGGAGGTAAGATGGATACTAAGGATACTAATCAATCAATCAATTGTATTTATTGAGTGTTTACTGTGTGCAGAGCACTGTACTAAGCGCTTGGGAAGTACACATTGGCAACATCTAGAGACAGTCCCTACCCAACAGTGGGCTCACAGTCTAGAAGGGGGAGACAGAGAACAAAACCAAACATACTAACAAAATAAAATAAATAGAATAGATATGTACAAGTAAAATAAATAAATAGAGTAATAAATATGTACAAATAATCAATTGATCATATTTATCAAGCGCTTACTGTGCGCAGAGCACTGTACTAAGGGCTTGGGAAGCACAAGTTGGCAACATAGAGAGACAGTCCCTACCCAACAGTGGGCTCACAGTCTAGAAGGGGGAGACAGAGAACAAAACCAAACATACTAACAAAATAAAATAAATAGAATAGATATGTACAAGTAAAATAAATAAATAAATAGAGTAATAAATATGTACAAACATATATACATATATACAGGTGCTGTGGAGAAGGGAAGGAGGTAAGATGGATACTAAGGATACTAATCAATCAATCAATCAATTGTAGTTATTGAGCGCTTACTGTGTGCAGAGCACTGTACTAAGCGCTTGCGAAGTACACGTTGGCAACATAGAGAGACAGTCCCTACCCAACAGTGGGCTCACAGTCTAGAAGGGGGAGACAGAGAACAAAACCAAACATACTAACAAAATAAAATAAATAGAATAGATATGTACAAGAAAAATAAATAAATAAATAAATAGTGTAATAAATATGTACAAACATATATACATATATACAGGTGCTGTGGGGAAGGGAAGGAAGTAAGATGGATACTAAGGATACTAAGCACTTGGGAAGTACACGTTGCAACATATAGAGACAGTCCCTACCCAACAGTGGGCTCATAGTCTAGAAGCAATAATAATAATAATGATGGCATTTATTAAGCGCTTACTATGCCCTACTGGGAGCTCACCTCCTCCAGGAGGCCTTCCCAGACTGAGTCCCCTCCTGCCTCTCCCCGGCCTTACCTCCTTCCCTTCCCCACAGCACCTGTATATATGTCTATATGTTTGTATGCATTTATTACTCTATTTATTTATTTTACTTGTACATATTTATTCTATATATTTTATTCTGTTAATATGTTTTGTTTCGTTCTCCGTCTCCCCCTTCTAGACTGTGAGCCCACTGTTGGGTAGGGACCGTCTCTATATGTTGCCAACTTGGACTTCCCAAGCGCTTAGTCCAGTGCTCTGCACACAGTAAGCGCTCAATAAATACGATTGAATGAATGAATGAATGCAGAGCACTGTTCTAAGCGCTGGGGAGGTTACGAGGTGATCAGGTTTGTCCCATGGCGGAGCTCACAGTCTTCATCCCCATTTTACAGATGAGGGAACTGAGGCCCAGAGAAGCGAAGTGACTTGCCCAAAGTCACACAGCTGACAGTTGGCGGAGCCGGGATTTGAACCCCTGACCTCTGACTCCAAAGCCTGGCCTCTTTCCACTGAGCCACGCTGCTTTATTGAGCGCTCACTGTGTACAGGGCACTGGACTAAGCGCTTGGGAAGTCCAAGTTGTCAACATTTTCCCTTCCTTCCCTTTCCGGCTGGGAGGGAACAGGAGGCCTTCCCAGACTGAGCCCCCTCCTTCCTCTCCCCATCCCCCCACTTATCCCCTTCATTCATTCAATCGTATTTATTGAGCGCTTACTGTGTGCAGAGCACTGTACTAAGCGCTTGGGAAGTCCAAGTTGGCAACATATAGAGACGGTCCCTACCCAACAGCGGGCTCACAGTCTAGAAGAGGGAGACGGAGAACAAAACAAAACATACTAACAAAACAAAATGAATAGAATAAATATGTACAAATAAAATAAATAAATAGAGTAATAAATACGTACAAACATGTACATATATACAGGTGCTGTGGGGAGGGGAAGGAGGTAAGGCGAGGGGAATGGGGAGGGGAAGGAAGCACCTGTATATATGTATATATGTTTGTACGTATTTATTACTCTATTTATTTTATTTGTACATATTTATTCTATTTTATTTTGTTAATATGTTTTGTTTTGTTCTCTGTCTCCCCCTTCTAGACTGTGAGCCCACTGTTGGGTAGGGACCGTCCCTATATGTTGCCAACTTGTACTTCCCAAGCGCTTAGTACAGTGCTCTGCATACAGTAAACGCTCAATAAATACGATTGAATGAATGAATGAATGAATGAATGAACAGTCCTGCTGCGGTTCCCCGACTTCTCCTCCTCCTCTCCCGGCAGCCTGGCACAGTAAGCGCTCAATAAATACGGTTGAATGAATGAATAGGGACCGTCCTTATATGTTGCCGATTTGTAATAATAATAATAATGATATTAATGATGATATTAATAATGATAAGCGCTTAGTACAGTGCTCTGCACATAGTAAGCGCTCAATAAATACGATTGATGATGATGGCATTTATTAAGTGCTTACTATGCGCAAAGCACTGTTCTAAGCGCTGGGGGGTACAACCTGATTCATTCATTCATTCAATGGTATTTATTGAGCGCTTACTGTGTGCAGAGCACTGGACTAAGCATTTGGGAAGTCCAAGTTGGCAACATCTAGAGACGGTCCCTACCCAACAGCGGGCTCACAGTCTAGAAGGGGGAGAGAGACAACAAAACAAAACGTATTAACAAAATAATATAAATAGAATAAATATGTAAAAGTAAGATAAATAAATAGAGTAATAAATATGTACAAACATTTACACATATATACAGGTGCGGTGGGGAGGGGAAGGAGGTAAGGCGGGGGAGAGGAAGGGGGCGCTCAGTCTGGGAAGGCCTCCTGGAGGAGGTGATCACCTTGTAACCTCCCCAGCGCTTAGAACGGTGCTTTGCACATAGTAAGCACTTAACAAATACCGTCTTCATTATTATTATTAGAAAGTAATCATGTTGTCCCCCGGGGGGCTCACAGGGTTCATCCCCATTTTACAAATGAGGGAACTGAGGCCCAGAGAAGTGAAGTGAGTTGCCCAAAGTCACACAGCTGACAATTGGTGGAGTCGGAAATTGAACCCATGACCTCTGACTCCAAAGCCTGGGCTCTTTTCATTGAACCACGCTACTTCCCAAGCGCTTAGTCCAGTGCTCTGTGCACAGTAAGCGCTCAATAAATACGTCTGAATTATTATAATGTTGCGTCACATACACAGTACTTCCCAGCGCAGCTCAGTGGAAAGAGCACGGGCTTTGGAGTCAGAGGTCGTGGGTTCAAATCCTGACTCCACCAATTGTCAGCTATGTGACTTTGGACAAGTCACTTGGCTTCTCTGGGCCTCAGTTCCCTCCTCTGGAAAATGGGGATGAAGACAGTGAGCTACCCGTGGGACAACACTGTATCTACCCCGGCGCTTAGAACAGTGGTTGGCACATAGTAAGTGCTTAATAAATGCCATCATTATTATTCATTCAATCATATTTATTGAGCACTTACTGTGTGCAGAGCACTGTACTAAGCGCTTGGGAAGTACAAGTTGGCAACATATAGAGACGGTCCCTACCCAACAACGGGCTCACAGTCTAGAAGGGGGAGACAGACAACAAAACAATACACTGTTCTAAGCGCTGGGGTAGATACAAGGTCATCAGGTGGTCCCATGGGGGGGGCTCACAGTATTCATCCCCATTTTACAGAGGAAGGAACTGAGGTCCAAAGAAGTGACTTCCTTCCCAGACTGAGCCCCCTTTTTCCTCTCCTCCTCCGCATCACCCCCCTCGCACCTACCTCCTTCCCCTCCCCACAGCAGTTGTATATATTTGTACAGATTTATTACTCTATTTATTTTACTTGTACATATTGACTATTCTATTTATTTTGTTAATGATGTGCATTGGGAATCAGTGTGGCTAGAGAAGCAGAGTGGCTCAGTGGAAAGAGCGTGGGCTTTGGAGTCAGAGGTCATGGGTTCAAATCCCAGCTCCACCCATTGTCAGCTGTGTGACTTTGGACAAGTCACTTCACTTCTCTGGGCCTCAGTTCCCTCCTCTGGAAAATGGGGATGAAGACTGTGAGCCCCATGTGGAACAACCTGATCACTTTGTATCCCCCCAGTGCTTAGAACAGTGCTTAGCACATAGCAATCACATAACAAATACCACCATCATTATTATATAGCTTTAATTCTATTTGTTCTTATGATTTTGACACCTATCTACATGTTTTGTTTTGTTGTCTGTCTCCCCCTTCTAGACTGTGGGCCCATTGTTGGGTCAGGATTGTCCAGATGTGTTGCCGACTTGTACTTCCCAAGCAGTTAGTACAGTGCTCTGCACATAGTAAGCGCTCGATAAATACGATTGAATGAATGAATGAATAATGATGATGGCATTTATTAAGCACTTACTATGTGCGAAGCACGGTTCTAAGCGCTGGGGTAGATACAGTGTTGTCCCACGGGGGGCCCACAGTCTTAATCCCCATTTTACAGAGGAGGGAACTGAGGCCCAGAGAAGCCAAGTGACTTGCCCAAAGTCACACAGCTGACAATTGGTGGAGCCGGGATTTGAACCCGTGACCTCTGACTCCAAAGCCCGTGCTCTTTCCACTGAGCCATGCTGGGGAGCACTGTGTACGTGATGCAATATTTTAATAATTCAGTCGTATTTATTGAGCGCTTACTGTGCGCAGAGCACTGAACTAAACACTTGGGAAGTACAAATTGGCAACATATAGAGACAGTCCCTACCTAACAGTGGGCTCACAGTCTTGAAGGGACTAATAATAATGATGGTGGTATTTGTTAAGGACTTACTATGTGCCAGACACTGTACTAAGTGCTGGGATAGATACAAGCTTAGTGGAAAGAGCCCGGGCTTGGGAGTCAGAGGTTGTGGGTTCTAATCCTGGCTCCGCCAATTGTCAACTGCGTGACGTTGGGCAAGTCACTTCACTTCTCGGGCCTCAGTTACCTCATCTGGAAAATGGAGATGAAGACCGTGAGCCCCGTGTGGGACAACATGATTACTTTCTATCTATCTATCTATCTATCTATCTATCTATCTATCTATCTATATGATGGCATTTATTAAGCGCTTACTATATGCAAAGCACTGTTCTAAGCGCTGGGGAGGTTACAAGGTGATCAGGTGAGCCAAAGGGGGCTCACAGTCTTAATCCTCATTTTACAGATGAGGTAACTGAGGCACAGAGGAGTTAAGTGACTTGCCCAAAGTCACACAGCTGACAATTGGCAGAGCCGGGATTTGAACCCATGACCTCTGACTCCAAAGCCCGTGCTCTATCTACCCCAGTGCTTGGCACATAGTAAGCACTTAAAAAATACCATCATCATCATCACATGGGGCTCACAGTCTTCATCCCCATTTTACACATGAGGGAACTGAGGCCTGGAGAAGCAAAGTGACTCATCCAAGGTCACATAGCAGATAAGTACCGGAGCTGGGATTAGAACCCATGACCTCTGACTCCCAAGCCTGGGCTCTTTCCACTAAGCTTGCATCTATCCCAGCACTTAGTACAGTGCCTGGCACAAAGTAAGTCCTTAACAAATGCCACCATCATTATTATTAGTCTCTTCTAGACTGTGAGCCCACTATTGGGTAGGGACTGTCTCTATATGTTGCCGATTTGTACTTCCCAAGTGTTTAGTTCAGTGCTCTGCTTTATCCAGTACACCACCCTGCTTTTCGCTACTCCATGCTACTTCTCACTATGGCATGCTACTTCTCTTTTAAGAGTAGCAGTAGTTGCATCTCACCCTCCCCTTCTTCATATCTATTCTCTTTTCATTAATTCACTCCATCATATTATTGAGCGCTTACTGGGTGCAGAGCACTGTACTAAGCTCTTGGAAAGTACAGTTCGTCAACAGATAGAGCCAATCCCTACCCAACAACGGGCTTCTCGCTGATCCCTCACAGCAGCTCTGTGAGGTGGAAGACGGCGTGGATGAATGTTTTCCGTGTTACCGGTGGGAAAACTGGAGCTCTTCCGCTTGTCTGCTTTGTGACCTTAGGCAAGTCACTTTGCTTCTCTGGGCCTCATTCCCTCATCTGGGATTGAGACTGTGAGCCCTATGGGGAACAGGGACTGTGTCCAACCTAATCACCTTCTATCTTTCCCAGCACTTAGAACAGCACATAGTAAGGGCTTAACAAATACCATAATTATCACTATTATTATTATTAAAATTCAGAAGCCGGGATTATTCCCAAGGTCCTTCCCATCCCCACCCCAACCCCCTGGGGAGCCGGGAGAGAGCTGGGATAATCTCCCACTCCGACTCTGAGCAAAGCGCGACCCCTCAGCGTCCGAGAGTCTCAGTGGGTTACCCACTGGGTGTGGGTTGGGTCAACCTCTAGACTTTAAGCTCATTGTGGACAGGGAATGTATCTGTTTAGTGTTGTATTGTGCTCTCCCGAGAGCTCAGTACAGTGCTATGCTCACAGGAAGTGCTCAATAAATAAGATTGAGTGAATGAGTGAATGAACCTCACTACTCTAGGGCTTGATTCCATGTACACAGTCCTGAAGACCCCAGCCTGCCTGTCTTCCTTACCCCAAAAACCAGCCTTCACCGCAGAAACATATACGTTTCTACCAACTCTGTTGTATTGGATTCTCCCCAGCATTCATTCATTCAATCGTACTTATTGAGCGCTTACCGTGTGCAGAGCACTGTACTAAGCGCTTGGAAAGTACAAGTTGGCAACATATAGAGACGGTCCTGACCCAACAATGGGCTCACATCTAGAAGGGGGAGACAGACAACAAAACAAAACATGTGTACAGGTGTCAAGTCGTCAGAACAAACAGACGACTGCACACAGACAGCACTCAATCAATCAATCAGTCGTATTTATTGAGCAGTTACTGTGTGCAGAGCACTGGGAAGCGCTTGGGAAGTACAAGTTGGCAACATATAGAGACAGTCCCTACCCAACAGTGGGCTCACAGTCTAAAAGATATGATAAATCTTTCATAATAAATATGATCACCACCCCACTGTCCACACTGCCCACTGGCCCTTCTTCAGGGCTCAAGCAATGACTGTTCATGCCTCTCTCCTCTCCCCTAAGATTGCTGACATACAGGCCACCTCATAAACCACACTGGGTGGGGGAGCTAAAAAAAAAACCACTTCCCTTCTCGTTTTGAATGATGTTTTAACCTTAAAGAAGTTAGGTGATGACTCCCCTCTTCCCTTCTACCAATTCCCTTTTAAAAATAAATCTGCCATTCACTTTGCAGTGTGGTCTCTATATGTTGCCAACTTGTACTTCCCAAGTGCTTAGTACAGTCCTCTGCACACAGTAAGCGCTCAATAAATACAATTGATGATGATGCTGATGATGATGGTCTAGTGAAAAGAACGCGGGGTACGGGAGTCTGAGGAACTAGGTTCTAATTCTGGAACTGCCATGTACTTGCTGTGTGTAAACTCATCGTGAGCAGGGATTGTGTCTGTTATATTGTTATATAGTACTCTCCCAAGTGCCCTACACACAGTAAATGCTTTGTAAATACATCTGGTTGATGGACTAACTTCCCTTCTCTGCGTCTCAGTTGCCTGATCTGCAAAATGGGGATTCAATGCCTGTTCATTCAATCGTATTTATGGAGCGCTTACTGTGTGCAGAGCACTGGACTAAGCACTTGGGAAGTACAAGTTGGCAACATATAGAGACGGTCCCTACCCAACAACGGGCTCACAGTCTAGAAGGGGGAGACAGACAATGAAACAAAACATGTGGGCAGGTGTCAAGTCATTAGAACAAATGGAAGTAAAGCTAAATGCACATCATTAACAAAATAAATAGAATAGTAAATATGTACAAGTAAAATAGAGTAGTAAATCTGCACAAACATGTATGCAGGTACTGTGGGGAGGGGAAGGAGGTAGGGCAGGGGGGATGGGGAGAAGGAGAGGAAAAAGGGGGCTCAGTCCGGGAAGGCTTCCTGGAGGAGGTGAGCGCTCAGTAGGGCTTTGAAGGGAGGAAGAGAGCTAGCTTGGCGGATGTGTGGAGAGAGGGAATTCCAGGCCAGGGAGAGGACGTGGGCCGGGGGTCGAAGGCAGGACAGGCGAGAACGAGGTACACTGTGAGCCCCATGTGGGACCTGATTATCTTGTATCTACCTCAGTGCTTAGAACAGTGCTTGACATGTAGTAAGTGCTTAACAAATACCACAATTTTTTAATGGTATTTCTGAATCACTTACTATGTTCCAGGCACTGTTCTAAGCGCTGGAGTAGATACAAGATAATCGAATTGGACTTATTCCTTGTCCCACAGGAGGCTTACAGTTTTAATCCCCATTTTACAGATTAAGCAACCGAGGCCCAGAGAAGTAAAATGCCTTGCCCAAGGTCACACAGCAGACAAGAGACAGTGCCATCACTGTAGACGGCACTACCATCCTTCCTGTCTCACAAGCCCGCAAACTTGGTGTCATCCTCGACTCTGCTCTCTCGTCACCAAATCCGTCACCAAAACCTGCTGGTCTCACCTCCGCAACATCACCAAGATCTGCCCTTTCCTCTCCATCCAAACGGCTACCCTGCTTGTTCAATCTCTCATCCTATCCCTATTGGATTACTGCATCAGCCTCCTCTCTGATCTCCCATCCTCCTGTCTCTCCCCACTTCAGTCTATACTTCAACCTGCTGCCCGGATCATCTTTGTGCATGTTACTCTGGGCATGTTATTCCCCTCCTCAAAAATCTCCAGTGGCTACCAGTCAACCTACGCATCAGGCAAAAACTCCTCACTCTCAGGTTCAAGGCTGTCCATCACCTCGCCCCCTCCTACCTCACCTCCCTGTTTTCCTTCTTCAGACCAGCCCGCACCCTCCGCTCCTCTGCCGCTAACCTCCTCACTGGGCCTCGTTCTCTCCTGTCCCGCCGTCAACCTCTGGCCCACATCCTGCCTCTGGCCTGGAATGCCCTCCCTCCGCACAACCGCCAAGCTACCTCTCTTCCTCCCTTCAAAGCCCTACTGAGAGCTCACCTCCTCCAGGAGGCCTTCCCAGACTGAGCCCCCTCCTTCCTCTCCACCTCCCCATCCCCTCCGCCCTACCTCCTTCCCCTCCCCACAGCACCTGTATATATGTTTGTACAGATTTATTACTCTATTTATTTTACTTGTACATATTTACTATTCTATTTATTTTCTTAATGATGTGCATCTAGCTTTACTTCTATTTATTCTGATGACTTGACACCTGTCCACATGTTTTGTTTTGTTGTCTGTCTCCCCCTTTTAGACTGTGAGCCCGTTGTTGGGTAGGGACCCCCTCTATATGTTGCCAACTTGTACTTCCCAAGCACTTAGTCCAGTGCTCTGCACACAGTAAGCACTCAATAAATACGATTGAATGAATGAATGAAAGAGGCAGAATGAGGACTGGAACCCAGGTCCTTCTGACTTGAGTTCGGGACAGGGAACATGATTACCAACTCTTATATCACACTCCCCCAGTATAGTGCACTGGGCACAGTTAGTCCTCAATAAATGCAAGTGTTTGATTAAAGAGGGTCTTTCAAGGAATCAGTCATTTTCTCTGCCTGTTTAACCTTTCCCTGCTATTTTATAATTATTTTGCTAATGTTTAAACATTGAAAATAAAGAAATAAAAACATTCTAAGTGTTGTCTTAGGCTGTGTTGTTCATTCATTTCTCAGCTCTGCAAAGTTCTTTATAAAAATTCTCAAATGGAAAAATATGCATCAAGGTCCAGCTACCCAGAACCAATACCTCTCAGTGCTTCACCCCATTCAATTTATATAGCCGGTTTAGGCCTTCCAATCAATCACTCAAAAGTATGTGTTGACATTCACTGTGTAGAGCCCAGTACAAAGTCCTTGGGAGAGTACAACAGAGTTGGGAGATGTGCTCCCTGCCCACATGGAGCTTACAGCCTAGACTGGAGTTTAGAGTCCCAACATAATTTGATATAACCTAGCTTCCATTATAAAAACAAGATTGATAATAAAAGGGGTGAGGTAATGAAGATGCCAATTGCAGAGAGCGAATGAGTGGGAGAGGTAAAAAATAAATTTGAGATATGTGAAGTCCACTCCTGTTGAACTCCTCGTTCTACTCCAAGTTAGTCAGAAGCCTCACCTACTTTCCTGGGCTGAATCAGCATAGGGTCATGGAGGTCAAAAGAAAAAAACAGGGAGTGGGTTTACCCTGTTTGCTGCCCTCCAGCTGCCTAATTCTGGGTTTCTCAGCACAATTTGCCGGGCACCGAATTCCTTATGCACATATACGCATATCTATAAATCTTCAGTATTTAAAAACATTGTTTCCTAGTCTTACGAGCTGGGTTGGCTAAAATAATTTTTTGCCTTTCCCGGTTCCAGCCCCACAGCACATATGTACATATCTGTAATTTATTTACTTGTATTGATGTCGATCTCCTCCTCTCTAGACCGCAAGCTCCTTGTGGGCAGGGAATGTGTCTGCTTATTTTTGTATTCTATTCTCCCAAGTGCTTAGTACAGTGCTCTGCACACGGTAAGCTCTCAGTAAATATGTTTGAACGAATAATCCATTCCAAACTGGGTGCCTGTAACAATGATATTTCGCCACACTGGTGGGCTTACCCTTGAGGTGCCCAGAGCTGCCTTTTGGTGTTTTTACTTTCTCAAAACCATTCAAGGAGAGCAACCCCTCTCTTGAGCGCCACACACCAGGTTGCTCAGTCTGTGGCACTGGGTTATCAGGAGTCTATGCCACTGCTCATTTCCTACCTCATTTGAGACTTCACTTCACTCTGTTTTATTAATGTTTATTCTGACCTCCCACTTGCATGTACATCCTCTTAGTTCAGCAAATAGCAGCTCCTTGGGCATCCCACTAACACCCATTCTTCTCATGGGCCATACTCAGAAAGCTGTGTTGCAGTAAGCATGGCTGTAACGCAGGTGAATGGATTATTCCGAGACCTCACTCCTGGTAATCCTGCCTCATCCTTTGATTTTGACTATCTGATGTGCCAGGGAAACCATAGATCCAACCAAATATTTTCACTGGCAGCAAAGAACTTAATGCTGTTACAGAATTCTGCTATCTTAGTTTATTAATCAACTTTATTCAAATACACAGTACTAAGAGGTAGAAAACCAAGTCAAGAAGCAGCATGGCCTAGCGGAAAGAGCACGGGCCTGGGGATCAGAGGACCTGAGGTCTAATCCTGCTCCACCACTTGCCTGCTGTGCGACCTTGGGCAAGTCACTTGCCTCACTTGCTCTGTGCCTCAGTTCCCTCAACTGCAAAATGGGGATTCAATGCCTATTCTCATTCCTATTTAGATTGTGAGTCCCATGCAGGACCTGATTAGCTTGTATCTACACCAGTGATTAGAGCAGAGCTTGGCACATAGCACTTAAAAATATTATTATTGTTATTGTCATTAGTGTTACTAAGGCCAGAATAATAATAATTTTAATAGTATTTGTTAAGCGCTTACTATGTGCCAGACACTGTACTAAGTGCTGGGGTGAATACAAGCAAGTCAGGTTGGGTACAGTCCCTGTCGCAGGTGGGGCTCACAGTCTCGATCCCCATTTTCCAGATGAGGTAACTGAGGCACAGAGAAGTGAAATGACTTGCTCGAGGTCACACAGCAGACGAGTGCCTGAGGCGGGATTAGAACCCGTGACCTTCTGACTCCCAAGCCCATGCTCTACCCACTATGCCATGCTGCTTTTCTGTGCCAAGGCTTGGCACTTACTCTGTGCCAAGCATTGTACCAAGCGCTGGGGTAGATACAAGATAATCAGATCGCACATGGGGCTCACAGTTTAAGTTAGAGGGAGAACACGTATTCAATAGAATAGAATTCAATTCTATAGAATTCTGCTACCTAAGCAGTTTATTAGTCAACGTTATACAAATACAGTCAATCAATCAATCAATCATATTTATTGAGCGCTTACTGTGTGCAGAGCACTGTACTAAGCACTTGGGAAGTACAAGTTGGCAACATAGTACTAAGAGTTATAAAACCAAATCGAGAAGTAGCCTGGCCTAGTGGATACAGCACAGGCCTGCGAGTCAGAAGGTCATGGGTTCTAATCCTTCCTCTGCCACTTGTCTGCTGTGTGACCTTGGGCAAGTCACTTGACTGCTCTGTGCCTCAGATCCCTCATCTTCAAAATGGATACTAAGACTTTGAGCCCTATGTGGGACAGGGACTGTGTCCCACTTGATTATCTTGTCTCTGCCCCAGCGCTTAGAACAGTGCCTGACATGTAATGTGTGCTTAATAAATACCATAATTACTAAATACCACAATTATTATTGAAGTTATCCAGAAGGGGGATTGGTCACCATCTCACCTTTAAAAATGTTCAGTTATATATGAAGCTTTGTGTCACTAAGCACTGTCAACTCCCTGAATGCCACACACCAAGTTGGTCTGCCTGCAGCACGTGGATACTACTACTAATAATAATAATGATGGTATTTGTTAAGCGCTTACTATGTGCAAGGCACTGTTTTAAGCGCTGGGGGGATACAAGGTGATCAGGTTGTCCCATGTGGGGCTCACAGTCTTAATCCCCATTTTAAAGATGAGAGAACTGAGGCATGGAGAAGCTAAGTGACTTGCCCAAAGTCACACAGCTGACAATTGGCAGAGCCGGGATTTGAACCCATGACCTCTGACTCCAAAGCCGGTGCTTTTTCCACTGAGCCACACTGCTTCTCTGTGGATATTGGGAGTCTATGCCACTGCTCCTTTCCTACTTTGTTTGAGACTTGGCTTCACTCTGTTTTATTAATGTTCATCCTAACCTCCCAGCTTGCACATGCAAGCTAGGCGGGACAGGGACTGTGTCTAACCTGTTTAGCTCGTGTCTACTCCAGCGCTTAATACAATGCCTGGAACATAGTAAGCGCTTAACAAATACGATAAAAAGCCAAAAGTGACTTGCTCGAGGTTACTCAGCAGTATTGTGGCAGAGCTGAGACTAGAACCCATCTGTTTTTTTCCATTAAAGCTCACTGTCTCTATTTGCACCAAACCCACAGTGTCAAGGAAGTGACCAGTCCTCCCCCTGACATCCGGGGCTTGGCTCCTGACTTGCCTGGGCTGAGGAGGCCCACGGAGGAGACATGAAGTCTGTGCTGCCAGTGAAAATCTTTGGTCAGATCTACAGTTTCCCTGGTACACCGGATAGTCGAAATCAAATGACGAGGCAGGATTATCAAGAATGAGTTCTTGGAATAATCCGTTCACCTGCGATGCTTATTGCAACACAGCTTTCTGAGTAAGCCCCATGAGAAGAATAGATGCTAGCAGGATGCCCAAGGAGCTGCTATTTGCTGAATTAAATGGTTGTATTTGGAAGCTGGGAGGTCAAAATGAAAATTAATAAAATATAGTGAAGTCTCAAACAGGGTAGGAAAGGAGCAGTCACATAGACTCCTGATATCCACGTGCTTCAGACAGACCAACCTGGTGTGCGGCACTCGGGGAGTTAACAGTGTTTAGTGACTTGAAGCTTCATACAAAACTGAACATTTTAAAGGTGAGATGGTGACTCCCTTTTAGATAGCTTTAATAACAATTTGTGATATTTGTTAAGAACTAACTCTGTGCCAAGCCTTGTA
The DNA here is from genome assembly GCF_015852505.1 of Tachyglossus aculeatus. Taxonomy (NCBI): domain Eukaryota; kingdom Metazoa; phylum Chordata; class Mammalia; order Monotremata; family Tachyglossidae; genus Tachyglossus; species Tachyglossus aculeatus. The sequence continues at coordinate 26,697,561 of NC_052068.1, read as the reverse complement.
CCAAGCATTAGGGTAGATATCATCACCAATCGTATTTACTGAGCGCTTACTGTGTGCAGAGCACTGTACTAAGCGCTTGGGAAGTATAAATTGGCAACATATAGAGACAGTCCCTACCCAACAGTGGGCTCACAGTCTAAATCTATATCTAGATATAAGATAATCAGGTCCCACATGGGGCTCAGAGTTTAAGTAGGAGGGAGAACAGGTATTGAATCTCCATTTTGTAGATGAAGGAACTGAGGCCCAGAAGTTCAGTGACTTACCCAAGGTCACCCAGAAGGTCAAGTGGTGAAGTCAGAACTAGAACCCAGGTCCTCTGACTACCAGTCCCGTGCTCTTTCCACTAGGCCACGATTCCTTTCTGAATTGGCTAAAATCTTCCTTTCCATCTTTAATTTGTCATATTCTAATGCTAAACTGTCCATGCATGCATGATTTTGTGGCAACATTTTTCCCTGGTACATTAATGTCTACATAGTTGCTTCTAGTCTAAATATTTTCTTGAAATAACATTGTGGATTTTAATCATTATCATCATCATCAATTAATACACACTTAGAATCCACTGTAATAAGAAGAAACATTAATCAGGTTTGTAGAACAAAACCCCCAGGGCATACAGATTGAAATACTGAGTTGTGCATTGCATTCTTTGAAAAGAAATAAACCTAAAAATTGAATTATATTTACAAGGTTTTCAGATTGGCCTTTCACTAAGTAAAACCAGGAGAATGGAAAATACTAATCTACTGATATTAATCCTTCCATATTTGCTGTTTTTCATTTTATAAATTTAATCATCATCAATCGTATTTATTGAGCGCTTACTATGTGCAGAGCACTGTACTAAGCGCTTGGGAAGTACAAATTGGCAACATATAGGGACTGTCCCTACCCAACAGTGGGCTCACAGTCTAAAAGGGGGAGACAGAGAACAAAACCAAACATACTAACAAAATAAAATAAATAGAATAGATATGTACAAGTAAAATAAATAAATAAATGAATAAATAGAGTAATAAATATGTACAAACATATATACATATATACAGGTGCTGTGGGGAAGGGAAGGAGGTAAGATGGGGGGATGGAGAGGGGGGCGAGGGGGAGAGGAAGGAAGGGGCTCAGTCTGGGAAGACCTCCTTTTTAATGAAAAAGAATAGACAATGTTTGGGAATTTAGGATCCTGTCCACAATATTCTAACCAAAAATGGTACTGAAATGCTGCTAACATTCCTGGCATTTATCCCCCTTCCCAACAGAACATTACTCCTATTGATGAATTTATTTTAGCAATTTGTAAATCTAATCCATAGTGCAAAAAATTATAACTAAATTTTATTTTGAATTTCATAGTTTCAACAATCACTTTCTTTGAAACATTAATAATCAAACTTCACATCATGAAGATTCCCCATCCTCCTTCAATTAGTGATGTACTCAGACTATCATGATGTAGGTTTTAGATTATTATGTGTGCCTATTTTGTGATAAACATTTCATAAAACATTGGATTCATAACTTTTAGGAGTGTAGTACTGCACTCCATTTCTTCTGAGATTCTCAGTCTTAAATAACAATCCTTTTAAGGTCATTCTTAACCTAATTCTGTAACCTAGCAAATTTACCTATTTAAAAAATTAACAGCAGTAATGAAAATATAATATTATTAGAGAAGTAATTGAATCTTATTAACTAGTTGCTTCTTATATTCTGCCCTGGGAATTATTCATGAGTATATGGAATGGAGGGTTGATATTCATTCATTCAATCGTATTTATTGAGCGATATGAAGCGCTTAGTACAGTGCTCTGCACACAGTAAATGCTCAATAAATACGATTGAATGAATGAATGAATATGAAAGCAGACTGTGTCAAATGCTAGGACTAGACTTGTTTTCTTTCCATTCCATTCCCTGCCTTTGTTCAGTGTGGGCAGTTGAAGACCTTTGATGTTTTCAGATTTATCATAGTTGGTGTAAAACTGAACTATTCCTCTAAGACTGGATGCAGAAGGGAGGTACTCCTTGTGAGGTGGTTGGACAATCAGCTTCCCCCAGCTCCTGGGTAATAATAATAATAATAATAATCTGTAAGCTCATTGTGGGCAGGGAATGTGTCTATTATATTGTACTCTCTCAAGCACTTACTACAGTACTCTGCACACAGTAAGCACTCGATAACTACGATTGGCTGACAAATAATAATAATAATAATCATATTTGTTAAGCACTTACGGTGTGCCAAGCTCTATACTAAGCACTGGGGATGATACAATATGAATAGATTGGACACAGTTCCTATCCCACATAATAATAATAATAATAATAATAATGTTGGCATTTGTTAAACGCTTACTATGTGCAAAGCACGGCTCTAAGTGCTGGGGAGGTTACAAGGTGATCAGGTTGTCCCACAGGGGGCTCACAGTCTTCATCCCCATTTTACATATGAGGTAACTGAGGCGCGGAGAAGTGACTCACCCAAATCAATCAATCAATCGTATTTATTGAGCGCTTACTATGTGCAGAGCACTTTACTAAGCGCTTGGGAAGTACAAATTGGCAACACATAGAGACAGTCCCTACCCAACAGTGGGCTCACAGTCTAAAAGTCACACAGCTGACAATTGGCAGAGCTGGGATTCAAACCCATGATCTTGGACTCCAAAGCCTGGGCTCTTTCCACTGAGCCATGCTGCTTCATCTAAGAGGGGGAGAGAACAGGTAACTTATCCCTATTTTGCAAATAAAGTGAGGCACAGAAAAATTAAGTGAATTGCTCGATTGAATAAATGAATGAATGAATTAGCATAGAGTAGGAGCCGTTGGATTTGGCAAGAAGGAGGTCATTGGTGACCTTTGAGAACGCAGTTTCAGTGAAATGTAGGGGATGGAAGCCAGATTGGAGAGGGTCGAGGAGAGAGTTGGCATCGAGGAATTCGAGGCAGCCGGTGTAGATGACTCGTTCAAGGAGTTTGGAAAGGAATGGTAGGAGGGAGATAGGGTGATAACTAGAAGGGGAGGTGGGGTCAAGAGAGGGTTTTTTTAGGATGGGGGAGACATGGGCATGTTTGAAGGCAGAGGGGAAGGAACCAGTGGAGAGTGAGCGGTTGAAGATGGAAGTTAAGGAGGGGAGGAAGGAAGGGGCGAGAGATTTCATATCATGAGAGGGAATGGGGTCAGAAGCACAGGTGGCCGGAGTAGCACTTGAGAGGAGGGAGGAGATCTCTAAGCCTGGCTCTTCCACTTGTCTGCTCTATGACCCTAGGCAAGTCACTTAACTGCTCTGGGCTTCAGTTACTTTATCTGTAAAATGGGGATTAAATCCTTTTCTCTCCTACCTAGACTGTGAGCCCCCTGTGGGACAGAGACTGTGTCCAGAGTGATTCTGTTATATCTACCCCAGCGCTTGGTACACAGTAAGAGCTTAATGAATACCATTTAAAAAACAATTAAGAAGGAAGGGATGGGACAGGTTTTTTCTCTTTGCTTTGGAGAAGGAGTTGGGGATGGTACTGGGGGAGGAGGGGCAGGATCAGCCTGGTTTCCCGGGGCTTGGGGAGGGAAGATACAGGGGAATCAGAGAACAGAAACGTAAAGGACTAAATGTAAAGGGTGGGAAAGTGGAGAGGTGAAGTAGCATGGCATAGTAGATAGAGCATGGGCCTGGGAGAAGGTCATGGGTTCTAATCCTCGCTCTGCCACTTCACTCATTCATTCAACCGTATTTATTGAGCACTTACTGCGTGCAGAGCACTGTACTAAGCACTTGGGAAGTACAAATCGGCAACATATAGAGACGGTCCCTACCCAACAGCGGGCTCACATGTCTGCTGTGTGACCTTGGGTAAGCCATTTAACTGTACCTTAGTTACCTCATCTATAAAATGGGGATTGAGACTGTGAGCCCCACTTGGGACATGGATTGTCTCCAACCCGATTTGCTTGTATCCACCCCAGTGCTTAGTACAGTTCCTGGCACATAATAGGTTCTTAACAAATACCACTATTGTTGTTATTGTTATTAGGTGGAGTAGAGTGGAGGGGGCAGGGAAAGCTCCCCTGCCATCATGGAATTCTAGATATTCTGAAATCATTAAAAAAATGTTCGATACCATTTTGTGTTTTTTCTGTATTATGGTTATTTAGTCCAAGTTTCATTTCAGAAGCCACTGTCCCTGCTCCATTTGTCATTCTGTGGGTAATGGGCTGAGTCAAGGGATTTAGTTTGTGGGTCACGCCCTGCTAGTCAGAGTTTTTAATCTCTTCCTGCCCTGCAGGAAGGAGAGGACAGAGGAGGACTCGCTTAGATTGTGAACCTTGTGTGGAACAGGGACAGTGTAACAGAGATGGTCGACACGTTCCTGCCCACAAGGAACTTGCAGTTTAAAGGGGAAATCAGAGGGGGAGACAGACATGAAAATGAATTATGGCTATGTACATAATAATAATAATAATAATAATAATAAAGGTATTTGTTAAGTGCTTACTACATGCAGCATGAGAAGCATGAGAACATGAGAAGCAGCGTGGCTCAGTGGAGAAGAGGACGGGCTTTAGAGTCAGAGGTCATGGGTTCAAACCCCGGCTCCACCAATTGTCAGCTGTGTGACTTTGGGCAAGTCACTTAACTTCTCTGTGCCTCAGTTACCTCATCTGTAAAATGGGGATTGAGATTGTGAGCCCCATGTGGGACAACCTGATCACCTTGTAACCTCCCCAGCGCTTAGAACAGTGCTTGGCACATAGTAAGCACTTAATAAATGCCATTATTATTATGCTAACCACTGTTCTAAGCATTGGGGTAGATACAACGTAATCAGGTTGTCCCACATGGGGCTCAGTCTTAATTATTTATTTCATTTGTACATATTTATTCTATTTATTTTATTTTGTTAATATATTTTGTTTTGTTCTCTGTCTCCTCCTTCTAGACTGTGAGCCCACTGTTGGGTAGGAACCGTCTCTATATGTTGCCAACTTGTACTTCCCATGCGCTTAGTACAGTGCTCTGCACACAGTAAGCGCTCAATAAATACGATTGATTGATTGATTGATTGATTTTACAGATGAGGTAACTGAAGCACAGAGAAGTGAAGCAACTAGCCCAAGGTCACACAGCAAACAAGTGGCTGAGCCAGGATTAGAACCCACACCCTCTGACTCCAAGCCCAGGCTCTTGCCACTAGGCCATGCTGCTTCTCTGTGCTGTGGGGTTGAAGGTGTCATGAATAAAGGGTATGAATCTAAGCGCAGAGGCGACGCAGAAGGGAGAGGGAGTAGTAGAAATGAGGAAGACCTCCTGAAGGAGATGAGATTTTAATAAAGCTTTGAAGGTGGGGAGAGCGAAGGTCTAAACAGATATGAAAGGGGAAGAAGCTCCAGACCAGAGGGAGGACATGGGCGAGGAGTCGACAATGATATAGTCGAGATCGAGGTAAAGTGAGTAGGTTGGTGTTTGGGGAACAAAGCGAGTGGGCTCGCAGTAGGAAATCAATGAGGTAAGATAGGAGGGGGCGAGGTGATTGAGTGCTTTAAAGTCCCTGTTAAGGAGTTTCTGTTTGGTGCAGAGGTGGATGGGCAACCACTGGAGCTTCTTGAGGAGTGGGAAAATACACGGTGAATTTTTTTTAGAAAAATGATCCGGGCAGCAGAGTGTAGTATCAATCAGTCAGTCAACACTGTACTAAGCACTTGGGAGAGTACAATATGAGAGAGTTGGAAGACACATTTCCTGCCCACAAGGAGCTTACAGTCTAGTATACACTCCAATATGACTGGAGTGGGGAGAGGAGAGGCAGTCAGGGATGGGTCGTGTCAGCCCATCGAGGACACCTACACCGACAAGAAGTGCCCGTTTACCAGAAATGTGTCCAACCATGGCCTTATCCTTTCTGCCCAGCCCTCACACTCCACTCCTCTGCCACTAACCTCCTCACTGTGCCTCGTTCTCACCTGTCCTGCCGTCGACCTCTGGCCCACATTCTGCCTCTGGCCTGGAATAATAATAATAATGTTGGTATTTGTTAAGCGCTTACTATGTGCAAAGCACTGTTCTAAGCGCTGGGGGGAACACAAGGAGATGAGGTTGTCCCATGTGGGGCTCACAGTCTTAATCCCCATTTTACAGATGAGGGAACTGAGGCACAGAGAAGTGAAGTGACTTGCCCAAGGTCACACAGCAGACATGTGGGGGAGGTGGGATTCAAACCCATGACCTCTGACTCCCAAGCCCGCGCTCTTTCCACTGAGCCACGCTGGAATGCCCTCCCTCCACACATCTGCCAAACTAGCTCTCTTCCTCCCTTCAAAGCCCTACTGAGAGCTCACCTCCTTCAGGAGGCCTTCCCAGACTGAGCCCCCCCGCCCTTTTTCCTCTGCCCCTCTTCCCCTCCCCATTGCCCCCACTCCCTCCCTCTGACCTACCCTTTTCCCCTCCCCACAGAACTTGTGTATATTTGTACATATTTATTACTCTATTTTATTAATTATATGATATATCTATAATTCTATTTATCTATTTTGATGATATTGACACCTGTCTACTTGTTTTGTTGCCCATCTCCTCCTTGTAGACTGTGAGCCCGCTGTTGGGTAGGGACCATCTCTGTTGCCTAATTGTACTTTCCAAGCGCTTAGTACAGTGCTCTGTACATACTAAGCACTCAATAAATATGATTGAATGAACGAATGAATGAATGAGGCAGGGAGGTCGCCAAGGAGGCTGTTGCAGGATTCAAGGTGGAATAGGATAAGTGCTTGGATTAACATGGTAGTAGTGAGGATGGAGAGGAAAGGGAGGATTTTAGTGATGTTGTGAAGGTAGAAAGATTGAATATTTGGGTTAAATGAGAGGTATGAGTAGAGGATAATGCCAAGTTTACGTACTTGTGAGACAGGGAGGATGGTGGTGCTGTCTACAGTGATGGGAAATTCAGGGTGGGGACAGGATTTAGGTGGGAAGACCAGGAGTTCTGTTCTGGACATATTGTTAAAGGCATTGTCTGAACATCCAAATAAAGATGTCCTTAAGGCAGGGGGAAATCACCATATCTAATTACCCTGTGTGCTTTTCAAAATGAATCTGTTTTGATTTACCAATCAAAAAATTTGTATCAGAAAATGATATAACATCAGTGTTTTAAAATTACCCACAGTACATATAATCTTAACTGATTTGGTTGGCATACAAACTTTTTTTTAATGTTATTTGTTATGAGTTTACTATGTGCCAAGCACTGTTCTAAGCGCTGACTGCCCCATATTGGTGTTTTTCTGTTATCCAAGTTGGCTGAGCCAGAGCATGAGCCTGTTAATCTTGAGTTTGGTTTATTTTCAATCGAGTGTTAGTTCAGGTTTCAGGAGTGCTACAGTTTTCCTCCCCAACTCCTGGATTAGAAGCAACTATTTTCCCAACACTAAAGACCCCCTTTTCCTCCCCCAAAACCTGTCCTCCAGAAAGGTGGCTGCCTCACTCTATGTAGTACAATTGTTCTGCAGCAGCAGTTTTTCTATCAGTCAGTCAGTCAGTGGTACTTATTGAGCGCTTACTAGGTGCTGAGCAACGTACTAAGCACTTGGGATGGACAGACACATTCCCTGCCCATAACGAGCTTACAGTCAAGATGGGGAGACAGACATTAATCTCGATACACAAATTCATAGCATATAATTTGCAGATATAATAACAATAATAATGATGATGGTATTTGTTAAGTGCTTACTATGTGCAAAGCACTGTTCTAAGCACTGGGGGGATACAAGGTGATTAGGTTGTCCCACGAGGGGCTCACAGTCTTAATCCCCATTTTACAGATGAGGCAACTGAGGCACAGAGAATAATAATAAAAATAATAATAATGGTATTTATTAAGCGCTTACTATGTGCAAAGCACTGTTCTAAGCGCTGGGGAGGTTGCAAGGTGATCAGGTTGTCCCACATGGGGCTCACAGTCTCAATCCCCATTTTACAAATGAGGTAACTGAGGCACAGAGAAGTTAAGTGACTTGCCCAAAGTCACACAACTGACAATTGGCAGAGCCGGGATTTGAACCCATGGCCTCCGACTCCAAAGCCCAGCCTTTATCCAGTGAGCCACGCTGCTTCTGTGTACATAAGTGCTATGGGATTGGGGGTGGGATGAATATCAAATGTCCAAGGATCACAGATCCAAGCGCATAGACAACACAGAAGGGAGAGAGAGCCAGGAAAGGAGGGTTTATTAGGAGAAGGCCTCTTGGAGATGTGACCTTAATAATGCTTTGATGGTGGAGAGAGTGTTGGTCTGGCTTATAAGGAGGGGGAGGGAATTTCAGGCTAGAGGGAGGATATAGGAAAGGTGTCGGTGGTGAGATAGCTCCAACCAACTCCAACAAACTCAGTTTTAGATAGCTTTCTACTTCCTTAATTACTGCCACCCCAAATTCATGGGCTGACTGAAACTTCTGGGGAGGGGTCCTGAATGCTCCCCAAAAGATGGGACCAGGCCTGGACAGGGAGTCATTTCACGCAAAAGTTCCTCAACCTCATTTCTTGCCCCCAGGACCTCTTTTTTTTTAATGGTATTTCTTAAGCACATACTGTGTGCCAGGCACTGGTACTGAACATTAGAGTAGGGTACAAGATAATCAGGTTGGACTCAGTCTTTTTCCCACAGGGGGCTCACAATTTTAATTCCCATTTTGCAGATGAGGTAAATGAGGCATAGAAAAGTTAAGTGACTTTCCCAAGGCCACACAATAGATAAGTGGCAGAAGAGGGATTAGAACCCAAGGTCTCCAACTCCCAGGCTTATGCTCTTTCCATTAGGCCATGCTGCTTCTCTTGAATAAGGTGATCATGTTTTCCTGAGTTTAAAGTGGAACAGGGGTGGGTTGCCAGGAGCTCAGTCAAAGGCCCAAGCATAGCGGAAGAGAAATACATAGAGACACAAGAAAGGGTGCAATCTCACTCCCACTTACAAAAATACAAGTTGGACAATTACTGGGTCATTCACTCGATCATTCAACCATATTTATTGACTGCTTACTGTGTGCAAAGAACACTGTACTAAGTGCTTGGGAGAGTACAATACAACAATAATAATAATAGTAATTACGGTATTTATTAAGTGCTTACTATGTGCCAGGCACTGTACTAAGCACTGGGGTGGATACAAGCGACTCAGATTGGACACAGCCCCTGTCCCACGTGGGGCTCACAGTCTCAATCAATCAATCAATCAATCAATCAATCAATCGTATTTATTGAGCGCTTACTGTGTGCAGAGCACTGTACTAAGCGCTTGGGAAGTACAAGTCGGCAACACATAAAGAAGGTCCCTACCCAACAGTGGGCTCACAGTCTAGAAGGGGGAGACAGAGAACAGAACCAAACATACTAACAAAATAAAATAAATAGAATAGATATGTACAAGTAAGATAAATAAATAAATAAATAGAGTAATAAATCTGTACAAACATATATACATATATACAGGTGCTGTGGGGAAGGGAAGGAGGTAAGATGGGGGGGGATGGAGGGGGGGACCAATGGATAAAATCTATCCATTTTATAGATCAGGTAACTGAGGCCCAGAGAAGTGAAGTGACTTGCCCAAGGTCACACAGCAGATAAGTGGCAGAGCCGGGATTAGAACCCAGGACCTTCTGAGTCCCAGGCCCATGCTCTATCCACTACGCTATGCTGCTTCTTAATAGTCAGAACAAAAGTCCAATTCAGTTCCACGTTCTTTCTCTGACAATGGCAACTGTATACCTGGAGAAACAATGTGATGATTCCTCTCTTTATAATAATCATGGTATTTGTTAAACGTTTACTATATGCCAAGCACTGTTCTAAATACTGGGGTAGATACAGGGTAATCAAGTTGTCCCATGTGGGGCTCACAGTCTCAATCCACATTTGACAGATAACTGAGGCAGAGAGAAGTTAAGTGACTTGCCCAAGGTCACACAGCAAACAAGTGGTGGAGCCAGGATTAGAACCCATGTCATCTGACTCCTAAACCTGTGCTCTTGCCACTTAGCCTCACTGCCTCCCCTTGACATCCAGCTCTTGAACTTCCCATCTAGGTTTGTATCTTTTAATAACTGTATTAGTTAAGTATTTACTATGTGCCAAGCACTATACTATGCATTGGCTTAGATACAAGTTAATCAGGTCAGATGCAGTACCTGCCCCACTTGGGACTCACAGGCTAGAGGAGAGGTAGAACAGGTATTGAATCCCCATTTTACAGATAAGGAAATTAAGGCACAGAGAGGTTAAGTGACTTGCTCAAGGTCACACAGGAGGCAAGTGACAGAACTGACTGGGATTAGAACCCAGGTCCTCTACTCACAGGCCAGTGCTCTATCCACTAGACTATGCTGTTTAAGTTTTTTCCTCCTATTTTTAGCTCCTGGGAACCGACTTCAGTGCTCTGCAACATAGTTTAGATGCTCAATGAGCAGCGTGGCTCAGTGGAAAGAGCTTTGGAGTCAGAGGTCATGGGTTCAAATCCCAGCTCCACCACTTGTCAGCTGTGTGACTTTGGGCAAGCCACTTAACTTCTCTGGGCCTCAGTTCCCTCATCTGTAAAATGGGGATTAAGACTGTGAGCCCCCCGTGGGACAACCTGATCACCTTGTAACCTCCCCGGCGCTTAGAACAGTGCTTTACACATAGGAAGTACTTAATAAATGCCATTATTATTATTATTATATTATGATGATGATCACTGTCATAAATATTCTTTTTGAGCTTCTACTATGTTCAGTGTGTACTGTAGTAGTTGATTAGAAGGCATACAGAACAATTATAAAATGCAGTCCTTGCCCTCAAGCAGTTTACCATCTAATGGACAAGATAAGCACATAATCAATAAATGGTATTTATTGAGTGATTACTGTGTGCTAAGCCCTTGGGAAAGTACAATGCAACAGAGTTGGTGGGAACAATTCCTGCCAACAAAATCTTATAGTCTGGAGTGAGGAGCTTACAGTCTCGAGGGAGTTTAAATGTACATATCCCATACAAATATACTATACAAACATAGTATTCAGCAAAACCAGCTCCTTATCTACACCATAACGGGTCAGTAGGCTGATTCTTCTAAATGTCACCAGGAGGAAAGTGACAGAAAGTTAGTTAATACATCATATTTATTGAGTACTTACTGCGTGTGGAGCACTGTACTAAGCGCTTGGGAGAGTATAATATAACAATAATTATAATAATAACGGCATTTATTAAGTGCTTACTATGTGCAAAGCACTGTTCTAAGCACTGGGGAGGTTACAAGGTGATCAGGTTTTCCCACGGGGGGCTCACAGTCTTCATCCCCATTTTACAGATGAGGTAACTGAGGCCCAGAGAAGTTAAGTGACTTGCCCATAGTCATACAGCTGACAATTGGCGGAGCCAGGATTTGAACCCACGACCTCTGACTCCAAAGCCTGTGCTCTTTCCACTAAGCCACGCTGCTTCTCATAACAGACACATTCAGTACTGAGGTTTGAACTCAAGTTGACCTTAGCCAGAATGTTTAAAGACCTCAAGACACAAATGTGGCTAGCCACAAATAACCTCAATGCAGGTTCAATCAAAATGAGGTGCAAGCACTATGGGCGGATATCACCAATGAGGAGATTTTGTCAAATGCTTCACACAATGCTCTGCACACAATACTATGGATTGATTGATTTCCCTCCTTCAGATAACAATAATAATAGTAATTGTGGTATTTATTAAGCAATTACTGTGTGCCAGGCACTGAATAAGCACTGGGGTGGGTGCAAGCAAATCAGGTTGGACACAGTCCCTGTCCCAAGTGGGGCTCACGGTCTCAATCCCCATTTTACAGATGAAGTAACTGTGGAGAAGTAAAGTGACTAGCCCAAGGTAACATGGCAGACATGTGGCGGAGCAGGAATTAGAACCCATGACCTTCTGACTCACAGGCTTGAGTTCTCTCCACTATGCCAGGCAGTGGCCCACAGCCTGACCTGTTGGACATGAATAGGTTCTGAAGAGATTTGGGGCTGTAATGACGGTCTATTGTCCTGTCTGGTTTCTGCCTTAGAAAACAGCTGGAGCATCTTACAGGCCTAAGGGCCTTCTCAGATACCTTAAGGAATAATAATGATAACAATAATAATGGCATTTGTTAAGCACTTATTATGTGCCAAGCACTGTTCTAAGCTCTGGGGGGATACACGCTGCTGTCCGGATCATCTCTGTGCAGAAACGCTCTGGGCATGTTACTCCCCTCCTCAAAAATCTCCAGTGGCTCCGTCAAGTGTCAGCTGTGTGACTTTGGGCAAATTACTTAACTTCTCTGTGCCTTAGTTACCTCATCTGTAAAATGGGGATTAAAACTGTGAGCCCCCGGTGGGACAACCTGATCACCTTGTAACCTCCCCAGAGCTTAGAACAGTGCTTTGCACATAGTAAGTGCTTAACAAATACCATTATTATTATTATTATTATTATTAAGTCCATGAAGCAATGAGACTAATAATGATCGGAGACATTTGCAATATCAAACTGAGCCAAGGAAGCAGTATTGAGATTGACGGAAGGCTGGGAAATGACAAAGGGACAAAGAGTGACAGTGCTTGGCACATAGTAAGCATTTAACAAATACCATAATCATTAAATAAAACGTTATCTGGAAATCCCAATTATGTCTGTGCAACAGCAGGAGAAGCTGAGAGTAAAACAGGTTTTTTTTTAATTGTTAGGTCCTGTATCGGTCATGTTGACACAGGGAGTGGACTGCATATTGATTTGACCCAACAATCATCATAGCTGTGTGGAGTTGGTCTTACACAGAAGAAGCAGTGTGGCCTAGTGGAGAGAGCAAGGGCCTGGGATTCAGAAGGACCTGGGTTCCAATCCCACCTCTGCCACTTACCTGCTGTGTGATCTCAGGCAAGTCACTTCACTTCTCCGTGGCTCATTTGTTCAATTGTATTTATTGAGTGCTTACTAAGAGCTTGGCTACCTCTTTGATAAAATGGGGACAGGGACTGTGTCCAACCCAATTACCTTGTATATACCTCAATGCTTAGAACAGTGCCTGTCACACAGAAAGTGCTTAACAAATACCACAGTTACGATTTCTCTTCCTCGTCCTCCCGCCCTCCACCACACACGAAGCCGGAGAGGAGATGGCAACGACACCATAGGTTGCCCCTGTCTTCTTCCTCCTCCTCCTCCTAAGGTGTTGGTGTCTGCAGCTCCTTCTCCTCCACACTGGCTTCGAGCCCAGCTCCTTCCTGTTCCCCTCGTCGGCCCTGCTGTGGGGAGAGACAGAGCAGGGCCTCAATCCATTAAAGAATGAGCAGGGCCCACTTGGCATTCCTCAGATAGAGCGGGGCCTGAGGTGGGCCCTGAGGTGGTGGGTGGGTTGGTGACACCTGCTTTCCTCTCTCTCCCCACAGTCCTCAGCAAGAGACACTTTCTGTCTCTCGCGTCTCCCAACCGACCTGTCCAAGAAGCCCCAGGTGGGGCTGGGAATTCACCTGAGGATGGATGATGGAGGATGGGGTGGGTGGGTAGGCCTGCCACGCTATAGGGCTCCCTCTTGGACCCCCAGCTCGGGGTGGGGGGCAACAGGAAGAGGAAGGCCAGGTGGGCCCTTGGAGGGAAACGGCGCTTTCCTCTGGGCACCGTCCTCTTGGAAAGGGTTGCTATAGTAAGCATCTGGCCGTTGTGAACTAACAACTGCTTTTCCGAGTTTGGTTTTTCCCAGGAAGGTTTGCAGGAGGCAGCCCGTCCTGGGGGGGGGAAGGAAGTTTCCCTTATGTTGCCAATTTGTACTTCCCAAGCGCTTAGTACAGTGCTCTGCACACAATAAGCACTCAATAAATACGATTGAATGAATGAATGAATGAAATACACAAAGCCACATAAAAACTCTCAGTGTGCGGAAAGTTACAATAGCCCCCAGTACTGACATCTGCCCAACAGGGAAAGACAGGAGACTGCTTAGGGACTAAGTCCTGATAATGATGGCCCCCACAGCTGTTTGAACTCAACCCTCAGCCTCATTCAGCCCAGGTGTCTGTCAAGGTTAGAAAGTTTTCAGTCAGGGCTGGGAAGACCCTAAATGGTGGCTTTCTGGCCTGTTGGAACTTAGAATCTGTTCCCGATTAGTCTCACTGTCTCTGCTCCAAGCCTTCCTTGTCCTCTTTTCACTCCTGTTCCAAAAAAGTTCGCACCCACTGGGGACAGCCCAGCCCACACTGTCCTGTAGAAAACTGGAAAAATGACCATCCTAGGTAGAGGCTTAGGTATAAACCCTGCCAGAATATACTGGTTCTATAGGCAGCTGTCAGGGCAAACAGGCAAGGCTTAGGCCCGAGAAGCAACCAATAAGTCAACGGTATTTATTAAGCATTTACTATGCACAGAGCACTTTACTAAGTACTTGGGAGGGTGCAGTGCAACGAAGTTGGTAGAAACATTCCCTGGCCACAAGAAGCTTCAGTCAAGTTGGGGAGACGGACATTCATATAAATAAATAAATTACGAATATGTATGTAAGTGTTGTGAGGCTGAGCTGTCCTGTTACAGTCCTTCATGGTTAGAGAAATCATTTGTTTTTCTTTTCAATACTGATATTTGGGGCCTGAGCTAGATGACAGTATCACCTTTGATTTATTTACTCATTTTTTTAATACTAGCCTGCTCAGATGCTGTTTTTGAAAACCAAAACTTACTCTTTAGTATGAACTTTGTAAATTTCTCAAGAATTTTTTTTTATATTTGTTCATTCATTCATTCATTCAATCGTATTTGTCAAGCGCTTACTATGTGCAGAGCACTGTACTAAGCGCCTGGAAAGTACAATTCAGCAGCAAATAGAGACAATCCCTACCCAACAACGGGCTTACAGTCTAGAAGGGGGGAGATAGTCAACAAAACAAAACAGGTACAACTAAATAGGCATCAATAGCATCAATATAAATAAATAGAATTATAGATATATACACATCATTAATAAAATAAATAGAATAATAAATATGTACATATATATACAAGTGAAGAAGAAGCAGCCTGGCTCAGTGGAAAGAGCACGGGCTTTGGAGTCAGAGGTCATGGGTTCAAATCCCAGCTCCGCCAATTGTCGGCTGTGTGACTTTGAGCAAGTCACTTAACTTCTCTGTGCCTCAGTTACCTCATCTGTAAAATGGGGATTAAGAATGTGAGCCCCCCGTGGGACAACCTGATCACCTTGTAACCTCCCCAGCACTTAGAACAGTGCTGTGCACATAGTAAGCACTTAATAAATGCCATTATTATTATTATTATTAAGTGCTGTGGGGCAGGGAAGGGGGTGGAGCAGAGCGAGGGAGTTGGGGCGATGGGGAGGGGAGGAGGAACAGAGGAAAAGGGGGGTTAGTCTGGGAAAGCCTCCTGGAGGAGGCGAGCTTTCATTAGGGCTTTGAAGGGGGCAAGTGTGCTAGTTTGGCGGTTGTGAGGAGGGAGGACATTCCAGGCCAGAGGTAGGACATGGGCCAGAGGTCGATAGTGGGACAGGCGAGATCGAGGCACAGTGAGAAGGTTAGCACCAGAGGAGCAGAGTGTGTGGGCTGGGCTGTAGAAGGAGAGAAGGGAGGTGATGTAAGAGGGGACAAGGTGATGGAGAGCTTTGAAGCCTATAGTGAGGAGTTTTTGCTAGGCAACACTGGAGATTTTTGCTGAAGGGGGTGACATGCTAAGCACCTATTATGTGCCAGGCACTGTACTAAGCACTGCAGTGGAAACAAGCAAATCTGGTGGGACACAGTCCCTGTCCCACTTGGGGCTCACAGTCTTAACTCTCATTTCACCGATGAGGTAGCTGAGACTGAGAAGTTAAGTGACTTGCTCAGGGTCACTCAGCGGCAAATGGCAGAGACAGGATTAGAACCCTGATCAAAGAATCAAATTTCTTCTCTTTTGGCAGTAAAGTGTAATTGATACAGGAGACAATAGCCTTGTTATTTAATTACAGTTTACTTACCAACTGACATGCTTCCCCAAGGAAGGAACTTATCAGGCTCTGACTCATGCTTTCTGCATATTGGACTGGAGGAAATGATAATGTATATAATACTGGCTCTGGAATTTTAAACAGAAACCCACATGGCTCTTCCAAGTTGCAGGCTAACTCCCAAATAAGGAGAATATGTGCTGCCACCGTGGCCGAGAGAGATACTCCCAGTGTGACAACAAGCTAACCACACAGCCCTCTGCGTCCTGGCCTATGCAGGACGGTGGACTTTAAAATGATCTTAGAGGCCATTGTGCTGCTTCTCAGGCCAAAGAAGTAGTGATAATACTTACTAAGCACTGTACTAAGCATTGGGAAGTCATTCTTTGGTGAGAAATAGATTGGGTCTCCAACCCTCAGGAGGCTCACGATCTAAGAGAAACCACAAAATCTTGCAAAGTAAGGGAATAACAGGAATTTGGGCCTTTTTCTTGAAGGAAAAATATGGCACAGTTGTTACTACTAAAGGGAAGTGATACAACAGTGCTGGTTAGAAGCCAGAGCTAGAGGGGAATGAGTCCAGTATAAGAAAAATGCTCTTCCAAAAACACACATTCCAAGATGGCTATGCCAGGACTGGTGTTTGCCTGTGGGACTGTGAGCCCACTGTTGGGTAGGGACTGTCTCTGTATGTTGCCAACTTGTACTTCCCAAGCGCTTAGTACAGTGCTCTGCACACAGTAAGCGCTCAATAAATAGGATTGATGATGATGATGTGGGACAGAGGGGGGAGCTGGGATATCCAGGCCTGATCTAAACCCCTATTGTCACCTGTCTCTCTAGTTGCCAGAAGCCATGGCCGGCTTTGGATGGTAAATAAGGGAAGCGGTCGCCTCAGGGCAGCATGTGGCAGGTTGTAACATAGAGCATCCAACACTCTCAAGATGACTACTGCTTGGGACATTCAAAATGGTGCCTACAGCAAACTTTCTCCTCAAGATGGCCACCGTGTGTGCTCAGAATCATCGCCCTCATCCTCTTTCTGTGACTGTGTGGCAGCCATCTTCAGTTTCATTTTTACATGGATTTTTTTCTTCCCCCTTCCAAGAAATAAAGGAGTATTTTTAAAATAATTGACTGTCATTCAAGTATTTTAAGTGCTGGGGAGATTTCCCTCCATTCCCCCTTCCCCTCCTATCTGTGAGCCCCATGTGGGACAGAGACCTCCTGACCTAACTATCCTGTATCTACCCTAATGCTTAGAACATGGCTTGTCACATAGTAAGTGCTTAATGAATGCCATAACAATAATGATTACTATTATTATCTCTTCAGGCCCCAGGGGTGGCAGGAACCAGAGATTCTTTTCATGAAAGGTGGCCCAGGTCTGGGGTCCAGAGTGGGGAATGCCACCCAGGCTCATCTTACCCTACTGTGGAGTCCCCGGGGGTTCACAGGGCTACAGATAAGCTAGTTGGACTGGGTGTTGGAGCATTTAGGGTTGGAAGACGGTTAGCTGGCTGAGGAGATGGTAAGCTCCCTCTAGACTGTAAGCTTGTTGTGGGCAGGGAATGTGCTTATTGTTGTACTGTATTGTACTGTATTATTGTATGGTACTGTACTCTCCCAAGTGCTTATTACAGTGACTGCACATGTGAGCCCGTTGTTGTGTAGGGACCATCTCTATATGTTGCCAATTTGTACTACCCAAGCACTTAGTACAGTGCTCTGCACACAGTAAGAGCTCAATAAATACGATTGAATAAATGAATGAATAACAATAATAATAATAATAATAATGGTATTTGTTAAGCACTTACTATGTGCAAAGCACTGTTCTAAGCACTGGAGGATACAAGGTGATGAGATTGTCCCACGTGTGGCTCACAGTCTTAATCCCCATTTTCCAGATGAGGTAACTGAGGCCCAGAGAAGTTGTGACTTGCCCAAGGTCACACAGCTGACAAGTGTTGGAGCCGGGATTCAAGCCTATGTCCTCTGACTTCCAAGCCTAGGCTCCTTCCACTGAGCCATGCTGCTTCTCTATAAATAAGCACTTAAATACAATTTAAAGATTCTTTTTTATTCACCCTGGGCCGGGGACACTGAGGTCCGGGAGAGAGGCTGGGTCCCCGACTAGTGCGCAGGAATTGTCTCTCTTAATTGCTGTATTGTACTTTCTCAAGTGCTTAGTACAGTGCTCTACACACAGTATGCACTCGATAAATGCAAATGAATGAATGAAAGAATGGTGGGGTGGTGAGTAGGGGGCGATGGATTGGTGGTTCTCCATGCTCAGGGAAGGTGGCGGGGGAGCTGGAGCTCAAGTGTTCCCAACAGGAATCCAGCATCTCGGGGCCTGACAAACCCGAGCTTCCCAGTCCCCACCAGAACAGAGACAGCTGAGGAGAGGAAGTGGCAAATGAGCTATTTGCAGCCCTGAGATCCCACCCTGTGTACCCTTGGAATGGGCCCCCTCAGACGGAGAACAGAGCGGTGAGAAAGGAGGGAAAAGGGTAGATATGATAGTGACGGGGCCGCAGGCAGGATCAGCTGACTTGACAGCAAGCTCCATTTGTTCCGTGGACCACGGCGAGGCCGCAGGCAGCCGTGCAGCACGGGCCAGGGGTAGGGCTACAGTTAGGAGGTTCAACTCAGTGAAAATGGCCACTTCTTTCTCTGACCAAACAGCATGGAAGTTTGATGACACTGTGTGCTGTGCTTGTGACATCACCATAGCGCATCCTACGTATGTCGTAGCCTGGTACATCCTCTGTCACGTGAAAGGTGGCAGTTTGAACTCCTGCTTCAGGAGGCATGGAGGCCTGAAGACAGCCTTGCCAACAGCTACAAACCCACCTCATCCATTTGACTGGTGCCCGAAGCCCCGAGCAGAGTGCCCAGAGTTCTCGTCAGTGAGTGGCTCGACCCCCCTGGAGGCTGCTGACTGAATCCTGAGCCCCTCATCCGGTGTCCTCCCGGTGCCTGCCACCTCTCTGAAGCACTTCTTGGAGGCTCTGCCGTCAAGATGTCCTAAGCGCTGCAGCCCAATTGCATGGACTTAAGCGCTCAATAAATTCAAGTAACTGATTGACCGCCCCAAGAGGCCGCCTTCAACTTGTCCCCAGCCGTTGACCTCGCCCCAGATTGGATTTCCCTCATCTCTAGCCCTGCGTTCTCCCCCAGCCCCCTCCCATCTAGCTTCCTTCTCGAGTGTCCCCTGCATTAGTACAGGTAATTCAGCCCCGGAGGCATCTGGGAATTGTTTTGTTGTCTGTCTCCCCCTTCTAGACTGTGAGCCCGTTGGTGGGTAGGGGCCATCTCTATATGTTGCCAACTTGGGCTTCCCAAGTGCTTAGTCCAGCGCTCTGCACACAGTAAGCGCTCCATAAATACGATTGAATGAACAGGCATTGAATCCACATTTTGCAGATCAGGCAACTGAGACACAGAGAAGTGAAGTTAGGCAATCAACCAGATGTATTTACTAAGCATTTACTTATTCTTCCCAAGCGCTTAGTACAGTGTTGTGCACACAGTAAGCGTTCAATAAATACAATCGCATGAATGAATTGCACCTGGACCCTTCTACCAGCATCCTCCTGTGCCTGTTGCTCCCCATCGCAGCTTTCATGGCCCTCTACCAGACCACCACACTCCTTCCATGGGTCCCACCTTGGTTCTCCTCCACAATGCCAAGGAACCTCCAACCCAACCTCCTTCCACCACCCTGGCAGGATAGAGGAAAGAAGCTATGAGCCTTGGGCTGCCTCCACGAAACTTTGGAAAAACTGGGCGGCTGCACACCTTCTAGACTGTAAGCTCATTGTGGGAAGGGAATGTGCCTGTTTATTGTTATACTGTACTCTCTCAAGCATTTAGTACAGTGCTCTGGACTCACTAAGCGCTCAGTAAATTCGATTGAATGAATGAATGAATGAACGGTGTAGCACTCACTGTGGTCGAGGCTGTGGCTGTGACTGAGCCACGAGAGGCCTGAAATTCTGCTTCTCTAGCCAGGTTGCCCTACTGACCTCTATTTTTGTCTTTATGTTGCCTCAGTGTTTAGTTTCCACTCTCCTTATGTGTCTATCGCCAGTCTCCTCTCCCACTTTTTATTTTTAGGCTATGAGCCCCACAAAGGACAGGGGTGGTGTCTAATTCCTAACTGTGTATTCCTTTCCCGGTACTTAGTCCAGTACTCTGCACTACTGGAAGCCCACTTGCCACAGGAATGGCAGGAGTCTTGGGAATAGCAAGAATTCTGGTTAGAATTTTATTTTTTTACTTTCAGTGCCACACTACAGGAACAGTTTATCTTTTTAAATTTCATAATTTTATGTTGAGGTGTAACACCTGCCAGCAGATCGCTCATATTGAGGGTATCCCATAATAATAATAATAATGATGATGGTATTTCTTCAGTGCTTACTACGTGCAAAGCACTGTTCTAGGCGCTGGGGAGGTTACAAGGTGATCAGGTTGTCCCACAGGGGGCTCACAGTCTTAATCTCCATTTTACAGATGAGGGAACTGGGGCCCAGAGAAGGGAAGTGACTTGCCCAAAGTCACACAGCTGACAAGTGGTGGAGCCGGGATTTGAACCCATGACCTCTGACTCCAAAGCCCGGGCTCTGTCCACTGAGCCACGCTGCTTCTCAATAATAGAGAAGCAGTGCGGCTGATGGAAACGGCCTGGTCCTAGGAATCAGAGGACCAGGGTTCTAATCCCAGCTCTGTACCTTGTCTGCTGTGTGACCTTGGGCATGGTACTTCACTTCTCTGTGCCTCAATTTCCTCATCTGTAAAATGGGGATTAAATCCTACTCCCTCCTACTTAGACTGTGGGACAGGGTTTGTGTCCAACCTGATTATCTTGTACCTACCCCAAAACTTGATGCAGTGCTTGGCACATAGTACGTGCTTAACAGGTACGATAATAATAATAACTCAGATTCCTTGCCCTTTATTTTTCTTACCAAAGAAACCCTGACCCACCCTGATCTGCACCTGCCAAATTAGGAAAGACTAGAAAGAAATCTCTGGTCTGGTTAGGACTCACAAGATGGCCTACTTAATCCAGGTTGAGAGCTCTCTGAGAACCATATTGGAGCTGTCTGATCCAGCTCTGGCTTCAGGCAATTCATTATCGTTTTTTTCCCCCCATGGGATTGTAAACTCCCTGAGGACAGGGATCATGTCTACTCATCCAAGCGCTCAGTACAGTGCTCTGCACACAGTAAGTGCTCAATAAATATGATTGAATGAATGAATTTATTGTATTCTCCCAAGCACTCAGTACGGTGCTCAGCGTATTTTATCATCATCATCATCAATCATATTTATTGAGCGCTTACTATGTGCAGAGCACTGTACTAAGCGCTTGGGAAGTACAATTTTAGGCACTCAATGCTTTTAATTCACTGATTCAGATGACGTTGGAGAGGCAGGTGCCTCAGTGTGCATTTCCAGATCTTCAGTTGCATTGCAGGCTCAAGCAAAATTCTGCCAATTTCATTCAGTTAGAAAGTAAGCTGCTTTTGAGCAGGGAATTAGTCATTTTATTTTCTTGTACTTCCCAATGTCTACTAAATTGAACTGCACCAGATGAATAGGTACATCCCAGGATCTGAAATTGCCCAGATTGTTCCACAAACCCAATCTACTTCACAAGCTTGAATATTTCATACTGGCATCATCCACTAAACCAGCATATATTCAGGATCAAAAGTGATGTGGTTATTTATCAATAATTCTATAGCCTTCAGTCAAGTAAAAACAAATAAGGAAATAAATAACAAATGAAAGAATTGAGAAGCAGCATGGTCTAGTGAATAGAGCCCCTGCCTGGGAGTCAGAAGGACCTGGGTTGTAATCCCAGCTCTGCTACTTGTCTGCTTTATGACCTTGGGCAAATCATTTCACTTCTCTGTACCTTAATTACCTCATCTGTAAAATGGGGATTAAGACCATGAGCCCCACCTGGGTCATGAACTGTGTCCAACCTGATTCGCTTATACCTAACCCACTGCTTAGTACAGTTTAGAGGGGTAGGAAAGGGTGGATATCAGCAATATTGTGAAAGTTGAACTGACAGGATTTAATGATAGATTGAATATGTGGGTTGAATTAGAGAGAGGAGTCAAGAGTAACACCAAGGTTACACGTTTGTGAGACAGGAAGGATGATGGTGCTGGGAAAGTCAAGGGGAGGACAGGGAAGATAAAGAGTTCTGTTTTGGACATATTAAGTTTAAGGTGACATCCAAGTAGAGATGTTTTGGAAGCAGGAGGAAATCTGAGACTGCAGAGAGGGACAGAGATCAGGGCTCAAGATGCAGATTTGGGAATCATCCACATGGAGATGGTAGTTGAAGCCGTGTGAGCAAATGAGTTCTCCAAGGGAGTGGGAGTCTCAAGGGAGATTAGAAGGGGACCCAGAACTGAACTTTGAGGGCCCCCCTGTTAGGGGGTGGGAGGTAGAGGAGGAACCCACAAAAGAGACTGAGAATAAGCAGCTAGATAGATAGGTGGAGAACCAGGAGACCAAACTGGTCACTTCCCTGGCTATTTTCTGAACATTTCTGTCCCAGCTCCTTTGATGCATTTCTAGCTATGTCAGAGACCTCCAATATAGAGCCTATCAATCAATTGATTAATCAATGGCATTGATTGAGCACTTACTGTGTGCAAAGCCCTCTATTAAGTACTTGAGAGAGTATGAGTTGGTAAAAGCACCTGCCCACAGCAAGCTTACAGTCTAGAGGGGGAGGCAGACATTAAAATAAATAAATTACAGATGTGTACATAAGTGCTGTGAGGCTGAGGGAGGGGTGAAAAAAGGGTGCAAATCCCAGTGCAAGGGTGACACAGAAGGGAGTGGGGAGAGAGGAAATGAGGGCTTAGTCAGGGAAGGCCTCTTGGAGGAGATGTGCCTTCAGAAAGGCTTCGACATGTCAGCAGAGCCTGCCACTACAACTCAAGAAGCAACCAAGCTCCCACCACCTCAGGGCAGATGATGGGGAAGAGGCAGCCACAGCTGCATAAGGGCTGCGTGGATGTATGTGGCTCTGGAACCTGCCTTCCCACGCATCTCTTCATTCATTCAATCATATTTATTGAGCTCTTGCTGTGTGCAAAGCACTGTACTAAGTGCTTGGCAGAGCTGCGTGGCTTAGTGGAAAGAGCACGGGCTTGGGAGTCAGAGGACGTGGGTTCTAAACTTGGCTCCTCCACTTGTCTGCTGTGTGACCTTGGGTAAGCCACTTAACTGCTCGGTGCCTCAGTTACCTCATCTGTAAACTGGGGATTGAGACTGTGAGCCCCACGTGGGACAACCTGATTACCTTGTATTTACCCTGGTGCTTAGAACAGTGCTTGGCACAAAGTAAGTGGCTTAACAAGTATCATAATAGTACTAATAATACAATATAGCAACAGACGCATTCCTGCCCACAATGAGCTCAATCAATCTAACAGTCAGTCGGTCATATTTCTTGAGCATTTACTGTGTGCAAAGTACTGTACTAAGCACTTGGGTGAGGACAATATAATACAGAGTTGGTAGACATGTTCCCTGCCCACAACAAGCTTACAGTCTCCCTTTCCTTCCCTACTCTCTAATGACCCTTTCTTTCTCTCTGCCTCTTTCACACTCTTTTTGTCTCTGCCTCTGTCTCTCTATTATTGCTCCTCAATCTATCAGGACTCTCTACTATGTGCAGAGCACTGCGTTAAGCATTTAGGAGAGTGGTTACTGCCCCGCTCTGATTCTCTCTTTCTATCTTCCTTCTTAGCCTTTTCAATTCTGCCCCTTGGAGACCCTATTCCCTGGTAGCTATGATCCTTATCAATCAGTCACTCAGTGGTATTTATTGAGCACTTACTATGTTCAAAGTACTGTACTAAGCTCTTGGGAGAGTACAATACAGCAGAATTATGGCACATATTCCCTGCCCATAGCGAGCCTATCCCCTTTGAACTCCCCTTACTTCATGTCTCCAAATGCTTTTATTTTGCAGAGTCCTCTAAATAGAGACTCTGATCACCAAGGAGCCCAAGACACTTTCTGCAAGAAAATCACCATTTTGCTGTGGTATCCTAGTGACAATCTTCTCCATCCCTTCTGGGAGATAGGCAACTCTGCAGTTCCTATTCTACTCAGCACAGCTGTTAAATAATAGCTCTGTGCTCCTCCTCCTTCAGATTCTTCTTTGTTACAAAATTAAGTGCAGTATCATAATCTGTAGTACAAGCATCCATATAGCAACACTGAAAATGAAGCAGTAGTCATGTAAGGTGAGCACAGAGTAGAAAGGACTTTTTCTGTAGAGGGTGATAAGGTATTTCAGGGTGCACAGCAGGGAGCAGGATAAGCCAGGAATAAAGTACTCACAAAAAGTTGAAATGTGAGCTCTAAAATGACCACAGTAAAAGTAGTTATAAGCTTCTAGAATGGTCGAAGTGTCAACTTGAGTTAATGATGGACTTAACAGCTCTAGTTTTCTCTTACTGGGATGGGTAAGATAAGTCTCTATCTAGTAGGACATTTGATGGTTCATGGACTTTTATTGTGTGTTCTAAAATAATGCCAATGATTGATTTTTTTAATGTTTTTTCATATTGATTAGGTTCCTCTGGGCACATGTCTTATGCAGTCAATATATAACTTCTCCAGGGCATTATGCAGTGCTTTCTTCACTCTTCAGATAGGCCTCAAAGGGTATTTTAAAATAAGATAACGACTTTCTGCCTTTCTGTCAAGGACACCGCCCTTGTCTCCTCCTTGAAGGAAATTTGCTGTTTTATAGCAATGTACCCAGTAGAGGACAGCACTGGATTGGACTCATACAAACTTCTGCCATCCCTAACACCGTATACAAGTTTAATTTGTATGTGGGAAGCTATTTTTATGCTTTTTTTCTCTTTACAAAACAAATTGCCAAAGTCCAGTACATTCCTTGCCTGAATAGAGGTTCTTTAATCTGGCTGATTCGCATCATGTCATGTCATTCAAGTCAAATGGGTGGAAATCTGAGGGTGGTAGCTAAATTATTCAGTGAGATAAGTAAATGGAGGTTTCTCCTCTGCTCAATTCTTAGGCCTAAATCACACTGGATTAACAGGGATATTTGCTTTTTACAGAATCATGGATTCAAAGTCCATGTAAAATGAGTAGTGTGACCTAGTGGAAAGAGCCCTACCCTGGGAGTCAGAGGACCTGAGGT
This sequence comes from Tachyglossus aculeatus, assembly GCF_015852505.1. Lineage (NCBI taxonomy): Eukaryota > Metazoa > Chordata > Mammalia > Monotremata > Tachyglossidae > Tachyglossus > Tachyglossus aculeatus. The sequence continues at coordinate 26,672,364 of NC_052068.1, read as the reverse complement.
CTAATCCCTGCTCCTCCATTTTTCTGCTGTGTGACTTTGGGCGGGTCATTTAATTTCTCTGTGTCTCAAGTGCCTCAACCATAAAATGGGAATTAAATCCTACTCCCTTGTGCTTAGCCTGTAAACCCAATCCTACTTCTCCACAGAAGCTTAAACAATAGACAACAGAAGCAGCGTTGCCTAGTGGATACAGCACAGGTTTGGGAGTCGAAAGGACCTGGGCTCTAATCCCAGCTCTGTCACTTACCTGCTGAAATAATAATAATATAATATTTGTTAAGCACTTACGGCGAAGCAGCGTGGCTCAGTGGAAAGGGCATGGGCTTTGGAGTCAGAGGTCATGGGTTCAAGTCCCGGCTCCACCACTTGTCAGCTGTGCGGTCACTTCACTTCTCTGGGCCTTAATTACCTCTTCTGTAAAATGGGGATTAAGATTGTGAGCCCCCTGTGGGACAACCTGATCATCTTGTAACCTCCCCAGAGCTTTGAACAGTGCTTTACACATAGTAAGCACTTAATAAATGCCAGCATCATTATTATTATTATGTGCTAACCACTGTTCTAAGTGCTGGGGTAGATACAAGGTAATCAGGTTGTCCCACGTGGGGCTCACAATCTTAATCCCCATTTTACAGATGAGGTAACTGAGGCACAGAGAAGTTAAGTGACTTGCCCAAAGTCACACAGCTGACAAGCAGCAGGGCAGAGAGTAGAACCCATGACCTCTGACTCCCAAGCCCGTGTTCTTTCTGCTAAGCCACACTGCTGTATGACCTTGGGCAAGTCACCTCACTTATCTGTGCCTCAAGTCCCTCATCTGTAAAATGGGGATAAACACTGTAAGCCCCATGTGAGACAGGTACTGTGTCCAGCCTGAATCATTTGTATCTACTCTAATAATAATAATAATGATGATGATGGCATTTGTTAAGCGCTTACTATGTGCAAAGCACTGTTCTAAGCTCTGGGGGATGCAAGGTAATCAGCTTGTCCCACATGGGGCTCACAGTCTTTATCCCCATTTTCCAGATGAGGGAACTGAGGCCCAGAGAAGTGAAGTGACTTGCCCAAAACACAGCTGACATGTGGCAGAGTCAGGATTTGAACCCATGACCTCTGACTCCAAAGCCCGGGCTCTTCCCACTGAGCCATGCTGCTTCTCTAGTGCTTAGTAGAGTACCTGGCACATTGTAAGTGCTCAACAAATACCGCAATTATTAATTATTATTATTTAATGCACGGGTGAGCTAAAGAGCAATTTATAAGGGAGTTCTACCTTTTACTGCTAACATAAGCATTGTAATATTATCCAGTAAGCAAATGAATATTTTGAAAGAGCCAGGAGGGTGTTTTTTTCTGTGGCAGTAACAAGAAACCCAAGTGAGCTAATGGGCGGTTATTTTCAGGTCACAGATTAACAGCTGCTACTGCTGCTTCCTGTTCATAATGTCATGAATCTTCTCTCCAGCCATTAGTGGCCCTTGGTAGTTGGAGATGCATTGGCGATTTATGGTCTGTTGCAGTTGTTGTGGACTTTACAAATAGTAGCGCTTAACAAATACTATTATTATTATTATTATTATTATTATTATTATTATTATTATGGCCTTGTGGATATAGCTTGACCTGGGAGTCAGAAAGACCTGGGTTCTATCCCGGCTCCACCACTTTATCTGCTGCATGACCTTGGGCAAGTCACTTCACTTCTCTGTGCCTTATTTACCTCATCTGTAAAATGGAGATTGAGACTGGGAGCCCCATGTGGGACAGGGACTGTGCCTTACTCGATTTGCTTATATCCTCCTCAGTGTTTAGTACAGTGCGTGGCACATAGTAAGCACTTAACAATTACTGCATTTATTATTATTAACAAATACCATCTAAAAAAAGAGAGTACCTGTAAGTGCTGCCTGGGCCATGCCAGTGGAGAGCCTGTTGACATCTCTTGGCCTATGCCAGTAAGACTTCTGCGGGGTATCCCGAGAGGGAATGCAGGGCTGAAAAACTTTCCTCTTGAAAGTCACACCCCTTTAATACCCTTCTTCAGGTCTGCCCCTCTTTCTCCCTTCCTGGAATTGGTGGGAAACAATAGCAGCTGATAATAATAATAATAATAGCATTTATTAAGTGCTTACTGTGTGCAAAGCACAGTTCTAAGTGCTTGAGAGGTTACAAGGTGATCAGGTTGTTCCACGGGGGACTCACAGTCTTAATCCCCATTTTAGAGTTGAGGTAACTGAGGCACAGAGAAGTTAAGTGACTTTCCCAAAGTCACACAGCTGGCAATTGGCAGAGCAGGGATTTGAGCCCATGACCTCTGACTCCAAAGCCCATGCTCTTTCCACTGAGCCACACTGCTACAGATAGACATGCAGCAATCAGAAACAGCATTGTTTTGTGGGGTTTTTTTTAACTAAAGTTATTTAAGATGTAGTGGAACTGAACTAAGCTCTATGAATAGCAGCTGCAATGACACAGACCTAGCCATCCCAGGGATGAAGCACAGCACTAAAAGAAATAACAGAGTGGAGAAGCAGTGTGGCCTGGTGGAAAGAACCCAGGCCAGATAGTCAGAGGACCTGGGTTCTAATCCCAGCTCTGCCACTTGTCTGCTGCGTGACCTTCTGCAAGTCACTTCACTTCTCTGTGCCTGTTTCCTCATATGTAAAATGAGGATTAAGACTGGGAGTCCCATGTGGAACAGGGATTGTGTCCAACCTCATGATCTTGTATCCTTAATACAGTGCTTGACACCTAGTAAATGCTTAACACTGTAATTATTATTATTATTATTATTGTAGCCACATTCCATGATACAACTTGGTGAAGTTCCTTGAAAATGCAATTGTATCGTGACTTGTTTATGCACAGGATATTTTTTCCTATAGATTTTGATGTTATAAATTCGAATCCATTCCAGAACCTCCAGAAAAAAATGTATGAAACTTCTTTGTGCGTTAAATACTGTAATGACCGTCACTAAACTATTGTTTAATATTTAACAAAGTAATCCAGAGTGTAGCATTACAATATTAAATAAATAAAGGAGTTGTAATGTGATTATGAGGCTTTGCAGGAGACTGCAAGACTATGTGCTTTCTCTGCTGTCTGTGGTAGTGGTTTTGTCAAATTTAGTGAACAATTTATCCAACCTGGGTGGAATTACAGCTTCCTTTTTTTTTCTTTTTCAAGCAAGCTTTGGCAGATCAACTCCTTCTGAACAAACACCTCTATACACCTTTAAATTCCTCTCTGCGTTAGGATCTACATTTACAGTATAAACAGGGAAGCAGTGTATCCTAAGGGAAAGAGCACGGGTTTGGGAGTCAGAGGTCCTAGGTGACCTTGGACAAGTCACTTAACAACTCTCTGCCTCAGTTTCCTCATCTGTAAAGTGGTGTTTCAATACCTATTCTCCTTCCTTCTTAGACTGGGACACCCACAAGGGACAGGGACTATGTCCAACCTGATTATCTTGAATCTTGGGAGAAGCAGCGTGGCTCAGTGGAAAGAGCACGGGCTTGGGAGTCAGAGGTCATGGGTTCTAATCCCAGCTCCCCCATTGTCAGCAGTGTGACTTCGGGCAAGTCACTTCACTTCTCTGTGCCTCAGTTTACCTCATCTGTAAAATGGGGATTAAGCCTGTAAGCCCCCCATGAGACAACCTGATCACCTTATAACCTCCTCAACGGTTAGAACAGTGTTTTGTACATAGTAAGCGCTTAATAAATGCCATCATTATTATTGTTATTATTATCTAACCTAGTGGTGTATTGTCTCCCCCTGTAGACTGTAAACTCACTGTGGGCAGGGTAAGCACTCAATACATATGACAATAATAATAATAATGATGGCATTTGTTGAGTGCTTACTATGTGCAAAGCACTGTTCTAAGCGCTGGGGAGGATACAAGGTGATCAGGTTGTCCCACATGGGGCTCACAGTCTTAATCCCCATTTTAAAGATGAGGTAACTGAGGCACAGAGAAGTTAAGTGACTTGCCCAAAGTCACACAGCTGACAATTGGTGGAGCTGGGATTAGAACCCATGACCCCTGACTCCCAAGCCTGTGCTCTTTCCACTGAGCCATGCTGCTTCTTGTAAGCACTTAACAAATACCCCAATTATTTTTATTTCAATACATATTTACATGCTCATACACTCTTGAAAATCGATCCATAATGTTTTAATCATTTATTTTAGCTGATAGAGGAGAAACCATGAGTTCTCCATCTGTCAGAGGACTTGGCAGTGATGCATTGAATCGTCAAAGTTCGATGTGGTCTTCATTGGACAAAAATTCCTCTGAATGAGATGCAATTCACTCATCCAAATCTGCATTATCCATTTCTAAATTCAGTTCAACAACGTCTTTATCTGCTCTGGGGTCCCTTCAACAACTTGAAAATCTGAGACAAGCTGTGGGAAGAAGTTCCTCTAAAGATCCACCTATGGTTTACTGTTTAATCTTCTCAGTTCCTTCTCTGACTTCTCCTCAGCTACTGGCCCCCTCGCTGTGGGTGTAGCCCAAGGCTTTGCTTTCGGTCCTTTACTCTTCCTGCTTTAAACTCTCTCTCCTCTGCTCACATGGCTTCAGTTACCACAACTATGCAGCCGACTCCCAAATCTATCTCTCTATTCCTGAACTCTCATCTGACCTGCAAATCCCATCTCCCCTTGCCTCCTGGACATTTCCACTTTGATATGCAAGCAGCAGCATAGAGAAGCAGTGTGGCTCAGTGGAAAGAGCCCGGGCTTTGGAGTCAGAATTCATGAGTTCAAATCCCGGCTCTGCCAAATTGTCAGCTGTGTGACTTTGGGCAAGTCACTTAACTTCTCGGTGCCTCAGTTACCTCATCTGTAAAATGGGGGTTAATATTGTGAGCCCCACGTGGGACAACCTGATCACCTCGTAACATCCCCAGCGCTTAGAACAGTGCTTTGCATATAGTAAGCACTTAATAAATGCCATTATTATTATTATTATTATTATTATTATTATAAGGCAGTATGAAATTAGAAGCAGCATGATGTAATGGATACATACAGCACAGGCCTGGAAATCAGAAGGTCATGGGTTCTAATTCTGGCTCAACCACTTCACTGTTGTGTGACCTTGGGGAAGTCATTTCACTTTTCTGTGCCTCAGTTACCTTATCTGTAAAAGAGGTATTGAGACTGAGAGCCCCACATGGGACAGGAACTGTGTCCAACCCGATTTGCTTGTATCTACCTCAGTGCTTAGTACAGTGCTTGGCACATAGTAAGCGCTTGGTAAATGCCGCAATTCATCTTGAATTCAACATATCTAAAACAGAGCTCCTCATTTTCCTCACTTAGCCACTCTATCCCAAACTTTCCCATCTCAATAAATAAAACCACCACCCTCCCTGTCCCAGAAGCCTGTAAACTTATTCATTCATTCATATTTATTGAGTGCTCACTGTGCGCAGAGCACTGTACTAGGTGCTTTGGAAGAGTACAGTATAACAATATAACAGCAAACAGACAAATTCTGATTGTACATATGTACAGTGCAGCTTAGTGGAAAGAGCATGGACTTGAGAGTCAGAGGATGTGGGTTCTAATCCCGCTCCTCCACTTGTCTGCTGTGTGACCTTGGGCAAGCCACTTAACTTCACAGCGCCTCGGTTACCTCATTTGTAAAATGGGGATTCAGACTGTGAGCCCCACACGGGACAGTCTGGTACCTTGTACCAGAGTAGGTACCTACTCCAGTGCTTAGAACAGTGCTTGGCACATAGTAAACACCTTAACAAATACCATAATTATTATTAGTAGTATATAAATGTTGTGGGACTGAGAGTGGGGTGAATATCAATTGCTTAAAGAGTACAGATCCAAGTGCATAGGTGAAGAGAGCAGAAGGGAGAGGGACTCTGCTATCATTCAGCTCCCTCATTCAGTTTACTGCCCAATACTGCCGATTCTTTCTGCACAACATCTCCCGACACTTCCCCCTTACTCTTCACCAAAATACCTGGCACAACATATAAGCTCTGGTCTTACCACAGGTAGACAACTGAATTAGCCCCTTTGCTGGCCTCCCAGGCTGTAGTCTCTCCTCATTCCAATCTGTTTTACACACTGCTGCACAGATCATCTTCCTGAAGCATCGATTGCCCACATCTCTCTTCCCCTCGAAACCCTCCCCTGGCTTCCTGTGTCTCTCTGTCTCAAATAAAAACTCTTCACAACCGGCTTCAAGGCTCTCTGCTACCCTGTTGCTTTCTTCACCTTCCATTCCACAACTCACTGTTTCAGTTCCTCCCAAGCTGTGCCTCACTCTAGACAATCCCGCCTCCATCTCCTCTTCTAGCTGTTTGCACTGATTTGGAACTCCCTTTCTTCCCCACATCAGCCAAACCACAGCTTTTCCCTCATTCAAATCCCTCCTAAAGTCCCACCTTCTCCAACAAGCTTTCCCTGATTAATTTCCCAGGACCTTGAGCCTTAGCCTCCCTTCAGTCATCACTACCACCTATCATCATCGTCATGGTGATTAAATGCTTTTTCTGTGCCAAACACTATTATAAGCACTGGGGTAGATACAAGTTAATCAGGTCAGACACAGTCCCTATCCCACATGAAGTTTACAGTCTGAGTGGGAGGGAGAACGGGCATTGAATGTCCATTTTACAAGCAAAGAAACTGAGGTACAGACAGTTAAGTGATTTTCCCAAGATCATACAGCAGACAACTGGCAGAGTCAGGATTAAAAACTAGGTCCTCTGATTCCGAGGCCCAAACATTTGAATTTATTTATACCATCCTTAGCACTTGTGTAAGTGTGTACTCAATATTTATTTTGTTCACTCTATTTGTAAATACTTCTATGTTTGAATCCACCCTTAGAGTATAAACTCCTTAAGGGCAGAGAATGTTTCACTTCTTTTTTTTGTACTTCCCAAATGTCTGGTACAGTGCACTTCACCGAGTGGACACTAACAAATTCTGCTGCTGCTACTACCATTATTACTACTACTACTACTTCTACCAGTCCAGGCATTTAATAAATACTATAATCATTCATTCATTCATTCAATCATATTTATTGAGCACTTACTGTGCGCAGAGCACTGTACAAAGTGCTTGGGAAGTACAAGTTGGCAACATATACAGATGGTCCCTACCCAACAGCGGGCTCACAGACTAGAAGGGGGAGACAGACAACAAAACAAAACATATTAACAAAGTAAAATAAATAGAATAGTAATTATTATTATCATGGCATTTGTTAAGCGCTTACTATGTGCAAAGCACTGTTCTAAGCACTGGGGAGGTTACAAGGTGATCAGATTGCCCCACGTGGGGCACACAGTCCTAATCCCCATTTTACAGTTGAGGTAACTGAGGCACAGAGAAGCTAAGTGACCTTCCCAAGATCACACAGCTGACAACTGGCGGAGCCGGGATTTGAACCCATGACCTCTGACTCCAAAGCCCGGGCTCTTTCCACTGAGCCACGCTGCTTCTGTAGTACAATATGTACTATGTACTATGTACTATTGTTCTCTAGTACAAATATGTACAAGTAAATATGTACAAATAGAGTAATAAATCTGTACAAACATATATGCAGGTGCTGTGGGGAGGGGAAGGATGTAGGGTGGGGGGATGGGGAGGGGGAGAGGAATGGGGGGCTCAGTCTGGGAAGGCCTCCTGGAGGAGGTGAGCTCTCAGTAGGGCTTTGAAGGGAGGAAGAGAGCTAGCTTGGCAGATGTGAGGAGGGAGGGCATTTCAGGCCAGGGAGAGGATGTGGGCTGGGGGTTGACGGCAGGACAGGCGAGAATGAGGCACAGTGAGGAGATTGGCGGCAGAGGAGCGGAGGGTGCAGGCTGGGCTGGAGAAGGAGAGAAGGGACGTGAGGTAGGAGGGGGCGAGGGGATGGACAGCCTTGAAGCCGTAATCAAATCAAAGGCTCAGGCCAGTGGGATGTAAATTTGCAGTAAAGCATTAAACAGTATTAGTTGTAATCCTGGGGTAATTGTATCACAAAGTTGTGGAACGTGCGTGTGTGTGTGTGTGTGTGTGTGTGTGTGTGTATGTGTGAGAGAGAGAGAGAGAGAGAGAGTGTACAGGTATACACAAAGCAAATGCAATTGGAATCAATCAATCGTATTTATTGAGCGCTTACTATGTGCAGAGTACTGTACTAAGCGCTTGGGAAGTACAAATTGGCAACACATAGAGACAGTTCCTACCCAACAGTGGGCTCACAGTCTAAAAGAAGTAATTGGAAGTAATAGATAACTTCTTTGTTTTCTGTTGTTTCTTTGTTCTGTATAGTTTTACCTGGGTTTTAACATCTGATAACCATTCTTTGAATTTCAACATACAATCCTTCTCAATACAGAAAATTTTGCAAAGAGGAGCCAACTTTTTTAAAAAGGCAAAAATCAATCAGTTAATCAATCAGTCATATTTATTGAGGGCTGCCCATGTGCAGAGCGCTGTACTAAGCACTTGTGAGAGTATAACAGAATTAGCAGATATGAGCCCTGCCCATAAAGAGCAATGAAAGAAACCTAAGCTGAATTCTCCTCTAATTCATGACCAAACTGCTCAATTCACCTCAAGTTTATCTTCACTTGTTTCTTCTATTTTAAGACTGAAATATGAAAGAAATTTCCTGTGTCTGAAAAACAAATTTAGTCCTATAAAACAATCTGACATCTTGCACTCCAGCCAGTTTATGTTCTGATCACTTAAGAAACAGAGTGTACCAAATCTTTCCCAGATCTACCATCAAGTATGATGGGGAGGGGAGAAGACATTATGCATGATCCTTTTAGAGTCGTCTCCCAGATTTTTTTCCCAAATATTTCTGTTTCTCCCAAGCCTAGTGCTCCTGCTTTGAGACCTCAGGTGAGAAATCGAATCCAAGCATTTTTGACTCAGTTGATGATGATGATGGCATTTTTTAAGCACTTACCAGGTCAGACACTGTACCAAGGGCTGGGGTGGATACAACCAAAATGTGTTGGACACAGTCCCTGTCCCATGTGGGGCTCACAGTCTCAATCCCCATTTTCCAGATGAAGTAACTGAGGCCCAGAGAAGTGAAATGACTTGCCCAAAGTCACACAGCAGAGAAATGATGGAGTCAGGATTAGAACCCATGACCATCTGATTCCCAGGCTCATGCTCTCTCCACTTGGCCATACTGCTTCATACTGCTGACGCAGTTATCAACTATTCTGACAAATTAAGATGAAAAATCTAGAGAACTTTGATGAAGGAATTTCAATCTAACAATCAGGAATATTTATTATTAATAATGATAATAATAATGGCATTTATTAAGCACTTACTATTTGCAAAGCACAGTTCTAAGCGCCGGGGAGGTTACAAGGTGATCAGGTTGTCCCACGGGGGGCTCATAATCTTAATCCCCATTTTACAGATGAGGTAACTGAGGCACAGAGAAGTAAAGTGACTTGCCCGAAGTCACACAGCTGACAATTGACGGAGCCAGGATTCGAACCCATGACCTCTGACTCCAAAGCCCGTGCTCTTTCCATTGAGCTATGCTGCTTCTCCGTTATTATTACTACTATTATTATTACTATTTATTGAGCTCTTACTGTGCACAGATCACTGTACTAAGCTCTTCAGAGAGTAAAATCCAACAGAGTTCATAGACAAATTCCCCGTCCACAAAAAACTTATAGCACTATAGTACTAGTATAGTATAGTATTATAGTACTTATATTACTACTACTACAACTACTACTACTAATAATGGTATTTGTTAAGTGCTTTCTACATGCCAAGCATTGTCCTAAGAGCCGGGGTAGATAGAAAGGAGTCAGGTTTAGAGGGGGAGACAGATCCAAGAGTATAAGCAATGCAGGAGGGAGAGGGAGTAGGGGAAATGAGGGCTTAGTGGGGGAAGGCCTCTTGGAGGAGGTGTGATTTTAATAAGACTTTGAAAGTAGGGAGAGTGGTGGTCTGTCATACATAAAGGGGGAGGAAGGTCCAGTCCAGAAGGAGGATGTGGGCAAGGGGTCGACGGTGAGTTAGACAAGACTGAGGTACAATGAGTAAGTTGGCAATAGAGGAGTGAAGTGAGCTTGCTGGGTTGTAGTAGGAAATCAGCAAGGTAAGATAGGAGAGGGCAAGGTGACAGTGTTTTAAAGCCAATGGTCGGGAGTGTCTGTTTGATACAGAGCTAAATTCATTCATTCATTCATTCAATCATATTTATTGAGCATTTACTGTGTGCAGAGCACTGTACTAAGCACTTGGGAAGTATAAGTTGGCAACGTATAGAGACGGTCCCTACCCAACAAGGTTTCACAGTCTATAGGGAGGAGACAGACAACAAAACAAAACATGTGGACAGGTGTCAAGTCACCAGAATAAATAGAATAAAGCTAGATGCACATCATTAAGAAAATAAATAGAATAGTAAATATGTACAAGTAAAATAAATAGAGTAATAAACCTGTACAAACATATATACAGGTGCTGTGGGGAGGGGAAGGAGGTAGGGCCGGGGGGATGGGGAGGAGGAGAGGAAAAGGCAACCATTAGAGGTTTATAAGGAGCGGGAAAGCATTCTCCACATCTGTTCCCTTCCCGTTCCTGTGAAAGCATATTATTACATATATTCTTCCAAAAAAGGCATCACATCTGAAATCCTGTGAAATCCCATCTGATTTAGACTTTACGCTTAAGTGGGCTTGATGTCCAGAGGGCCTGTGCTTCCGGAAAGCTACCTGGAGACTCTGGGAGCTGACCTTTACAAATGAGATTCATGTTCCAGTAATGCAGATGATCTGCATTTGGCAAAGATCGCATTTTCCCTTCCCCCTGGTCCTGCCTTCCTTTCTCCTCATCACTGTTTTGTTTCATTTTTCTGTTTCTTTTCAGAGCTGCATTAATAGTGAGACAATTTGTTTTTGAAAGCAATCCTCGCAGAGAGGAAATTGAGCATCTCTAACAGCCAATGCTTCTGGCAAGAGCAGTACGCCCTAAAGCAATCCCATCCACATCTGCTTTGTTTAGTTTGGAAGATTAAAGAGATCCAGAGCTAATGTGGAGACACCCCCAAGGGTTTAGGGCTGGCTGAAAGCAGCCAACTCAATACATCAGGAGTATATGGAGAACTCTAAGTCACACTGACTGGACGCTGAGCGAAGCTTCCTGAATGCTGGTGATATTCCGGGAGTCAAACACTTTATTCCCGGTCTCCCAGCCTTCACCGTGAAGAAGTGGATAGAGCCTGGTCCTGGGTTTTAATCCCGGTTCTGCCCCTTGTCCGCTGCGTGACCCTGGGCAAGTCACTTCATTTCCCTGTGCCTAAATTACCTCATCTGTACAATGGGGATTAAGAGTAGGAGCCCCAGGTGGGACAAGGAGGCAGCTTGGCTCAGTGGAAAGAGCCTGGGCTTTGGAGTCAGAGGTCATGGGTTCAAACCCTGGCTCTGCCACTTGGCAGCTGTGTGACTTTGGGCAAGTCACTTTGCTTCTCTGGGCCTCAGTTCCCTCATCTGTAAATGAGTATGAAGACTGTGAGCCCCACGTGGGGCAACCTGATCACCTTGTATGCTCCCCAGTGCTTAGAACAGTGCTTTGCACATAGTCAGTGCTTAACAAATGCCATTATTATTATTATTATGGATGTGTCCGACCTGATTACCTGGTATCTACCCCAGTGCTTAGAACAGTGCTTGGCACATAGTAAGCATTTAACAAGAACCATAATTATTATTCACTATTATTAAGCAGGGAGTTCTGTCTTCTTTTTTATGGTATTTGTTAAGAGCTTACTATGCCAGATACTATACTAAGCACTGGGGTAGATACAAGCTAATCAAGTTGGTCACAGTCCCTGTCCCACATGGGGCTCACAATCTCAATCCTCATTTTACAGATGAGGTCACTGAGGCACAGAGAAGTGAAATGACTTGCCCAAGGTCACACAGCAGACAAGTGGCACAGCTGGGATTAGAACCCATGACCTTCTGACTCCGAGGCCCGTGCTCTACCTACTAGGCCATGCTGCTTCCCAACCTTTCCTTTGTTTGTACACATGCATGTAAGTAAGCACAGATCATCATCATCATCAATCGTATTTATTGAGCACTTACTATGTGCAGAGCACTGTACTAAGCGCTTGGGAAGTACAAATTGGCAACATATAGAGACAGTCCCTACCCAACAGTGGGCTCACAGTCTAAAAGGGGGAGACAGAGAACAAAACCAAACATACTAACAAAATAAAATAGAATAGATATGTAGAAAAAAATTAAATAAATAAATAAATAGAGTAAAAAAAATATGTACAAACATATATACATATATACAGGTGCTGTGGGGAAGGGAGGGAGGTAAGATGGGGGGATGGAGGGGGGACGAGGGGGAGAGGAAGGAAGGGGCTCAGTCTGGGAAGGCCTCCTGGAGGAGGTGAGCTCTCAGAAGGGCCTTGAAGGGAGGAAGAGAGCTAGCTTGGCGGATGGGCAGAGGGAGGGCATTCCAGGCCCGGGGGATGACGTGGGCCGGGGGTCGATGGCGGGACAGGCGAGAGCGAGGTACGGTGAGGAGATCAGCGGTGGAGGAGCGGAGGGTGCGGACTGGGCTGTAGAAGGAGAGAAGGGAGGTGAGGTAGGAGGGGGCGAGGGGATGGACAGCCTTGAAGCCCAGGGTGAGGAGTTTCTGCCTGATGCGCAGATTGATTGGTAGCCACTGGAGATTTTTGAGGAGGGGAGTGATATGCCCAGAGCGTTTCTGGACAAAGATAATCCGGGCAGCAGTATGAAGTATGGATTGAAGTGGAGAGAGACACGAGGATGGGAGATCAGAGAGAAGGCTGATGCAGTAGTCCAGACGGGATAGGATGAGAGCTTGAATGAGCAGGGTAGCAGTATGGATGGAGAGGAAAGGGCGGATCTTGGCAATGTTGCGGAGCTGAGACCGGCAGGTTTTGGTGACGGCTTGGATGTGAGGGGTGAATGAGAGAGCGGAGTCGAGGATGACACCAAGTTTGCGGGCTTGTGAGACGGGAAGGATGGTAGTGCCGTCAACAGAGATGGGAAAGTCAGGGAGAGGGCAAGGTTTGGGAGGGAAGACAAGGAGTTCAGTCTTCGACATGTTGAGCTTTAGGTGGCGGGCAGACATCCAAATGGAGATGTCCTGAAGGCAGGAGGAGATGCGAGCCTGGAGAGAGGGGGGAGAGAGCAGGGGCAGAGATGTAGATCTGGGTGTCATCAGCGTAGAGATGATAGTTGAAGCCGTGGGAGCGAATGAGGTCGCCAAGGGAGGGAGTGCAGATCGAGAACAGAAGGGGACCAAGCACTGAACCTTGGGGAACCCCCACAGTGAGAGAATGGGAGGGGGAGGAGGAGCCTGCAAAAGAGACTGAGAAAGAATGACCGGAGAGGTAAGAGGAGAACCAGGAGAGGATGGAGTCTGTGAAGCCAAGGTCAGATAGCATGTTGAGGAGAAGGGGGTGGTCCACAGTGTCAAAGGCAGCTGAGAGGTCGAGGAGGATTAGGACAGAGTAGGAGCCGTTGGATTTGGCAAGCAGGAGGTCATTGGTGACCTTTGAGAGGGCAGTTTCCGTGGAATGTAGGGGACGGAAGCCAGACTGGAGGGGGTCGAGGAGAGAGTTGTTATTGAGGAATTCTAGGCAGCGAGTGTAGACAACTCGTTCAAGGAGTTTGGAAAGGAATGGCAGGAGGGATATGGGACGATAACTAGAAGGTGAGGTGGGGTCAAGAGAGGGTGAGAGATGAAAGAATGGTCTCTGCAGCTGAGGAACCCTTAGGGTGAAGGTACTCTATTGTCCTGATTACAGGATTCTAGAGCTCATATTTAGTGCTCAAACCTTGAAAGTGCTGAAAACCCTCCCCTATGTGTTAAACAACAATAATAATAATAATAATGGCATTTATTAAGCGCTTACTATGTGCAAAGCACTGTTCTAAGTGCTGGAGAGGTTACAAGGTGATCAGCTTGTCCCACAGGGGGCTCACAGACTTAATCCCCATTTTACAGATGAGGTAACTGAGGCACAGAGAAGTTTAGTGACTTGCCCAAAGTCACACAGCTGACAGTTGGCAGAGGCAAAGCACCTGTCCTGAACTTTGGATGACCCAGGGAGACCTCAGAATGAGCTGGACCTAGCCTGAGATGTTGAGCCCCTAACGTCGGGGTGGGTTGGTCCAAAGCCAACTTGGAAAGGCTTACTTCTTCTGCTGCCCTTGGTTACAGGCGGGTAATAATAATAGTTAAAAAATAATAATACTACTAATAATAATGGTACTTGTTAAGCACCTACTATGTGTCAAGTGCTGGGATAGACTGTGAGCCCGCTGTTGGGTAGGGACCATCTCTAGATGTTGCCAACTTGTACTTCCCAAGTGCTTAGTACAGTGCTCTGCACACAGTAAGTTCTCAATAAATACGATTGAATGAATGAATGAATGGTCGATACAAGTTAATCAGATTGGACAGAGTCCCTGTTCCACAAGGGGCTCACACTGTTAAACCCCATTTTGCAGAAGAGGTAAACTGAGGCCCAGAGAAGTTAAGCGATTTTCCCAAGGTCACATAGATGCCACAGAATGGCACCACTGAACTAGAAGCAGATCTATTGGGTGTATTCATTCATTCATTCAATCGTATTTATTGAGTGCTTACTGTGTGCAGAGCACTGTACTAAGCACTTGGGAAGTACAAGTTGGCAACATATAGAGACTGTCCCCACCCAATAACGGGCTCACAGTCTAGAAGGGGGAGACAGACAACAAAACTTTGTTTCTTTTAGACTGTGAGCCCACTGTTGGGTAGGGACTGTCTCTATATGTTGCCGATTTGTACTTTCCAAGCGCTTAGTACAGTGCTCTGCACATAGTAAGCGCTCAATAAATACGATTGATGATGATGATGAACAAAACAAAACATGTAGACAGGTGTATCCAACCGGATTATCTTCTCTCTTCCTCCAGCATGTAGAACAGGGCAGTTGCCCCAGTATGGTAACACTGAACTAGGAACAGATCTAGTGAGTGCCTCCAACTTGATAATCTTGTATCTCCCTATCCCAAGGTGACTCTGGGGTACCCACCATCTCAAGGTCAAATGCTATCTTATGACCGCCCAAGCCATGATGGCAGAACTCAGAAGTGCAGGTGGGATCCCGCCCCCAAAATGAAAACTGCTAGATTCACAACCCAAGCAGGGACTACAGAAGGTATCCCTTGCCCCTGTGCCAATTAAATTAGGTATGGAGGAGGGGGGAGGGTAGGGATTGGATAAACCGAGGCCAGAAGCTGGAATGGCCTAGGAGCACAGGTAATAAATATCTGCGGCCTTTGACCTTCTGTGCAGCGGATCGAGACTTGCAGCAGCCAGCTGCGGTTCACCTCTGCCCAGAACGTGGGATACCCGCTCTGCCTGCACCAAGTGAGGAGCCGTGGGATGGGGGAGTGTCCCTCTGAATGCTCATAGGTGGGAGCTAGCCGCTTCACCACCTGTGAACACACCATAAGTGAATTACTCCTGGATGGGACCTGGATGTTTTACCATGCATGAGTAACACAAGTATATTCCTCCCAATAGGGAAGCTCTAATAATCATATTCCTCCTGAAAGGGAGGTTCATTTCACCACGTCCAAAAATAATCAAATAATTCAATTTACCTCACGGAGTAAATTTTGTATAAAACTCAGCCTTCCTGCCCCCCGCCGCCCCCCCCCCAGTCTGTCTCTCTGTCTCTCTCTCACCATGCCGATTCTCAAACGAATCTGTCCCCCACAACACTCCCCCAGAGTTTAAAACAGGGCTTGACACATAGTAAGTGCTTGACAAATGTCATCATTATTACTTGGGCTAAACTAAAACTGGCTTAGGACTCAGTGCCTGGGATGACTACTGCCCATATCAGTTGTCCTGCAGTTTCTTGGATTGATCCCAGCAGCTGGTGAGACAGTTGCATAAGCCTGGTAGGTAATCCTGGGCCATCTCTTTGACAGCCCAGACTCATTTCTGGTCCAGCTCCATCTTCAAATCAATCAATCAATCAATCACACTTACTGAGCACTTACTGTGTGCAGAACACTGTAATAAGCGCTTGGGAGAGGACAACACAACTGTGTAAAAGACGCATTCCCTGCCCACAAATGCTGACAAAGAGCCAGTGCTGGGCCAGACACCAGGTCAAGCTGGGCATAGGGAGGAACTGGGGAGGCGAGCCAGGATCTGAATTTCCACGGTTTATGTTTTCATTTATTCGTTTTTGACACCTGTCTACATGTTTTGTTTTGTTGTCTGTCTCCCCCTTCTAGACTGTAAGCCCATTGATGGGTCGGGACCGTCTCTGTAGGTTGCCAACTTGTACTTCCCAAGTGCTTAGTACAGTGCTCTGCACACAGTAAGCGCTCAATAAATATGATTGAATGAATTTATTTGCTACCTCCTCCTCCTTCTCCTGCTGCTGCTGCTACTGCAGTTCTACAGTAGCCCTGATGCACCTTTGGGCTGCCATCACTACTGATAGTAACAATAATAATAATAATTATTATTATTATTATTACGGTACTTGTTAAGGGCTTACTATGTGCCAAGCACTGTTCTAAGCACTGGAGTAGATACAAGTTAATCAGGCTGGACACAGCCTCTGTCCCAAATGGGGCTCACTGTCTTAATCCCCATTTTACAGATAAGGGACCTGAGGCATGGAGAAGTGAAGTGACTTGCCCAAGGTCTCACAGCAGATATGTGGCAGAGCAGGATTAGAACCCAGGTGGCTCTCAGGCCCATGTTGTATCGACTAAGCTACACTGGTCCTTGGATGCTGCTACAGGACAGAAGAATACAGGGAGTCATTCATTTGGGAGGTAGGGAATAAATCAATCGATTAGCCAGTAGTATTTATTGAGACTTACTGTGTGCAGAGCACTAAACTAGGTGCTTGGGAAAGTGTAATACTACAGAGTTGATAGACATGATCCCTGCTCATAAGGAGCATGGAGTTTAGAGTGGAGGCAGACTTTAAAATAGATTACAGAGAGGGGAAATAGCAGAGTATAAGTGTATAGACATAAGTTCTACAGGGCTGGTGGTGGTGGGGCGGTGCTTATGAAGGGCTAAAGGGGTTCAGAACCAAATGCATAGGAGATGCAGAAGGGAGGGTGAATTAGGGAAAACCTCACAAGAGGAGATGTGATTTAGTAGGGCCTTGAAGATGGGGAGAGTGGTGATCTGTCGACCTAGGGCGGACATGGGCAAGCGGCCAGCAGCAAGATAGATGAGATTAAGGTACAGAGAGAAAGTTGGCAGTAGGGGCATGAAGTATGTGTGTTGGGTTGTAGTAGGAGATTACTGAGGTTAGGTGGAACTGGGAGAGATGATTGAGCGCCTTAAAGCCGATAGGAAGGAGCTTCTTTTTGATGTGGAGGTGGATGGGCAACTGTTAGAGGTTTCTGAGGACAGGGGAGACAAAGACTCAAGGGTTTTCTAGAAAAATGTTCTGGTCAGCAGAGTGAAGTACAGACTGGAGAAGGGAGAGACTGGAGGCAGGGAGGTCAGCAAGGAGGTCGATGCAGTAATCGAGGCAGGCTACGATAAATGCTTGGATCAGTGTGGTAGCAGTTTGGATGGAGAGGAAGGGGCAGATTCCAGAGAGTTTGTGAAGGTAGAACTGGCAGAAAGCAAAAAAAAAAAAAAAAAGGCAGCAGTAGCCAGTGGTGAAGTGGAGTTTGAATCCTGAGCCTAAAGTACTAAATTAAGGGCATCTAAAGAAAGTTCAGGGGCTCTGGACCACCTTGCTGGCCCTTCTAAACTCCACAACCAGAAAGCAGTGAGGAGCTCCAGGGCTCCAAACTGCAGCATCCAACTGATTTCCCCCCAGTTTATCTCTCACATCCAGCAAAACCTCATAAACCTAGTAGCGCAGCCTAGAGAGAAGCACCTTGGCCTAGTGGGAAGCAGCGAGGCGTAGTGGAAAGAGTGCGTGCCTGGGATTCAGAGGCTGTGAGTTCCAATATCCACTCCACTCCTTGTCTGCTATGTGACCTTGAGCCAGTCATTTAACTTCTTGGGGCCGCAATAACCTCATCTGTAAAATGGGGATTCAGGTGTAAGCCTCATGTGGGATATGGACTGTGTCCAGTCTGATTCTTTGTGAGCAGGGAATGTGTCTGTTTATTGTTATATTGAACTCTCCCAAGCGCTTAGTACAGTACTCTGAACACATATTATTATATTATAGGGTTAGAGCTGGGATTGTGACTTAAATATGACTGACTAAATGAATGAACGAATGAATTGGCTTGCATCTCCCCCAGCACTTAGTATAGCACCTGGCACATAATAAGCACTTAAATACCATTACATATAAATAAATAAATACCATCCTTGGAATCCAGAACCTAACAGAAACTTGAAAATTCTGAATTAGGGAAATTTAAGGAATATGAAGAGCCTAGCTATTATTTCATTTCAGAGAAGCAGTGTGGCTCAATGGAAAGAGCACAGGCTTGGGAGTCAGAAGTCATGGGTTCTAATCCCAGCCCCGCCACTTGCCAGCTGTGTTAAGTGGGCAAGTCACTTAATCAATCAATCAATCAATCGTATTTATTGAGTGCTTACTGTGTGCAGAGCACTGTACTAAGCGCTTGGAAAGTACAAGTCGGCGACATGTAGAGACGGTCCCTACCCAACAGCGGGCTCACAGTCTAGAAGAGGGAGACAGACAACAAAACAAAGCATATTAACTAAATAGAATAAATATGTACAAGTAAAATAGAGTAATAAATATGTACAAACATATATACAGGTGCTGTGGGGAGGGGAAGGAGGTGCCTCAGTTACCTCATCTGCAAAATGGGGATTAAGACTGTGAGACCCACGTGGGACACCCTGATTACCTTGTATCTACCCCTGCGATTAGAACAGTGTGTGGCACATAGTAAGTGCTTAACAAATAGCATTATTATAATTATTATTATTATTGGATCTTTTTTTCCTATTGCACCATACACCTTATATTTTGTACCTTAGATAGTCTCCAGTAAATTTAGTACTTGTGACAGTACTAAAAGGACTATAAGTTAAAATATTTGCTTTTAGTGTACTTAGCAATTATACCAGCAAGCCAAATAAGTTTTTATTCAAGGTTCAAATCCCATACAAAGCCCATACAAACAGAAAAGCACATCCAAGCACTACGAAGGCAAACGGGGGACTGAGCTGGCAAACAAAAACAATGGCTGTTGCCAGGTCTTTGGTGAAGTTTCTGGATTACATGGAAGTTTGCTTTTAATGTAATGCTTTTTAAAAGTATCGGATTTATGAGAGTTCTGGAATTTTGAGAACCAAGTAATGAAGTTCTATTGTACTGTTGAAATCAGCATGGCTCAGTGGAAAGAACCCGGGCTTTGGAGTCAGAGGTCACGGGTTCAAATTCCGGCTTCGCCAATTGTCAGCTGTGTGACTTTAGGCAAGTCACTTAACTTCTTAACTTCTTAACTTTTTCTAGGCTGTGAGCCCGCTGTTGGGTAGGGACCATCTCTATATGTTGCCAACTTGTACTTCCCAAGCGCTTAGTACAGTGCTGTGCACACAGTAGGCACTCAGTAAAAACGATTGAATGAATGAATTAATGAATTCTCTGGGCCTCAGTTACCTCAACTGTGAAATGGGGATTAAGACTGTGAGCCCCCCGTGGGACAGTCTGGTCACCTTGTAACCTCCCCACCGCTCAGAACAGTGCTTTGCACCTAGTAAGCGCTTAATAAATGCCATTATAATTATTATTATTATTATTATTATTATTATTATTATCACTGACGGTCCCTAAGGGAAGGTCTGTTCATTCTAAGCAGTGTGGCCTAGAGATCACGGTCCTGGGAGTCAAAAAGACGTGGGTTCTAATTCCAGCTCTGCCACTTGTCTGCCGGGTGACCTTGGGCAAGTCACTTCACCTCTCTGGGCCTCAATTACCTCATCTGTAAAATGGGGATGAAGACTTTGAGCCCCATGTGGGTCATTCATTCATTTATTCATTCAATTGTATTTATTGAGTGTTTACTGTGTGCAGAGCACTGTTCTAAGTCGGCAACAGACAGAGACAGTCCCTACCCAACAACGGACTCACAGTCTAGAAGGGGGAGGCAGACAACAAAACAAAACAAGTAGACGTGTCAATACCATCAAAATAGATAAATAGAATTATAGATATAAACCAACTTGTACTTCCCAAGTGCTTAGTACAGTGCTCTGCACACAGTAAGTGCTCAATAAATACGATTGATGATGATGATGATCATTAATAAAATAGAGTAGGAAGTATGTACAAAAATCCACAAATGCTGTGAGGAGGGGAAGGGGGTAGGGCAGAGGGAGGGAGTAGGGGCAATGAGGAGGAGGAGAAGAAAAGGGGAGGCTCAGTCTGGGAAGGCCTCCTGGAGGAGGTGAGCTCTCAGTAGGGCTTTGAAGGGAGGAAGAGAGCTGGTTTGGCGGATGTGGGAAGGGAGGGCATTCAAGGCCAGAGGCCAGAGGTAGGACGTGGACTGTGTAATCAATCAATCAATCAATCGTATTTATTTATTTTATTTTGTTAGTATGTTTGGTTTTGTTCTCTGTCTCCCCCTTTTAGACTGTGAGCCCACTGTTGGGTAGGGACTGTCTCTATATGTTGCCAATCTGTACTTCCCAAGCGCTCAGTACAGTGCTCTGCACATAGTAAGCGCTCAATAAATACGATTGATGATGATGATGATGATTGAGCGCTTACTGTGTGCAGAGCACTGTACTAAGCGCTTGGGAAGCACAACGGACTGCGTCCTACCTGATTAGTTTGTATCTACCCCAGCGCTTAGAATAAAATGCCTGGCACATAGTAAGTACTTAACAAATACCATAAAAACAACTAGCCCCGGCTTATTCCAAATCTCAGGGCTAACGCTAAGCAAATTTCCGACTGGACACTTTCACATTCACCCCAGGAGAGGGAGCCAGTGTGATTCTGTTAATATTTGATATTAAAAGATAAAAACTGAATTTTTTCCCACGGAACAAGCAGGCAGAATAATAATCAAAATGAAGGCTGGGGATCCCACTATTGGAATAGCATATTTTTTCATAGTAACCCACCATTCTGTTGCATCCAGCACCTAGAACAGCGCTTTGCACATAGTAAGCGCTTAACAAATACCATCATTATTATTACCTTTGGGGAAGCCGCGTGGCCCAGTGAAAAGAGCACTGGACTGAGAGTCAGGAAGACCTTTCATTCACTCATTCAATCGTATTTATTGAGCGCTTACTGTGTGCAGAGCACTGTGCTAAGCGCTTGGGAAGTACAAGTTGGCAACATACAGAGGCGTTCCCTGCCCAATAACGGGCTCACAGTCTAGAAGGGGGAGACGGATGACAAAACAAAACATATTAACCAAATAAAATAAATAGAATAAATATGTACAAGTAAAATGGAGTACTAAATATGTACAAAGATATATTCATTCATTCATTCAATTGTATTTATTGAGTGCTTACTGTGTGTAGAGCACTGTACTAAGCGCTTGGGAAGTACAAGACCTGGGTTCTAATGCTGGCTCTGCCACTTGTCTTCTGGGTGACTTAACTTCTCTGGGCCTCAGTTTCCGCACCTGTAAAATGGGCATTAAATCCTGCTCCCTGTATTTAGACTGTGATTACCAGGTGGGATGGGGACTCTGTCCAATTTGAATAACCCATATCAATCACAGCACTTAGCACAGGGCTTGAACATGGCATAGTGGCCTGGAAGTCAGAAGGTCATGGGTTCTAATCCCAACTCTTCTTGTCTGCTGTGTGGCCTTAGGCAAGCCACTTCACTTCTCTGTGCCTCAGTTACTTCATCTGTAAAATGGGGAATAAAACTGTAAGCCCTATGGGGGACAGGGAATGTGTTCAACCCAATTTGTTTGTAATAACAATAATAATAATGACGGCATTTGTAAAGTGCTTACTATGCGCAAAGCACTGTTCTAAGCACTGGGGGGGATACAAGGTGATCAGGTTGTCCCACATGGGGCTCACAGTTATCATCCCCATTTTACAGATGAGATAACTGAGGCTCTGAGAAGTTAAGTGACTTGCCCAAGGTCACACAGCAGACATGTGGTGGAGCCGGGGTTCGAACCCATGACCTCTGGCTCCAAAGCCTGGGCTCTTTCCACTGAGCCACGCTGCTTCATCCACCCCAGCTCTTAGTACACTGCCTGGCACATAGTAAGTGCTTAACAAACACCATTATAATTATTATTATTATTATTGGAGAAGCAGCCTGGTTCAGTGGAAAGAGCCCGGGCTTTGGAGTCAGAGTTCATGGGTTCGAATCCCGGCTCCACCAATTGTCAGCTGTGTGACTTTGGGCAAGTCACTCAACTTCTCTGTGCCTCAGTTAACTCA
Source organism: Tachyglossus aculeatus (assembly GCF_015852505.1). NCBI lineage: Eukaryota > Metazoa > Chordata > Mammalia > Monotremata > Tachyglossidae > Tachyglossus > Tachyglossus aculeatus. The sequence goes on along the minus strand of NC_052068.1, from coordinate 26,649,939 downwards.
TCTGCAAAATGGGGATTAAGATTCTGAGCCCACCGTGGGACAACCTGATCACCTTGTAACCTCCCCAGTGCTTTGCACATAGTAAGCGCTTAATAAATGCCATTATTATTATTATCATTACATAGTAAGAATTTAACCGATACTACAATTATTACCTAAGTTTATCTTCAACCTCTTTCCACTTTCACCTATGGTAATGATGATGGTATTTGTTAAGCACTTACTATGTGTCAAGTGCTGTTCTAAGCATTGGGGGAGATACAGGTAATCAGGTTGTCCCATGTGGGGCTCACAATCCCCATTTTACAGATGAGGTAACTGAGGCACAGAGAAGAGAAGTGACTTGCCCAAAGTCACACAGCAGACAAACGGTGAAGCAGTGGTGGCTCAGTGGAAAGATCCCAGGCTTTGGAGTCAGAGGTCATGGGTTCAAATCCCAGCTCCACCAATTGTCAGCTGTGTGCCTTTGGGCAAGTCACTTCACTTCTCTCCCCCTCGTCCCCCTCTCCATCCCCCCCATCTTACCTCCTTCCCTTCCCCACAGCACCTGTATATATGTTTGTACATATTTATTACTCTATTTATTTATTTTATTTGTACATATCTATTCTATTTATTTTATTTTGTTAGTATGTTTGCTTTTGTTCTCTGTCTCCCCCTTTTAGACTGTGAGCCCACTGTTGGGTAGGGACTGTCTCTATATGGTGCCAATTTGTACTTCCCAAGCGCTTAGTACAGTGCTCTGCACATAGTAAGCGCTCAATAAATACGATTGATTGATTGATTGATTCTCTGTGCCTCAGTTACCTCATTTGTAAAATGGGGATTAAGACTGTGAGCCCCCCGTGGGGCAACCTGATCACCTTGTAACCTCCCCAGTGCTTAGAACAGTGCTTTGCACATAGTAAGCACTTAATAAATGCTATCATTATTATTATTATTATTATTATTATTAAGCAGAGGAGCTGGAATTAGAACCCGTGATCTCTGACTCCCAAGCCCGTGCTCTGTCCACCGAGCAATGCTGCTTCTCACAATAATAATAATGATAATAGATACTGGATTCAATATGTAGTAATGTTGGAACTGCCCACAACCATTCCACATTCAGCACTGAAACTAGAAAGAGGAATTGCTGGGGAATCCACCCAAGCCGTGTGGAGTAAAAACTGAGTAGCACCAACTACACGGCTGCTTTGGTAGGAGAAAGAGCCTCCCACACCCTTCTATGGCTGAGATTCCCAAAGTCCAGAGGAATGAACCGCAGAATGCTCTCAGAGACTAATTCTAGCAATCGATCAATCAATCACATTTATTGAGCCCTTACCGTATGCAGAGCGCTGTATTAAGTGCTTGGGAGAGTATAGATTCGTTCCTTTCTCACAACAAGCTTACAGTCTAGACGGAATCCTAGCTTAGAAATCTTTTTTTTTTGTTCGGGCCAGTAACATCTTGGGGCCAGAGAAGTAGTGTGGCTCAGTGGAAAGAGCATGGGCTTTGGAGTTAGAGGTCATGGGCTCAAATCCCAGCTCCACCACTTGTCAGTTGTGTGCCTTTGGGCAAGTCGCTTAACTTCTCTGTGCCTCAGTTCCTTCATCTGTAAAATGGGGATGAAGACTGTGAGCCCCCCGTGGGACCTGATCACCTTGTAACCTACCCTGTGCTTAGAACAACAACAACAACAACAATCGTATTTATGGAGCGCTTACTGTGTGCAGAGCACTGTACTAAGCGCTTGGGAAGTACAAGTTGGCAACATATAGAGATGGTCCCTACCCAACAGTGGGCTCACAGTCTAAAAGGGGGGAGACAGAGAACAAAACCAAACATACAAACAAAAATCGTATTTATTGAGTGCTTACTGTGTGCAGAGCACTGTACTAAGCGCTTGGGAAGTACAAGTTGGCAACATATAGAGACGGTCCCTACCCAACAGTGGGCTCACAGTCTAAAAAGGGGAGACAGAGAACAAAAGCAAACATACTAACAAAATAAAATAAATAGAATAGATATGTACAAGTAAAATAAATAAATAAATAAATAGAGTAATAAATATGTACAATGTGCTTTGCACATAGTAAGTGCTTAATAAATGCCATTATTATTATTATCTTTCTGTGATTATGTGATTATGTTTCCCCACAACAGGGAAACTAAGAGTTACTGCCATCACCTGTGCGGTTCTGAGAGTTCATAGTTATGAGAAATGTGTTTTGTGGGTTGGTCAGTACGAAAGGGAAAGACTTGGGCCCTTGCTCCCTGGAGTCCATGTGTTCCTTTCTCCAAGCACCTGCTTCCCTCTCAGAAACTGATAGGGCTATTTTCTGCATCACAGGGGGCATCTGTGCTAAATAGGGAGAGGAGGAGGAGGTACATGTGGTCTGCTCACGGAGGGATGGGGACCTTTTCAGCTCACCTGATTGGGAGTCAGCCCAGGACAATAGCCTTACAGTAAAGCAGCCCGACTTGAGTAGTACCAGGTTACAGGCGATTGGAGTTTCGCAGGCAACGATTATGACATGACCTTCTGATGATTGCTGAACTCAAAAGGACACCAAGCTAAAAACAAAAGCCTCATTATTTCAAAGGGATGGAACCTAGCTGATCGCAGAGAGAGAGAGAGAGTCTCTTCTAACTGACCACTGTAAACACCACAGCAAGATTTGGGCCCATAGTTTCTGACGTCTGTTAAAAATGGGGGACTCCTCAGTGGGCAGGATGAGGGACTTATATTCTTAAACTTGGCAGCCAAAATAATAATAATGATGATGATGGAGTTTGTTAAGCACGTACTAAGTGCTGGGGTAGGTCAAACTAATCAGTTTGGACATGGTCCCTGTCTCACATGGGGCTCACAGTCTTAATCCCCATTTACAGATTAGGTAATTGAGGCACAGAGAATAATAATGATGGCATTTATTAAGCACTTACTATGTGCAAAGCACTGTTCTAAGCACTGGGGAGGTTACAAGGTGATCAGGTTGTCCCATGGGGGGGCTCACAGTCTTAATCCTCATTTTACAGATAAGGTAACTGAGACCCAGAGAAGTGAAGTGACTTGTCCAGGGTCACACAGCTGGCAATTGGCAGAGCTGGGATTTGAACCCATGACCCCTGACTCCAAAGCCCGTGCTCTTTCCACTGAGCCACACTGCTTCACTTCAGAGAAGTGAAGTGACTTCCTCAACGTCACACAGTGCTCTGTTGCCTGGATCATTTTCATTCAATTCATTCATTCATTCAATCATATTTATTGAGCGCTTACTGTGTGCAGAGCACTATACTAAGCGCTTGGGAAGTACAAGTTGGCAACATATAGAGACGGTCCCTACCCAACAACGGGCTCACAGTCTAGAAGGGGGAGACAGACAACAAAACAAAACATGTGGACAGGTGTCAAGTCATCAGAATAAATAGAAATAAAGCTAGATGCACATCATTAAGAAAATAAATAGAATGGTAAATATGTACAAGTAAAATAAATAGAGTAATAAATCTGTACAAACATATACAGGTGCTGTGGGGAGGGGAAGGAGGTAGGTCAGGAGGGATGGGGAGGAGGAGAGGAAAAAGGGGGCTCAGTCTGTGAAGGCCTCTTGGAGGAGGTGAGCTTTCAGTAGGGCTTTGAAGGGAGGAATAGAGCTAACTTGGTGGATGTGTGGAGGGAGGGCATTCCAGGCCAGGGGGAGGACGTGGGCCAGGGGTCAATGGTGGGACAGGCGAGAACAAGGCACAGTGAGAAGGTTAGTGCCAGAGGAGCAGAGTGTGTGGGATGTGCTGTAGAAGGAGAGAAGGGAGGTGAGGTAGGAGGGAGAGAGGTGATAGAGAGCTTTGAAGCCAATAGTGAAGAGTGTTAGCTTGTTACGGAGGTTGATAGGCAACCACTGGAGATTTTTGAAGAGGGGGGTGATATGCCAGATCGTTTCTGTAGAAAGACAATCTGGGCAGCAGAGTGAAATATAGACTGAAGCGGGGAGAGACAGGAGGTTGGGAAATCAGAAAGGAGGTTGATGCAGTAATCCTGTCGGGATATGAAGAGTGATTGTACTTACAAGGTAGTGGTTTGGATGAAGAGGAAAGGGCGGATCTTGGTGATGTTGTAGAGGTGAGACTGGCAGGTTTTGGTGATGGATTGGATGTGTGAGGTGAATGAGAGAGCGGAGTCAAGGATGACGCCAAGGTTGCGGGCTTGTGAGATGGGAAGAATGGTAGTGCCATCCACAGTGATGGGAAAGTCAGGGAGAGGACAGGGTTTGGGAGGGAAGATAAGGAGTTCAGTCTTGGACATGTTGAGTTTTAGGTGGCAGGAAGACATACAGATGGAGATGTCCTGAAGGAAGGAGGAGATAATAATAATGTTGGCCTTTGTTAAGTGCTTACTATGTGCAAAGCACTGTTCTAAGCACTGGATGTGAGCCTGGAGGGAGAGAGAGAGAACAGGGGAGGAGCTGTAGATTTGGTGTCATCTACGTAGAGATGATAGTTGAAGCTGTGGGGGCAAATGAGTTCACCAAGGGAGTGAGTATAGATGGAGAACAGAAGGGGACCAAGATCTGACCCTTTCATTCATTCTTTCATTCATTCATTCAGTGGTATTTATTGAGTGCTTACTGTGTGCAGAGCACTGTACTAAGCACTTGGAAAGTACCATTTGGCAACAGATAGAGAAAACCCTTACCTAACAACGGGCTCACAGTCTAGAAGGGGGAGACAGACAACAAAACAAAACAAGTAGACAGGCATCAATAGCATCAAAATAGATAAATAGAATTATAGATATATACACATCATTAATAAAATAAATAGAATAATAAGTACACACAAATATACACAAGTTCTGTGGGACAGGGAAGGGGGTAAAGCAAAGGGAGAGAGTAAGGTCAATGGGGAGGGGAGGAGGAGCAGAGGAAAATGGGGGCTCAGTCTGGGAAGGCCTCCTGGAAGAGATGAGCTCTCAGTAGGGCTTTGAAGGGAGGAAGAGAGCTAGCTTGGTGGATGTGAGGAGGGAGGGCATTCCAGGCCAGAAGTAGGATGTGGGCCAGGGGTGGACGGCGGGACAGGCGAGAACGAGGCACAGAGAGGAGGTTAGCGGCAGAGGGCTGGGCTGTAAAAGGAGAAAAGGGAGATGAAGTAATAATAATAATAATAATAATGATGATGGCATTTGTTAAGCACTTACTATGTGCAGAGCACTGTTCTAAGCACTGGGGGGATACAAGGTGATCAAGTTGCCCCATGTGGGGCTCACAATCTTAATTCCCATTTTACAGATGAGGGAACTGAGGCTCAGAGAAGTTAAGTGACTTGCCCAAGGTCACACAGCAGTCATGTGGTGGAGCCGGGATTCGAACCCATGACCTCTTACTCCAAAGCCCGTGCTCCTTCCACTGAGCCACGCTGCTTCTCTAAGGGGGCAAGGGCATGGAGAGCTTTGAAGACAATAGTGAGGAGTTTTTGCTTCATGAGAAGGTTGATAGGCAGCCACTGGAGATTTTTGAGGAGGGGGTTGACATGCCCAGACCCTTGAGAAACCCCTACAGTTAAGGGATGGGAGGGGGAGGAGGAGCCCATGAAGGAGACTGAGATTGAACGGCCAGAAAAATAAGAGGAGAACCAGGAGAGGACGGAATCATTGAAACCAAGGTTGGATTACGTGTTGAGGAGAAGGGGATGGTCAACAGTGTCAAAGGCAGCTGAGAGGTCGAAGAGGATTAGGATAGAGTAGGAACTGTTGGATTTGGCAAGAAGGAGGTCATTGGTGACCTTTGAGAGGGTGGTTTCAGTGGAGTTGAGGGGACAGAAGCCAGATTGGAGGGAGTCCAGGAGAGTGTTGGAGGAGAGGAATTTGAGGCAGCGAGTGTAGAAAACTCACTCCAGGAGTTTGGAAAGGAAGGGTAGGAAGAAGATGGGGCGATAGCTGGAGAGGGCTTTGGGGTCAAGGGAGGGTTTTTTTAGGATGGAGGACATGTGGGCATGTTTGAAGGCAAAGGGGAAGAAGCCGTTGGAGGGTGAGCAGTTGAAGATGGAAGTTGAGGAGGGGAGGATGGAAGGAGTAAGAGTTTTTGTAAATTGAGAGGGAATGGGGTCAGAAGCTCAAGTGGAGGGGTGGCACTTGAGAGGAGGGAGGAGATCTCCTCTGAAGATACTGCTTAACTGTGGGTACCCTTCAGGGTTTGGTTCTGGGTTCCCTTTTTTTCCTCAGTCGATGACCAGTCCCACAGCTGCAACTACCACCTCTACGCAGATGATTTCCAAATCTGCGTCATTAGCCCAGACCTTTTTCCTTCTTCGCAATCTTGCATTTCCTTCTACCTTCGGGACATGTCTGCTTGGATGTCTCACTGACACCTCAAACTCAACGTATTCAAAATCAAACTCCTCACCTCCCTTCCCAAACCCTCTCCTCCCCACAACTTTCCCATCACCATTGACAACACCATCACCCTCCCTGTCTCACACGCCTGTAACCTTGGCATTATCTTTGACTCACCTCTTTCCTTCAACCCCTGTGTTGTCAGTCACTAAATCCTGTTGGCTCTTCCTACATAGAATCTCCCTTCTGTTTCCACCCAAACTGCCTCCGTGTAGTTCAAACACTTGTCACGTCTTGACTTGCTTACTGCATCAGCCTCCTCACAGACCTCCCTACCTCCAACCTCTCACTTCTCCCGTCCATATTTCACTCTGTTGCCTGGATCATTTTCATTCAGTTTATTCATTCATTCATTCATTCATTCCTTCATTCAATTGTATTTATTGAGCGCTTACTGTGTGCAGAGCACTGTACTAAGCGCTTGGGAAGTACAAGTTGGCAACATATAGGGACGGTCTCTACCCAACAATGGGCTCACAGTCTAGAAGGGGGAGACAGACAACAAAACAAAGCATGTAGACAGGTGTCAAGTCATCAGAATAAATAGAAATAAAGCTAGATGCACATCATTAAGAAAATAAATAGAATGGTAAATATGTACAAGTAAAATAAATAGAGTAATAAATCTGCACAAACATAAATACAGATGCTGTGGGGAGGGGAAGGAGGTAGGGCCAGGGGGATGGGGAGGAGGAGAGGAAAAAGTCTGGGAAGGCCTCTTGGAGGAAGTGAGCTTTCAGTAGGGCTTTGAAGGGAGGAAGAGAGCTAACTTGGTGGATGTGTGGAGAGAGGGCATTCCAGGCCAGGGGGAGAACGTGGGCCGGGGGTTGACGGCAGGACAGGTGAGAATGAGGTACAGGGAGGAGGTTACAGGCGGCTCCACCACATATCAGCTATGTGACTTTGGGCAAATCGCTTCACTTCTCTGTGCCTCAGTTACCTCATCTGTAAAATGGGGATTAAGACTGTGAGCCCCACATGGGACAACCTCATTACCTTGTATCTACCCCGGCATTTAGAACTGTACTTGGCACATAGTAAGCACTTAACAAATACCACTATTATTATTATTATTATTATATGTGGGAGATGGATGGAAAAATGAGGAGCAGGCAGAGCATGGCAGATATAGTACAGAGGTAACCTCTTTCCTTTCTGTTCTGCTTATAGCAAGAAGTGGGAGTACAACTAACTGAAACATTGTAATGCAATTTACAGCTTCTTTATTTGCCATCACTATGGGTCTCCCAGCAGGTGGAAAGTTGGCTCTTGGGGACTTCAAAGCAAAATTTACTACTGCTTGAATTAAGTATAGTTCTGCAGCAAAGGGTTACCATCTTTCTCAATATATTCCTCCCAAGGGCAGCTATCTAGGGTTCAGACATAAAGGTCTAACCTGGCCAAGACATCTCTGGGATCTTCCCTTTCCTCTCCATTCCAACTGCTACCATATTGATTCACCCACTTATTTCCCACCTTGACTACAGTAGCTGCCTCTTCGCTGACCTCCCTGCCTCCTGTCTCTCCCTCCTCCAGTTCATATTTCACTCCGTCTGGATTATTTTTCTGAAAAATTGTTCAATCTATATCTCCTAGTTCTCATAAACCTCCAATGGTTGCCCAATCATTTCCACATTAACCCTTTACCACCAAATGTAAGGCACTCAATCAGCTCTCCCCTTCCTAGCTTATCTCGCTGATGTCCTACTACAACTCAATCTGCATACTTCACTCTTGTAATGCCAACCTTCTCATTGCACCTTAATCTCATCTATCTCACCACTGACCCCTTGCACACATCCTCTTTCTGGCCTGGAATTCTCTCCCCCTTCATATCCAAATGTCCCCCATTCTCTCCACCTTCAAAACCCAAATAAAATTACATCTCCAAGGAGTTTCCCCCAACCAAGTCCTTATTTCCCCATCCACTTTCCTCTGTGTTGCCTTGGATGTGTCCCCTTAAAAACACAGCTCTTATAACAATAATAATAATAAAAATAGTGGTATTTGTTAAGTGCTAAGTACAGGCCAAGCACTGAACTAAGCGCTGGGCTAGTTACAAGATAGTAAAGTCCTACATAGGGCTCACAGTCTAGTGGGAAGAAAAACGGGCACTGAATCCCCATTTTGCAGATGGGGGAACTGAGGCCCAAAGAAATTCAGTGACTTGCCCACAGTCACACAACAAGTAAGTATCAAAGCTGGGATTCGAATTCAGGTCCTCTGATTCCCAGGCCTGAAGTCTTTTCACTATGTGATAGTGCTTCCCATGTGGATGTACATATGTATGTACATAGGAACTTAGGTACAGGTACTTTCATTCTGCCATTTCTCTATTCTGTAATTTATTTTAATGTCTACCTCCCTCTGTAGACTGTAAACTCCTTGTGGGGAAGGATCACATCTACCAACTCTTGTATTGTACTTTCCCAGTATGCAGCAAGCATCGACTATCACTGATCGATTCATTGATTCATTGATGGAGACGGGATGGGTGGGTAGCTATGGCTGCAAAGATTGAGAGTGCAAAAGGATCTGCTAATGCTACCAAAGAGTTTAGGATGAACAAGAAAATAATTTACAAACACAATGAACCTGTCTCATTCATTCATTCATATTTATTGAGTGCTTACTGTGTGCAGAGCACTGTACTAAGCACTTGGAAAGTACAATTAGGCAACAGATAGAGACAATCCCTACCCAACACGGGCTCCTTGCTTCCTTTGTTCATCCCCCAACCCGGCCTCACAGCAATCAATCAATCAATCAATAGTATTTATTGAGCGCTTACTGTGTGCAGAGCACTGTACTAAGCTCTTGGGAAGTACAAGTTGGCAACACATAGAGACAGTCCCTACCCAACAGTGGGATCACAGTCTAAAAGTGGGAGAAAGAGAACAAAACCAAACATACTAACAAAATAAAATAAATAGAATAGATATGTACAAGTAAAATAAATAAACAAATATATACAGCACTTATGTAGCTCGTTGTGGGGAGAAAATGTGCCTGTTTGTTGTTGTATTGTACTCTCCCAAGCACTTAGTACAGTGCTTTGTACACAGTAAGCACTCAATAAATATGACTGAATGAACATAACTGTAATTTATTTATATTAATGTCCGTCACCCCCCCACCCAGACTGTAAGCTCATTGTGGACAGGGGAGGTGAATATGTCTTTATATTGTTGTATTATTACTTTACCAAACACTTAGTATAGTGCTCTGCTCACAGTAAGCACTCAACAAATACAACTGAATGGTGAATGAATTTTAAACTGCCCCTGCAGATCATGTGAACTTTTTTGAAAACCTGGATAAATACAGTATTTCCTTCCCTTGTTTTGAATATAGCTATTAGCAGTAAAATATTACAATCACTCCAAACATACACATCTTTTTTGGTTGTTCAAAAACAGCCAACTCCCTGAAACACTGTATCCTTCCTCCCATGTGACCCACATGAGAAAGTCTGGAATGAAGCAGTAGTAATGGGCTCATTTTCCCAACTCACCCAGAAGAGACAGGGCAGCCTCTGAATTATTTAACACTTCCCACCTCTTACCAAATATGAGAGGGTGGTGTGCGGGGAGGATCCCCAAGTAGTAAGAAATTAGTAGCATTTTATCAGAGTTCCCCATCCTGACAATAATAAAGTAACCACCCCTGTGAATGCTTCTGGGTTTTTTGTTGTTTTTTAAGTGCACCGCTGTACGGCTAAAGAGAAGATGCACATCCAATGGGGTATTAAGAAATAAAAAATAGCCATAGCTTTGTGTCCCACTCTGAAAAATATCTGTTTCAAGGTAGATGGCAACACCACCTGCTGCCCGGTATTTCAGAGCTGTTAAAATGGCTGAATGCTGGATACCAAAAATCAAGACGACACCCTGAAGAAATACAGGAAAAGATTCATGTTTATTTTACTTCACCTGTCCAAGAAGGAGACAGCGGAAGGAGCATTTCTGGACAGGCCGAAGCCTTCTAGGGCATGCAGGGCAGTAGACGGGCAATGGCTCTCTAGCAAAATTCTCCGTGGCAGGAGAGGGATTCAGAGCCCCTGTTTCTCTACTTCAACCCACCCCAGCCCTCACTTTGCCCTTCCCTCTCTTTTGAACAATAATCATATTTCTCTAGACAGTAATAATAATAATTGTGGTATTTGTTAAGCGCTTATTATATGCCAGGCACTATATTAAGAGCTGGAGGGTATACAAGCAAATTGGGTTGCCTGTCTCATGTGGGGCTCTCAGTCTCAATCCCCATTTTACAGATGACGTAACTGAGGCACAAAGAAGTTAAGTAATAATAATAATAATAATGGCATTTATTAAGCATTTACTATGTGCAAAGCACTGTTCTAAACACTGGGGAGGTTACAAGGTGATTAGGTTGTCTACTGGGGGCTCACAGTCTTAATCCCCATTTTACAGATGAGGTAACTGAGGCCCAAAGAAGTTAAGTGACTTGCCCAAGGTCACACAGCAGACAGTGGAGGAGCTAGAATTAGAACCCATAACCTTCTGACTCCCGGGCCTGGCTCTATCCACTACGCCATGACCAAGAGTAGCCAGTCAAAGCGGTGGTGGGTTTTTTTTTAAACAAGTCTGCATTTACAAAAAAGGGTTGGCATGAATGAAAACAAGTAAGACAGCATAGGACTGAAGTGTGGATGACAGTTACTAATTGAATGACATGTGGATATTTGACAGAAATAAACAAATAGTTTTTCAACAACTTACCAAATCACTAGTAACTGCTTTTGAAGAGGTATGAGGAACCGTAGAAGGGCTGTGTCTGAAGACTGAAAGAGTCTTCCAATTAAAAAAAAAGGAGAACCTGGGCAATGCTCATCTAGAAGTCGGCTTCAATGCCTGGCCCGTGTTTTGGGCTTGTCTTGTCACCCCTCAGAAACATCAAATGGTTGCCTATTCTTCTCCAAATCTAGTAGAAACTCCACACTGTTGTCTTTAAGGTACTCAATTAGCTCTCTTTCCTTTACTTATCCTTGCTCCCACTAGGCCTCAGCTGGCATGTTTTGCTCCTCTCAAGCCAACCTACTCATTGTACCTCATTCTTCTCTCTCTGACCACTGACCTCTTGCTCGCAACCTCCCTTCTTCCTGGAACTTCTTCTCTGTTCACATTCTGCACCCTACTGCTCTCCCCGTCTTCAAGGCCCTTCTGAAATAACATTTCCTCCAAGCAGCCTTTCCTGATTAATCTCTCATGTTCCCACCCTTTTCCTCCTACCAGCTGCAACTTCAGCACTTCTGCAACAGCTAATCAATTGAGTTTTCACACTACTTGGTAGCACTTATTCACATATCTCTACACTCTAAGAGCCATCTATATTCTATTACTTCCCCTACCTGTACTTTATTTTAATGCCTGTCCTCTGCTAGATACCTTGGAGGAAGGTATCATGTATAATAACTCTACTCTCCCAGTTAGTACAGTGTTCTGCACAGAGTAAGCATTTAATAAATACCGATGATTGGTTGACTATTAACCCCAGGGGAAAACTGAAGCAGAATGTCCACAGTTATCATGGAGCCATCTTGACACCGGTCCTCTGAAGTTGTGTCCACATGGACTGGAACTCATAATCTGCTTTACAACCCCAGCCTCCCCAAGAGCTTTACCTTTACTCTCTATAGCCCTTAGTAACCTCTATTCTTCCTCAGATGGATACTGTTTGGTGGAAATATCACTAGGAAGCAGCATTGCCTAGTGGAGAGAGCACATACCTGGGAATATGAAGGACCTGGGTTCTAATCCTGGCCTCGCCACTTGTCCACTGTGTGACCTTGGGCAAGTTACTTACCTTCTCTGTGCTTCAATTCCCTCATCTGTAAAATGGGGATTAAGACTGTGAGCCCTATGTGGGACAGGGACCATGTCCAGACCAATTACCTCGTATCTACCCCAGTGCTTAGTACTGTGGCTGGAACATAGTAAGTGCTTAACAAATGCCATTATTATTATTATTGTTATTACTGAGAAGGTGTTCATTATTTATTATTATTATTATTACTGCTATTATTATTCTTTATTCTGTTAAGCACTTACTATGCATCAAACACTGTTCTAAATGCTGAGGTAGATCCAAGGTAATGGGGTCAGACACAATGTCTTCCCTATATGAGCCCCACAGTCTAAGTAGAAGGCAGAACAGATATTGAAATGCTATTTTACAGATGAGAAAAGCAAGGCCCAGAGAAGTAAGGTGACTTTCCCAAAGTCATTCATTCATTCATTCAGTCGTATTTATTGAGCGCTCACTGTGTTCAGAGCACTGTACTAAGCGCTTAGGAAGTACAAATCGGCAACATATAGAGATGGTCCCCACCCAACAACGAGCTCACAGTCTAGAAGGGACTAGAAGGGTCCAAACCTAGCCCTTCATTGCAAGGTGCATTTCTCACCCAGAAGGCAAATGGCAGAGTCAAAATTAGAACCCAGGTCCTCTGACTCTGAGGCCCAGGTTCTTTCCACTATGCTATATCTCAGGTTGTTGGTGGCTGGGCAGTTTGTAAGAAAGAGGAAAGTGCTGAGCTGAATGGGCCTTCAGGGTACTTTGTTATCTTTGACTTTGATTCAAGGAACCTCAGTCAATCAGTGGTATTTATTGAGCGCTTACTATGCTCAGGGCTCTGTTCTAAGGCCTTGGGAGAGTACAATACAGCAAAATTAGTAGACAAGTTACCAGCCAGTAATGAGTTTACACCCCAGTAGCCAATCCAATCCCACCCAGTTCGGCCTGTCCTACTGCAAGGGAGGGGAGAGGCAGCTGTGAGCACATCAGAGAAGAAAACCATCAAGGGACCTACTAGGGAATCTATCCCTGCCTCTGGTGGGTCTCACTGGTCACAGTTTTGCATTTCCTATTAAACTTTGAATTAACTTCCCTTTTAATTACCTTTTATTAAATGGAACCCAAATTTGCGATGGACTCCAGGAAACCACAAGGGACTAAACCAATCTGGCTCCATTCTGTGTGATGGTCTGAAATGGGAGCAGAAGCATGTGGCCATTGGGTATGACAGATCTTATTTTAGTAGGGCCATGCCCTTGGTGCCCAGCCTCAGGGCAGAGGGTGGTAGAAGGCAGAAGTGAGGTTGACAATCATGATAGGAACAGAAGAAAGTATTGTCCATAGCCTTAGTACCTTAAAGGCAAGAGTGTTTGTTGTTTTTTAAAATGGTTTTTGTTAAGCGCTTACCATGTTCCAGGCACTGTACTAAGCCCAGGGGTAGATACAAGCTAATCAGTTTGGAAATAGTCAGTGTCCCTCATGAGGCTCACAGTCTCAATCCCCATTTTATAGATGAGGTAACTGAGGCCCGGAGAAGTGAAGTGACTTGCCCAAAGTCACACAGCTGACAATTGGCTGTCGGCATTTGAATCCATGACCTCTGAACCCATGACCCATGACCTCTGACTCCAAAGCCCATGCTCTTTCCACTGAGCTACGCTGCTTCTCTTGATATTGATGTTGACTTGAAATTGACCCCATCGTTAGCCTCACAGCATATGTAAATATCTTTAAACTCTGCCATTTCTCTAATCTGTAATTTATTATAATGTCTGTCTCCCCCTTTATACTCTAAGCTCCTTTTTGATAGGTAACAGCAAAAACCTCCTCACTCTCAGCTTCAAGGCTGTCCACCACCTCGCCCCCTCCTACCTCACCTCTCTTCTTTCCTTCTCCAGCCCAGCCCACACCCTCAGCTCCTCTGCCACTAACCTCCTCACTGTGCCTCGTTCTCACCTGTCCCGCTGTCGACCCCCGGCCCACGTCCTCCCCCTGGCCTGGAATGCCCTCCCTCCGCACATCCGCCAACAGAGCTCTCTTCCTCCCCTCAAAGCCCTACTGAGAGCTCACCTCCTCCAGGAGGCCTTCCCATACTGAGCCCCCTTTTTCCTCAACTCCTCCCCATCCCCCCCACCCTACCTCCTTCCCCACAACACCTGTATATATGTTTGTACAGATTTATTACTTGATTTATTTTACTTGTATATATTTACTCTTGTATTTATTTTCTTAATGATGTGCACCTAGCTGTATTTCTATTTATTCTGATGACTTGACACTTGTCCACATGCTTTGTTTTGTTGTCTGTCTCCCCCTTCTAGACCATGAGCCCATTGTTGGGTAGGGACCGTCTCTATATGTTGCCAACTTGTACTTCCCAAGCGCTTAGTACAGTGCCCTGCACACGGTAAGTGCTCAATAAATACGATTGAATGAATGAATGAATGAATGAATGAAAGGTATCATGTCTACCAACTTGATTGCAGCAATCAATCAATCAATCAATCGTATTTATTGAGCGCTTACTATGTGCAGAGCACGCAGCACACAGTACTCTCAATAAATACCACTGTTTGACTGATTGGTCGATTGATTGAATATCACTGATTGATTGTCTATTCAGCGGTGTTTAATTTTTGTTTTAAGAACAAGGCATTTAAGGGTATTCTCAACTCCTCCTACTTCTTGACTTCAGTAGCTCCAACCGCAGTCGTATGAGTTAATAGAACTCTTTCTTAAAGTGTTGTCTCTCAACACCGTCAACAAAGAAGCAGCGTGGCTCAGTGGAAAGAGTATGGGCTTGGGAGTCCGAGGTCATGGGTTCTAATCCTGACTCCACCACTTGTCTGCTGTGTAACTTTGGGCAAGTCACTTCACTTCTCTATGCCTCAGTTACCTCAACTGTAAAATGGGGATGAAGACTGTGAGCCCCACATGGGACAACCTAATCATCTTGTGTCCCCCCCAGCACTTAGAACAGTGCTTCGCACATAGTAAGTGCTTAACAAATACCATCATTATTATTATTATTCGTATCTGGATGAAAGACTAAGCCCAGATTGGCCAGTTACACTAGTACACTCTACTTGGAGTCCTCAGGATCCCACAGCCTCTTCCACCTAATAATAACAATGCGCCATGCACCATACTAAAAGCTGGGATAGACACAAGATAATCTTGTCAGACACAGAGCCTGAAATGGGATTCACAGTCTAAGTACATATCTATTCTATTTATTTTATTTTGTTAGTATGTTTGGTCTTGCTCTCTGTCTCCCACTTTTAGACTGTGAGCCCAATGTTGGGTAGGGACTGTCTCTATATGTTGCCAATTTGTACTTCCCAAGCGCTTAGTACAGTGCTCTGCACATAGTAAGCGCTCAATAATTACGATTGATGATGATGATGATGATGAAGTAGGTAGGAGAACAGCTACTGGAACCTCATTTACAGATCCAGCGCTTAGAACAGTGTTTTGCACATAGTAAGCGCTTAATAAATGCCATCATTATTATTATTATTATGAGGAAACAGAGGCACAGAGAACTGAAGGGACTTTTTATGGCACTTGTTAGGCACTTACCATGTGCCAGGCACTGTGCTAAGCATTGCGGTAGATACAAGCTTACCAGGTTGGACACAGTCCCTGTCCCTCATGGAGCTCACAGTCTTAGTCCCCATTTTACGATGCGGTAACTGAAGTACAGAGAAGTTAAGTGACTTGCCCAAAGTTTCATAGCAGGCTAGTGGCAGAGCCAGAATTAGAACCCAGCTCCTCTGACTCTAAAGTTCACTCTCAGTTTAACTAACAGCGATGATGTTCTTTGCATTTGAGACTTGTTCCTGATATCGGCTGCTGGAACCATCCTTTAGACTGTAAGCTCAGTGTTGTCAGGGAACATGACTGACTACTCTGTTGTACTCTCCCAGGCACTTAGTCTAGTGCTTGGCACCTAGTAAAGGTGTGATAAATACCACTGGCAATGATGATGATGATCTATTCATTCATCATTCCCAGCCCGCACCCTCCGCTCCTCTGCTGCTAATCTCCTCACCGTGCCTGGTTCTCGCCTGTCCCGCCATCGCCCCCCAGCCCACGTCATCCCCCTGGCCTGGAATGCCCTCCCTCCACACATCCGCCAAGCTAGCTCTCCTCCTCCCTTCAAAGCCCTACTGAGAGCTCACCTCCTCCAGGAGGCCTTCCCAGACTGAGCCCCGTCCTTCCTCTCCCCCTCCTCCCCCTCCCCATCCCCCCCGCCTTACCTCCTTCCCCTCCCCACAGCACCTGTATATATGTATATATGTTTGTACGTATTTATTACTCTATTTATTTATTTTATTTGTACATATTTATTCTATTTATTTTATTTTGTTAATACATTTTGTTTTGTTCTCTGTCTCCCCCTTCTAGACTATGAGCCCACTGTTGGGTAGGGACTGTCTCTATATGTTGCCAACTTGTACTTCCCAAGTGCTTAGTACAGTGCTCTGCACACAGTAAGCGCTCAATAAATACGATTGAATGAATGAATGAATCATTCATTCAATCACTCAATCATCTTTAGTGAGTGTTACTGTGTGCAGAACACTGTACTAAGCGCTTGGGAGAGTACAATACAACAATAAGCAGACACATTCCCTGCCCACAGTGAGTTTACAGTCTAGAGCTTACAGTCTAGATCCATGAGGATGAACACTCATTAACCTTAGAATTCTTCAACCATCCATAAGGCAACTTGTTCCTCTGTATAAATTTCTTTATAAATCTCCCATCAGCATCAAAAGATGATAATAATAATTGAAGTATATGTTAAACTCTTACTACGCTAAGTGTGCTGGGGTCTTCTTCTTCAAATGCTGTCGAGTTGTTTCCAACACTTAACGACTCCATGGATACACCCTCTGCAGAATGTCCCATCTTCTGTCATAAGGTCATTTTGGTATGTGCATCTGTAGAGTTTATTATTATTGTTATTTATGGTATTTGTTAAGCGTTTACTATATGCCAAGTGCTGTTCTAAGCACTGGGGGAGATACAAGGTAATCAGGTTGTCTCACGTGGGGCTCACAATCCCCATTTTACAGATGAGGTAACTGAAGCACAGAGAAGTTAAGTGGCTTGAAGTTAAGCAGCTTGCCCAAGGTCACACAGTAGACAAGTGGTGGAGCCGGGATCTGGACCCATAACCTCTGACTGCCAAGCTCAGGCTCTTTCCACCAAGCTACACTACTTCTCTGGTATTTGTTAAACACTTACTATGTACCAAGCACTGTTCTAAGTGCTAGGGGGGTTATAAGGTGATCAGGTTGTCCCATGTGGGGCTCACAGTCTTAATCCCCATTTTACAGATGAGGGAACTGAGGCACAGAGAAGTTAAGTAACTTGCCCAAAGTCACACAGCCGACAAGTGGTGGAGCCGGGATTAGGACCCACGACCTCTGACTCCCAAGCCTGGGCTCTTTCCACTGTGCCACGCTGCTTCGCTTACTTCTCTTACCAAGTTCCCTTGGTTAAGATACAGAAGTGGTTGACCATTGCCTTCTTCCACGCAGTAAAAACTTGAGCCTCTGCCTTTGTCTTTGATCAACGTTTCAATCATTTGATCATCTGCCTGTGACTCTCCCATGCCGCTGCTGCACAGAATAGGTGAATAGACTTTGATGCTTTGGCTTAGAATTTTCCATAATGGGTAACACTATATGGCTTAACTCTAAACTTCAACGGCATATGCAAACTCTCCTGCCATGATAAGGCATAGAGCCATAGGAGAGAAGCACTGGGATAGATACAAGATAATAAAGTCCCACGTGGCACTCACAGTCTTAGGAGGAGGGAGGACAGGTACTGAATCCCCATTTTGCAGATGAGGAAACTGAGGAACAGAGAAGTTAAATGACTTGCTCAAGGTCACCCAGCAGGCAAGTGGCAGAGCTGGGATTCGAAGCCGGGTCCTCTGATTCCCAGGCCTGTGCTCTTTCCACTAAGCCGTAATGCTTCACTGCTCTGTGTTTAATGAAAGTCACAGAGCAGCATAGATGGAACAGAGAGAAAACACTCTCTCCCTCTTGAAGAGGTAGGGCTGTGGCCTCTAGTACAAAGGAAAGGGCAAAATGGTAGCCCTCTTAGAAGTTTTATTATAGAAAAGCAGAACTAGTACTACTTCGAGAGAGCAGAAACTCTAAATCATTGACCACAGATGGATATTTAGGGCCTATTTGCATTTTCTGTGGTTTTCTTGATGACACATTTCTTCAAAATACTGACTTCTCTGACCTATGTGGAGAGGGTCTCAAGGGAAGAGATTTTCCTAGGAGAGAAGTAAAATCCAACTAGGCATCTTATTCAAGGAGAGAGGAGACTTTTGGTAAGATCAGTGCTCCTTAGTTCCCTTAATCCTAAAATCTGAACTTCAGGCCCAAACCCAGACTAGAATTTTTGGTAGGAACCAGATCCTTCCTTATCCCACAATTCAAGATGCAGCTGTCTCCACTGCCAACAGACTCATGCGGAGCCACTTGACCAGTTCAATAAAATAATTAGTGGTATTTATTGAGCATTTACTATGCACAGAGCACTGTACTAAGTGCTGGGGAGAGTAAAATACAGTGTGGCTTAGTGGAAAGAGCATGGGTTTGGGAGTCAGAGGATGTGGGTTCTAATCCCGGCTCTGCCACTTCTCTGCTCTGTGACTTTAGGCAAGCCACTTAACTTCTCTGTGTCTCAATTACCTCATCTGTGAAATGGGGATTAAGATTGTGAGCCCTAAGTGGGACAACCCAATTATCTTGCATCTACCCCAGTGCTTAGAGCGGTGCTTGGCATATAGTAAGTGCTTAACAAATGCCATAATTATTATTATAATGCAACAGAGTTAGCAGTCACCTTCCCTGTCCACAGTGAGCTTGGTGGGGGGGAGACAGACATTAATATAAATAAGTAATTTATAATATGTAATTTATAAATTTAATTTAAAGATATGCACATAAGAGCTATAGAGTTGAGGATGGGGTGAATATCTAATGCCCAAAGTTCTCAGGTCAAGTATAGTTGAAGTATAATTAATTTTCTCTCAGCATGATAAACCCTGCAGACACATTTCTTTTAGGTTATTCTAGATGAGTTCTGGAAAAACAAACTGCACAAGTTTCCAAATCTCTTTCCTTTTGACAGAGTAGTGTGAAACTGCTCTTAGGCAGGGCGGCAGCTGTGTGTTCCAGTTACCTCAGACCCAGGTGAGTACAGCGGAAATTTCCTCATTGGAATGAGCCGAAGAAAAGGGAATCCAATTTCCCTTCCTCATCTGAGGCCAGCCCTGAGAGTGAGGCAGTGTCTGAAACATGCTGAGCACTTGTTCTATATATTCAGAGACCCGGTACAACCTTTCCCTAGATCCTCAGGGAAAAGATTTCAGCCATGAGAAACCCTAACTCAATTCCTACCCCTCTGCTCCCCTCAGTCCAGTTTGACACCACAGTAATTCTTCCTGGAGAAGCAGAGAGATCGGAGAAAACCGTGTCCAATCTCTTGGCTCCCTGCAGTTCTGGACATGTTGCTTGCTTAGTCATTTCCTAGCTGGGTTGGGCCAAACCTGTAGGTCTGAGTCAGGTCATAAACACTCTGTGGCATATGTGCTGAGGCAAATGACTCTCTCAGGTTTCAAATCTTGCTGCCAGAGGGTGAATTCTGTGGCCCAAAATACAATTGAGTACTCCAAGGGAATGCAGGACTTTTCTCCTCCAGCTATTCACAGAATGAAAAATCAAGACCCCTTAGTCATAATGATAATGATAAAAATAATAATCTTTGTTAAGCACTTAATTTATGCCAAACACTGTATTAATAATAAATAACATATATTGAGCACTTAACATGTGCCAGTACACTGTACTTAGCACTTGGGAGAGTATAGTACTACTGAGTTGGTAAACCCGTTTCCTGCCCATCATCATCATCATCAATCGTATTTATTGAGCGCTTACTGTGTGCAGAGCACTGTACTAAGCGCTTGGGAAGTACAAGTTGGTAACATATAGAGACAGTCCCTACCCAGCAGTGGGCTCACAGTCTAAAAAGTGCTCAGGATGAGCTTACAGTCTAGAGTGCTTACTAGATACAAGATAATCAGGTCCCACATGTGGATCACCATCTAAATAGAAGGGAGAACAGATATTGAATCCCCATTTTACAGATGAGGGAACTGAAACGCAGAGAAGTTGTGACTTGCCCAAGCTCACCCAGCAAACAAGTGGCGGAGGTTAAGATTAGAACTCAGGTCTTCTAACTCCCAGGCTCATGCTCGTCTCACTAGGCCATACTGCTTTTCTAACCCTTGTTGCTCAATATCCAGGCAAAGATGCTGGTTTTGTTTCTCCCTAACCCTGCTGTCCCCACATCCCACCTCCCTAGTGCAATCTGCATCTCACCCACTGCATCTCAACCCAGGGCTGTGGCAGAGGTGGGTGGACAAGAGAGGGAGACCTAATAATAATAATAATAATAATAATAATAATAATAATAATAATAATAACAATGGTGTTTGTTAAGCACTTACTATATGCACTTATATAATACTATACTATCACTATTCTATTTATTTTGTTAATGATGTGCATCTAGCTTTACTTCTATTTATTCTGATGACTTGACACCTGTCCACATGCTTTGTTTTGTTATCTGTCTCCCCCTTCTAAACTGTGAGCCTGTTGTTGGGTAGGGACCGTCTCTATATGTTGCCAACTTGTACTTCCCAAGCGCTTAGTACAGTGCTCTGCACACAGTAAGCACTCAATACGATTGAATGAATGAATGAATGAATATGCCAAGCACTCTTCAAAGTGCTGGGGTAGATACAGGGCAATCAGGTTGTCCCACGTGGGCCTCACAGTCTTAATCCCCATTTTACAGATGAGGTAACTGAGGCACAGAGAAGTTAAGTGGCTTGTCCAAGGTCTTTCAGTAGACAAGTGGTGGAGCCAGGATTAGAACCAATGTCCTCTGTCTCCCAAGCCCGTGCTCTTTCCACTAAGCCACGATGCTTACCCAATCTTCCCTGGCTCCCAGACTTGAGGAAAGTCCCAACCTGGCTGAACGCCCATGCTAAGTGGCAGCTCCTCACCAAATTCCTGGCTGTTCAACTGCTTATAATGGCATATATTAGGCACTTACTATGTGCAAAGCACTGTTCTAAGTGCTGGGGAGGTTACAAGGTGATCAGGTTGTCCCACAGGGGGCTCACAGTCTTAATCCCCATTTTTACAGATGAGGTAACTGAGGCCCAGAGAAGTGAAGTGACTTGCCCAAAGTGACACAGCTGACAATTGGCAGAGCCAGGATTTGAACCCATGACCTCTGACTCTGAAGCCCGGGCTCTTTTCCACTGAGCCATGCTGCTTCTGTTGGGCAGCCTGAGATAGTGCAGAGCAACAGCGGCAACAGCTGGGCTTCTTCGTGGAAGACTCCAATCTGGGTCATGCCAACTATGGCGCACCAGCCCAGAGACTCATCTCAATTGTCCCTCAGCAGTATAACAATAATAATAATAGTAATAGTGATCATAATCATGGTAGTTATTAACTTTTTCCTGGGTGACAAGCACCGCACTAAGCACTGAGAGAGATAAGATGAGGCATCTGGCAACTGAAGAAATAGGAATAGCTGATATCCTCTTTCCATTTTACAGATGAAGAAATCGAGGTCCAGAGAGGCTAAGTGGCTTTCTGAGGTCATACAGCAGACCAGTAACCGAGTGGGATAAGAACCCACATTTCCGGACCCCCAGTCATGTGCTCTTCCCAGTAGGCTATTCTGCCTCCCAGAGCTAGTTTTAAGTTTTAAAAATCTCCACAGGGCTGGCCAGCTCCAACATTCAGTTCTCCAGTGTGGTAAGACCAACTGGACCGAGCACTGCCAGAGTCCCAAGTAGAGAGCTAGGCCTGTTCTAATCATTCTGAAGCAGCATCGCTTAGTGGAAAGAGCACGGGCCTGGGATTCAGAAGGACCTGGGTTCTAATCCCAGCTCCACTGCATATCTGCTGTGTGTGACCTTGGGCAAGTCACTTAACTTCTCTGGGTCTCAGTCACCTCATCTGTAAAATGAGGATTAAGATTGTGAGCCCCATGTGGGTCATGGACTGTGTCCAACCTGATTAACTTGTATTTACCCCAGTGCTTAGCACAGTGCTTGGCAAATAGTAAGCACTTAACAAGTGCCATAATTATTATTATCATTATTATTATAAGCAGCGTGGCTCACTGGAAAGAGCATGGGCTTTGGAGTCAGAGGTCATGGGTTCAAATCCCGGCTTCACCACTTGTCAGCTGTGTGACTTTGGGCAAGTTGCTTAATTTATCTGTGCCTCAGTTACCTCATCTGTAAAATGGGGATTAAGACTGTGAGCCCCATGTGGGACAACCTGATCACCTTGTAACCTCCCTAGCGCTTAGAACAGTGCTTTGCACATAGTAAGCACTTAATAAATGCCATCATTATTATTATTATTATTATTATTATCATTCTGAGTGTAACCATTCACATCACCTTTCCAAGAGCTGGATTTCCAGCTCGGGGGAGATCACATCGTGGCTCGGTGGAAAGAGCACGGGCTTTGGAGTCAGGGTTCATGGGTTTGAATCCCGGCTCTGCCAATTGTCAGCTGTGTGACTTTGGGCAAGTCACTTAACTTCTCTGTGCCTCAGTTCCATCATCTGGAAAATGAGGATTAAGACTGTGAGCCCCCCGTGGGGCAACCTGATCTCCTTGTAACTTCCCCAGTGCTTAGAACAGTGCTTTGCACATAGTAAGTGCTTAATAAATGCCATCATTATCATTATTATCATTATTATCCAGCAAAGTGGAGCCAAAGTCCTGAGCATGCCAGTAAAAGCACGGATTGCTCTGTGGACAGCAGCAAGAAAATGGAAGAACTGTGTGGCACTGGGCTGTCAGAATGTGGGCAGGGATCATGTCTACCTACAAACACTTAGTACTCTGTACACAGTAAGCACTCAATCAATACCATTGATTGATGTTCTGGAAGACTTTTTGGCTCTTACTCTTCTCTGACTTGCAGCAATACTGCTACTCGAAGGCCCAGCATCCCGTCCCACTTCCCTTTCTCTCTCCTACTCCCTACTCCTTCTGTCGCTCTCTTTTCCCCTTCTCTGTTCTCTCAAATCTCTTCCTCTGCACCTCCCACGTTGCACATGTCAACATCATGAGCTCCTGGGGCAGCCACAGAGCTGCATGAGGTGTGAATTAGTTCCCAAAGGTCAATTTTCCTTGATAAACTGCTCTACAGCTCAAGAGAGAGGAAGGAGAGTGGATTCACCCAGGGACTGAGGTGGCACTATGCTGTTTTGTTTTGTCAATCAACCAATTCATAGTATGTACTGAGCCCTTACTCTTTCCAGCGCTTAGAACAGTGCTCGGCACATAGTAAGTGCTTAACAAATACCATCATTATTATTATTCAGAGCAGTGTACTAAGCTCTGGGAAAGGCACAATGTGGTTAGCAATAATAATAATAACAATAATTGTGGTATTTGTTAAGTGCTTACTAGGCACCAAGTAGTATTCTAAATACTGGGGCAGATATAAGATAATCAGGTTGGAATCATGCCCTGTTCCAGTGGGAATCACAGTCTAAGAAGGAGAAGAGGCATCAACTCCCATTTTACAGATGAGGAAACTGAGGTCTAGAGAAATGAAATGACCTACCCAAGATTGGACAGCAAGGAAGTGGCAAAACTCAAATTAGAACCCAGGACTTTGCTCATTCCACTAGGCCTCACTGCTTCTTTTTTTCTGGTATTTGTTAAGCCAAGCACTGTTCTAAGGACTGGGATAGACAATAATGATAATAATAATAATAATAATAACAATAATAATAATAGTAGTATTTGGTAATCAATCAATCAATCGTATTTATTGAGTGCTTACTATGTGCAGAGCACTGTACTAAGCGCTTGGGAAGTACAAATTGGCAACACATGGAGACAGTCCCTACCCAACAGTGGGCTCACAGTCTAAAAGGGGGAGACAGAGAACAGAACCAAACATACCAACAAAATAAAATAAATAGGATAGAAATGTACAAGTGAAATAAATAAATAAATAAATAGAGTAATAAATATGTACAACCATACATACATATATACAGGTGCTGTGGGGAAGGGAAGGAGGTATGATGGGGGGATGGCGAGGGGGACGAGGGGGAGAGGAAGGAAGGGGCTCAGCCTGGGAAGGCCTCCTGGAGGAGGTGAGCTCTCAGCAGGGCCTTGAAGGGATGAAGAGAGCTAGCTTGGCGGAGGGGCAGAGGGAGGGCATTCCAGGCCCGGGGGATGACGTGGGCTGGGGGTCGATGGCGGGACAGGCGAGAACGAAGTACAGTGAGGAGATTAGCGATGGAGGAGCGGAGGGTGCGGGCTGGGCAGTAGAAGGAGAAAAGGGAGGTGAGGTAGGAGGGGGCGAGGTGATGGAGAGCCTTGAAGCCCAGGGTGAGGAGTTTCTGCCTGATGCACAGATTGATTGGTAGCCACTGGAGATTTTTGAGGAGGGGAGTAATATGCCCAGAGCGTTTCTGGACAAAAATAATCTGGGCAGCAGCATGAAGTATGGATTGAAGTGGAGAGAGACACGAGGATGGGAGATCAGAGAGAAGGCTGGTGCAGTAGTCCAGACGGGATAGGATGAGAGCTTGAATTAGCAGGGTAGCGGTTTGGATGGAGAGGAAAGGGCCAATCTTGGCAATGTTGCGGAGCTGAGACCGGCAGGCTTTGGTGACGGCTTGGATGTGAGGGGTGAATGAGAGAGCGGAGTCGAGGATGACACCAAGGTTGCGGGCTTGTGAGACGGGAAGGATGGTAGTGCCGTCAACAGCGATGGGAAAGTCAGGGAGAGGACAAGGTTTGGGAGGGAAGACAAGGAGCTCAGTCTTCGACATGTTGAGCTTTAGGTGGCGGGCGGACATCCAGATGGATTGTTAAGTATTTGCCAGGCACTGTACTAAGCACTGGGGTGGATATAAGCAAATTAGGTTGGACACAGTCCTTGTCCCACAAGGGGCTCACAGTCTCAATCTTCATTTTACAGATTAGGAAACTGAGGCACAGAGAAGTGAAGTGACTTGCCCGAGGTCACACAGCAGACAAGTGGCGGAGCCGAGATTATTCATTCATTAATTCATTCATTCAATTGTATTTATTGAGCACTTACTGTGTGCAGAGCACTATACTAAGCTCTTGCGAAGTACAAATGGGCAACATATAGAGACAATCCCTACCCAACAATGGACTAGCAGCCTAGAAGGGGGAGACAGGCAACAAAACAAAACAAATAGACAAGTGTCAATACCATCAGAATAAATAGAATTATAGCTATATATACATCTTTAATAAAATAGAGTAATAAATATGTACAAATATACACAAGTGCTGTGGGGAGGGGAAAGGGGTAGAGCGGGGGGCAATGGGGAAGGGAAAAGGAGGAGATGAAACGGGGGAATCAGTCTGGGAAGGTCTCCTGGAGGAGGTGAGCTCTCAGTAGGGCTTTGAAGGGAGGAAGAAAGCTAGTTTGGCAGATGTGTGGAGGGAGGGCATTCCAGGCCAGAGGCAGGTCGTGGGCCAGGGGTCAATGGTGGGACAGGCAAAAACGAGGCACAGTGAGGAGGTTAGTGGCAGAGGAGCAGAGTTTGTGGACTGGGCTATAGAAGGAAAGAAGGAGGTGAGGTAGGAGGGTCAAGGTGATGGAGAGCTTTGAAGCGGAGAGTGAGGAGTTTTTGCTTGATTCGAAGGTTGATAGGCAACCACTGGAGATTTTTGAGGAGGGGAGTGATATGCACAGAGCACTTCTGCAGAAAGACAATCCGGGCAGCAGAGTGAAATATAGACTGAAGCGGGGAGAGAAAGGAGGATTGGAAATCAGAAAGAAGGCTAATGCAGTAATCCAGTTGGGATAGGATGAGAGATTGAACCAGCAAGCTAGCAGTTTGGATGGAGAGGAAAGGGCTGATCTTGGCGATGTTGTGGAGGTGAGACCGCAAGGTTTTGGTGACAGATTGGATGTGTGGGGTGAATGAGAGAGTGGAGTCAAGGATGACACCAAGGTTGCGAGCTTGTGAGACGGGAAGGATGATAGTGCCATCCACAGTGACGGGAAAGTCAGAGAGAGGACAGGTTTGGAAGGGAAGATAAGGAGCTCAGTCTTGGACGTGTTGAGTTTTAGATGGCAGGCAGACATCCAGATGGAGATGTCCTGAAGGCAGAAGGAGATACGAGCCTGGAGAGAGGGAGAGAGAGCAGGGGCAGAGATGTAGATTTGGGTGTCATCAGTGTAGAGATGATAGTTGAAGCCATGGGAGCGAATGAGTTCACCAAGGGAGTGAGTATAGATTAGAACCCAGGTCCTCCTGACAGCCAGACCGATGTTCTATCCACTAGGATACTCTGCTTCTTTAGTAAACATGAACCCTACCCTCAAGGATTTTACAATCTAGTGGGGAGGCAGACTGTAAAATAAATCACAGGTAGGGCGGATGCAATAGAGATTAAAGATATGTGCATTAGCCATGAGGGGCATGGGGTGTGGAGGAGGTGGGGTGATGATTCAAGTGCATAGACAATGCAGTAGAGTGTGGTATATGGTGGGAAGATAAGCGATTAATCAGGGAAGGGCCCCTGAAGAAGATGAGATCTTAGAAGGGCCTTGAAGATGGAGAAAGCAGTGGTCCTCTGGATAAGAAAAGGGAGGGAGTTCTAAGGCAGGAGGGAAGAGATCTTTCTCGATAGTGAGAGAGTTGAGAATGAATCACAGTGAGTAGGTTGATTCCCGACCCTGGGGAGAGGCGCCTTCTCCACCGCACCCGTCCTCGGTGCCAGCCTGCTGCCCGGTGTCATGATGCCCCAGAGCCCGCCGCAAGAGGCTAGGGGGCCTCCCAGCTCACCTCCGGCTAGCCCATCAGCCCCAACCATCCCGACTCCCGGAAACTACAGCATCTCCAGGCATGGTGAGGAGATGGGCTCTCTCTCCTCTTTGCTGCCTGCCAGGGTGCAGAGGGCAGGAAGCTGGGGGGAGAAAGAGCAGTCCTGGGCCAGGCCGGGAGAGGTTGAGTTGTTACCCCCACTCTGGTTCCCTTCCCCACCCCATCCCCGGTCCCCCCAATCTGGTGCTCCAAAGAGGTGGAGGCCCTCAGTGATTCCCTCTGCTGCTCCGTCCCAGCGTAGCCAGCCTCGGGCTCCTCCGCCATTTTTAGCATCGCCATGTGGAGACGGCGGCACTCTGGCTTGTGCTCCCTTCCCTGCGGGATGGACTCTCGGTGGCTGGGCTAGAGCTAAGGACCCGGAGGGCCAGCAAGGAAGCTGATGGAGAGCTCAAAAAATCTCTGACCATGGGGGTCAGAGTTCGCCCCCTGAGCCAGTGCGCACACTTGCACACACTCATCCCACACTCATCCCTCACTCATCCAAAGGGAGTGAGGTTGGGCATCCACTCTGATGGGTCATATCCCTTCCCTCTGGTCCCCTCACAGGAAGCTCCCAGGGCTGATGGGTGGGTTTAGAACTCCAACCAAGGGGCTGCAGCCCTACCACCGGGACAACTCGGACTACGGATGCTCCCACTGTTTCCGGCATCCAGTCGGGCCTCGGCAGGAGGCGTGGCATTCCAGGCATACAACACTCCTTTATCCAAGGAAGGCTTGGTGTGTCGTGACCCAGTTGAGGAAACTGTAGAAAAGGACCTGGACCACCTCATCCTTTAGTGAAGAAGATTCCCTCAAAAAGTGCTCTACAGAAGAGAAGGCTAAAAAAAAATTGAAGAACTACTAGCCAATCTCCTGGAGAGGTGATTTTTCCCTCTTTCTTGTGATTTATATTTTGTTGATATGGAGTGAGTAGTTGTTGCTTTATTTTTATATATTAAAAATCAAGTTCAAAGCAAAAAAAATCTTAATCATAGGAATGGGAATTCCTTATGTGATTTATTACAAGAAGCAAGGCGTGTCCTGACTCGTCCCAATATTTGACATAGAATAACTTTAACATAGCAACTCTACTACTAGACCTCACCTCTTGAACTATAAAGGTCCTGTGTCTTTCTGCAACTGAATTCCTCCAGTCCTGTGCCAGTTCTTTCCTGCAGCAGGCCCCCAGGTCTGATCTGTCCCCTGCTCTTGTAGCCATCTGCTTCTCTGTCTCCTCCTCCTTTTTCTCCTCTTCCTCTTCCTCATCTTCCTCATCTCCAGCTCCTTATCTCGTCTTTAGACCATGTGGCACAGCTTCTCTCTTCAAGGAGACGATTCCTCATGTCAAGGTTGAGGACCGGGAGGTGTTCTGGGGAAGAAGGCATGAGCATCTCATTCAGTTTCCCTTTTCTTCCCTACCCTGCTTCAGATAATGAAGAGCAGAGTGAGGTGACCTGACCAATAATAATAATAATAATTTTGGTATTTGTTCACAGTGTATTATGTGCCAAGCATTGCACTGGGGTAGATACAATTCTGTATAGTCAGGTAAAGCACAATCCCTGTTCCTCATGGGGCTCCTAGTCCAAAGGGGGAGGGAGAACAGGTATTTTAATCTTATTGTTATAGCTGAGGAACAGAGGCATGGAAAACGTTAAGTTACTTACCCAAGGTCATACAGTAGGTGAAAGAACTAAATGGCCAAGTGGACTATCATCTAACTCTCACTATAGAGAAGCAGCGTGGCTCAGTGGAAATAGCCTGGGCTTTTGAGTCAGAGGTCATGGGTTCAAATCCCGGCTCTGCCACTTGACAGCTGTGTGACTTTGGGCAAGTCACTTAACTTCTCTGTGCCTCAGCTCATCTGTAAAATGGGGATTAAAACTGTGAGCCCCCCGTGGGACAACCTGATCACCTTGTAACCTCCCCAGTGCTTAGAACAGTGCTTTGCACATAGTAAGTGCTTAATAAATGCTATTATTATTATGTGTGAATATATTAACCACAGTGATTTTTAATATGTGTGAGTAATTCCCAAAGGCAGTAAGCCCAGTGTGGGAAGGGATTGTCTCTCTTTATTGCTGAATTGTACTTTCCAAGCACTTAGTACAGTGCTCTGCTCACAGTAAGCATTCAATAAATATGATTGAATGAATGAATGAACTATTTTATCGACCAAGGTGGATAAGCCCTGTCCCAAAGTAGATCTACCAATCTTCCAGCAAATGTTTTACCCATTCATTTACCTCCATTCCCCTCTCCCCCTACCAGAGTGGGACTTGGGAGGGGGAATAATTAAACCCTGAATGTGTTGATCTCAACATGGTACAGAACATTTTGTATATCCCAAGCCCTTTCTATGCCCAATTGCTATTCTCTCCTTCCCATTAGTAACTGGGAGAGGATGGAATAAACTGTACCTTTGGCCTAGGTATTGCAATGGTATTTGTTAAGAGCTTACTATGTGTCGAACACTGTTCTAAGCACTGAGGTAGATACAAGTTTGTCAGGTTGGACACAGTCCTTGTCCCACATAAAGTTCACCATCTAAGTAGGAGTGGAGGTCAGCCTGAGAAAGGAAGACCTGATATCCCCTGAGGTCAGTATAACCAGCCCCATCTCTCCAGAAATTGTCCCAAGCAGCTGGTGGACTCCAAAGCTGAGCACACCAAATTAGTTGCCCTCAGCTTTTCACTAAGGGTATCCAACTCTAAATATAGTAAAACATGTATCTGGGGGCAGGGAAGTGTATAATCCAGCTGCATTGTCTTTGTCAGCCTGGTCTCACTGGGGACTGTCAGTACAGGCCTTCCCTAACTAAGCCCCCCTTTCCTCTTCTCCCTCTCCCTCCGCGTTGCCCTGACTTGTTCCCTTCATTCATCCCCCCTCCCAGCTCCACGGCACTTATGTACATACTTGTAATTTATTTATATTAACGTCTGTCTCCCCCTCTAAGCTCTTTGTTGGCAGGGAATGTGTCTGTATATTGGACTCTCCCAAGCGCTTCGTGTAGTGCTCTTTGAACAGTAAGCACTCAATAAATATGATTGACTGACTGTGAGAGATCAGGGTTATGCTCATTTGCCCCATGTCTTTTAAACTGAGTGGCCCTGTTGACCAACTCATGGGCCAGGAAAACTACAAGAAACATGGCTCCCCAGCTTCCAGGGCTAGCAACTTTACAGGGCACAGGCTAAGCAGCCTCCTTTACTCGTGGAAGTGCTCCACCAACTCAACAATTTGGATTCTATTTTTAGCACCCAAGACTAATATTGTCCATCAACACTGTGTTCTTGTAGTCTCCCAAGCACTCACAGCATAGTACTCTGCACACAGTAAGTTCTCAATAAATACCATTGATTGATTGATAACGGTTATCACTCAATGTCTTAAGTGTAATACAGGACACTCCCAATTATCAGCCTGAAATTGTTCATATTCTCCCAGGCCTTCACACCAGTTCCCAGTGTGACCTCCTGCTTCCCATCTAGTCCTGGGCCCCCACTCTTCACTCTCCCCTGATCCTCTGCTCTTGTCTTAAAATGAGAGATCACTAAAGTGGAATAAGAGTGTCTCAGGCTGAAGTCATCTACTTACATGAAAGCAGCCTATGTACCAGAATGGGGCGGCTGTCAAAGGAAAATAATCAAATACGGGACAACGAAGGAGCCAGTGGTCCTCCCCCTGCAGTTTGTTGCTGAGTGGACAGGCCAAATTAGAATAAGAGGGTTCTTTTTGGCCCGGAGGAGCGCTTCTTGTCCCTAAACAGCCTTTCCTGGCTTTGCTATTTCTAGCAGTCACTTCCCTTTACCCACCCTGCTTGGAAACCAGTTCATTGTCACTGTAAAAATGACCTCTAAGCCCTTTCCTTTTCCTGTCACAAGAAATGGGTTTTTAATCTGTGATTAAGGATTTTGTGGGCTAGTATGCCTTTTCACTAGTGTGAATATGTTGCCGATTTGTACTTCCCAAGCGCTTAGTACAGTGCTCTGCACACAATAAGCGCTCAATAAATATGATTGAATGAATGAATGACCTGGATAGTTAGCCTTTGGATTAGAAAAGGGCACCACCGACAGTGACGTCATCTCCAAGTGTGTGTGTCTGTGTGGGTCTGTGTCTGTGTGTGTGACCAGTGTGGGACCCACAGTCCTCACAGCCTCATTGGGCACCCCAAAAAAGTTGTCCCTTGTTGGGTGGAGAAAGGGATAAAATGCTTTCAATTATTTGCTAACTACGGGGAGTCCCTAACAATAATAATAATAATATTTGTTAAGCGCTTACTATGTGCCAAGTGACAGATCAGAAAGAGCCCCTAGCCCATGTGGGGCTCACAGCCTAAGGGGGAGGCAGACCAGGTATTGAATCCCCATTTAACAGAGGAGGAAACAGATTCACAGCAAAGTGAAGTGACTTGCCCAAGACCACACAGTGGGCAAGTGGCAGAGGCGGGATTGGAACTCAGGTCCCCCAACTCCTGGTCTCATGCCAGAAACGAAACGTTCTTCCATTTCAGTGGCTCTTCTGGCCAGAGAGCTGACCTCATCCTTACAGTGGGGTTAGGGAACTGACCCTTTTTCACTCCCAACATCCTCTGGTGCAGCGAACTTCCCGCCGCGGTCCCTATAGCCCTGTCCCTTTCAGCCGTAAAGCCCTGCGCTACTGGGGCAAAGAGGCCGCACTAGCCTTACAAAAACCAGTTCGCTAGTCCTCGAAAACCTCCAACCCATCCACCTCCACATCAAACAGAAATTCCTCACCATCGGCTTTGACGCACGCAATTAGCTCACCCCGTCCTGCCTTATGCTGATCCTACTATGACCCAGCCTACACACTTCACTCTAACTCCAACTCACTCCTTGTAACTCAGTCTCATCTATCTCAATGCCGACCCCTTGCCCACATCCTCCCTTCCTCCCCCTTCGTCTCCAACAGACCACCACTCTCCCCAAATTCAAAGCCTCATTAAAATCACTTCTCCTCCAAGAGGTCTCTCCCGACTATGCTCTCATTTCCCCTACTTGCTCTCCCTTCTGAATCACTTGTATCTGTACCCTTTAAACATTTTGATATTCACTCCACATCCTCAGCTCCATGGCACTTAGGTACATACTGTTGTTATACCCTACCATTTTTCCTCTCCTCCTCCCCATTCCCCCACCGCCCTACCTCCCTCCCCTCCCCACATCACTTGCATGTATTTGTACAGATTTACTACTCTATTTTATTTGTACCTATTTACTATTCTATTAATTTTGTTAATGATGTGCATATAGCTTTAATTCTATTTGTTCTGAAGATTCTGACCCCTGTCTACATAGTTTGTTTTGTTGTCTGTCTCCCCCTTCTAGACTGGGAGCCTGCTGTAGGGTAGGGACTGTCTCTATATGCTGCCGACTTGTACTTCCCAAGCGCTTAGTACAGTGCTCTGCACACAGTAAGCGCTCAATAAATATGAATGAATGAATTTGAGAAGAGTGAGGTGTGGGGACTGGGTTACAGTGGGAGAGGACAAAAGACTATGGCCTACTGGCCCTGTCTCACCTCTGCCCTTGAGAATAGGTAATGAATGCATGACAAAGATGCTTTAGCAGAGCCTGGTAGTAGAAGTGGCATTTATTGAGCACTTAATGAGTAAATAGCTCTGTACTAAGAGCTTGGGGAAGTACAAAAGAAGCGAAGGAGAAACAGTTTGGTCTAGGGGATAGAGCATAGGCCTGGGAGCCAGAAAAACCCAAGTTCTCATCCTGGTTCCACCTCTTGTCTGCTCTGCAACCCTGGGCAAATCACTTCACTTCTCTGTGCCTTAGTTACATCATCTGTAAACTAAAGATGAAGACTGTGAGCCCTATGTGGGACATGGACTGTGTCCAACCCAATTACCTTGTTATCCCAGCACTTAGAACAATGCTTTGCATATAGTAAGGGCTTAACAAATACTTAACAAATATGAATTATTAGATAATAATAATAATTATTATTATTATTTTTATTTTTACTATTCTTAATAGACACATTCTCAGCCAATGAGAAACCTAGAGGGATCTTTCTGGGAAATAGACATTTAGGCTGGCTGCTGCAGAAGGGCCTTTGAGACACAAATGCATGAGCATTTCTTAAGTGCTCACTGTGTGCCAGGCACTGTTCTAAGCACTGGGGTAGATACAGAGTAATCAAGTTGGATATAGTCTAAAGGCTAAAGGGACTGGGGATTTGCATACTAGAGATTTGGGATACTAGTTTTCAGCAGTGGTGGAATCCTAGAAAGGGACTGTGGCCAAAATCAAATGAGAAATGTATAAAAAACTGTAATGCCTCTGGATTGTGCATTTAGGTCCTTGCCATTGTATTCATCCTCTCAGATTCAGTAGGGAGGGAGAGAGTGACATAGAGGCAGGGAAGGGCCAGGAGTTATTCTAATTTTTCAAAAAGGAAAACTAAGGCTCAGAGGTAAAGGGGACTTGCCCATAGCAGCAGAGCAAGTCTGGGGCCGAGCTAAAGGCTTGGTGAGGACACCCTCCCTCCCAGCCCTGAGCTTTCTACTCAGTGCCAGCTGGGAATTCATCATAATGGCAAGCAGGGACTTGTTTTGAGGAGCTAGAAGGGGTTTGCTGAGTAATTTCAAATTGTCTTCTATTGTATTTATAGTAATGAGTCACCTGTACTGTGAGATTCTGGTGCCAAGCACTTAGTATAGTGCTCTGCACATAGTAAGTACTCAGTAAATACCCTGACTGATTTATAGATGTGTGTGCATGCGTGTGTATATGCACATACATGGCTGGAGAGGGTGGTGGAAAGGGAAACAGAAAAGAAGCAACGGGGCTTAGCAGAAAGACCACAGGACCTGGGGGTCGGGAAGCCTGGGTTCTAGTCCTGGCTCCACCACTTGCCAGCTGTGTGACTTTTAAGTCACTTAAATCTCTCTGTGCCTCAGTTTCCTCACCTGTTCTCCTTATCCCTTGTACTCTGGGACAGGGATTAGGTCTGATCTGGTTACACTGTACCTACCCTAGTGCTTGGCATATAGAATAAGCCTTAGCAAATACCCAAATTGTGCATGTTACAAAATGCTTGGGAGAGTAAAATAGAGTTAGTAGACATGATCTCCTGCCCTCAAGAAATGTGCAATCTAACTGGGGAGATAGACACTAAAATAGATTGCTGGAAGAGGGAATCAAGTGGTTAGGGTCTCAAGTGCTTAAGTGATGTGATCTGCAGCAGTAGTCGGGTAAATAGGGTGGGGAGATGAAAGGATTAGTCAGGGAAGGCCTCCTGCAAGACATGGAGTTTTAAAAGAGCTTTGAGATAGGGAGAGTAGGGAACTACTGGACATGAGGGGGAGGGAATTCCAGGAAAAAGGGAGGGGTGAGCAAGAGGTCTGCCGCTAAAGAGAAGAACAAAGCAGATTGAGTTCACTGGCATTAGAGAAGTGAAGTGTGAGAGCTATGTTTTAGTGGAAGAGGAGTGAGGACTAGATGAAGGAGAGAGCTGACTGAATGCCTTAAAGATAATGGCGAGGAATTTCTACTTGCGGCTGAGAGGAATGGGTAGCCATTGGAAAGTTTCGAGGAGTAAGGAGATGAGTGCAAAATGATGTTTTAGAAAAGTGATCCAGGTAGCAGAGTGAACTGCAGACTGGAGAGGGGAGAGGCTGGAGATGGGATGGTCAGTGAAGAGACTGATGCAGTAATTGTCTAGTGGAATGGCAGTTTTGATAAAGAGAAAGGGGTAGATTCTGGAGATGCTGAGGAGGTAGAACTATCTGGATCTGCGAGTGACTGGATATGCAGGATGAAAGAGAGAGAGGAGAGTCAAAAAAGTATCTCTCCTCACACTCTGCAGCTAGAGGTCAGGAACCATAGTAGCCCCCTGAGATGACATGAAAATAGGGTAAAAAGAAAGTGTGAGGCATGGAGACAGAGCTAGAGCCCAGTGAGGAAGAGAAAATTGGAAAACTGCTGAAACAAAACCCAACCTATCAGAGCAGGAGAGACTGAGGTAAGCGCAAGAAGAAACAGGACAGTAAACATATAAGACAGGCCGTTTTTGAGGATGGGTTAGTTGTAGCCTTGCCTGGAGGCAGAAGACTGAACTATCTGTAAGTGCTTGTTTACATAGAAAAATCCAATGACTCTGTGTGTGTTTGTGTGTGTGTGTGTGTGTGCGCGCGCGCACGCGCGCGCGTATGTGTGTTGTGAAGAGGTAGGGAGGTCACACGGGGGAAACAGGGAGGAGTGCTTGCCCAAGAAACCAGCACTGGGGCAGCAAGCATCAGATGTACACCCAGCCCCACCTCAAAGTGGGCATCTTTTTGGAAGGGACAGTTTGAGAGTTGAGTCTGTTGTCCACTAGCGGACTTGACATGACTGACTCCATTTTGTGCATGCTGACAGTAACCCTCCATTTTGTGCAGGCCAAGAGAACAACTCCTTTTTTTTTTGTATTTTATGCAAGGCTTAACAACAGAATGTCTTCAAGGCCAGTAACAAGTAACACCTATCTATGCAAGATCATAGGGCAGATAACAACATCCTGCACAAGACACTAAAAACAGAGAATAATGAGAATTTATAACATCCTGTCGGTCCTAATTGAATTCCTGAGATTCCCAATTGCTCACCCCCGCTTTGCTGTAACTCAATAAAAGACACAGTGGGAATGGGATCGGGGCTGCTTGTCACTCGTACCTCTCTCGGGAGGTGAACGGGCAGGTAGCCACTTTCCTCCTTTACTGCTCTACCTTAGCTCATGTCTCCGAGTCATTTTTCCTATCCGCGTCACCACCTTGGGTTCTCGAACCCTGCCGCCGATTTACACCGGTGGTTCGGGGCGTTGCAGTCACTCATACCCCATCGGGTGAACGGGCTGCTCGCCACTTTCCTACTGACCTGATCTATGACTCGTTCTCTCGGAGTCACTCGTCTCTTCATCAACTAAACGAACCCATATGTTAACCCTTTTTGTCGATAACAAGTCCCATCTTGGTCTTCCCTAACGGAATAAAACCAGTTCGAGAATCACTTTATGATGAGTCTAATTTTCATAAATCAGGAATCAAGAAGTCCGATTCAGGGAAGGAAAGCCCAGCTGGGGAAGGAAGGTTTAGTAACTGGGAAATTGTTTAAAAAGATAGTTTGCTGCAGAATTGCTCAACGTGCCATCAGCACCAAATTTCCTGTTTTTCTTTTCTCTGCGGCAACCTACATTGTGTTGCTCTGCGAAAGTCATGCCTGGACAGGATGGGTTTTCCTGCTCCTGGGGACTTGAAGAATTAGAAAAAGGATTCCGCACCTAGCCTGCTCCTGGTACTTTCTTTATAAATGATTGCTGTAAAATTCCCAAAAATTTCCATGATCATTTTAAGTGGGGAAGCCGAGGAACAAGCTTCAGATCTCCATTTCTTTGGACAGGAAACTATGCACAATGACTATAGATAGAATTGCAGACGTGGGCTCTTTTCAGAGTATGTTCTAACAGCTGCAGACTTCACTCCCACTCCAGCTGAGGTTGAGACTTATGCAGAGCTAAACCGGCTGCCTCAGTTCCATTGTCTTCTTACACATGGGTGATTATGATAGGAATCATTTCCTTGTGGCTGATTCAGCTAACTTGCCAATGCCCTTTATTGGACCCTCCCACCTCACCTAAAGAGGGTTGAGGATCCAGCCTCCCCTACAGAGCTCTGAAGTGATAGGTAGCCACGTTATAGGGACCCTGCTTGGAAATGGGTCCTGGCTACTGGAGCCCAAGATGGTAACAGTAATTCAAGGTGGGGGTTCATTCTCTCATGAGAAACTAAGATCTCCACTTCTGACTTATTGCTGGCAGGCAGAGGAAGTGGGAGTGAGGCAGAATTAGAGCCTGATGTATTCTCCCAGGGATAGTAAGGTGGTGCTTCCTCCCCCATTGTTATAACTACTATTGCTATTAATCAAATGCTGTCGAGTCATTTCTGATTCACGACAACTCAATGGATATATTTTCTCCAGGATGTCTTATCTTCTACCATAATCTGTGACCTTCCTAATCGTTCTTCTGTTATCGTTGTTAGGGTTTCTAGCCATCTATCTGTTGGTTTCTACATTTTCCCTGAACTTTTCCTAGCATTAGTGTCTTCTCCAGAGAATTAGTCCTCCTGTTGTTGTGTTCAAAATATGCTAATCTAAGTTGAGTTATTGGCCTTCCAAAGGCCACATGGGCTTAATTTACTCCAAAACCCATTTGTTTGTTTTTTGGGCAGTCCATTACCCCCATTATAGAGCCAAAAATGGATACTGAGCACAACTACAATAACAATAGTAATAATAATAATAATAATGGCATTTGTTAAGCACTTACTATGTACCAAGCACTGTTCTAAGCACTGGGGGGATACAAGGTGATCAGCTTGTCCCCCGTGGGGCTCACAGTCTTAATCCTCATTTTATAGATGAGGTAACTGAAGCCCAGAGAAGTTAAGTGACTTGCCCAAAGTCACACAACTGACAAGTGGTGGAGCCAGAATTAGATATAAAAATTATGGTATTTGTTAAGCACTTACTATGTGCCAGGCACCGTGCTAAGGGCTGGGATGGA
The DNA here is from genome assembly GCF_015852505.1 of Tachyglossus aculeatus. Lineage (NCBI taxonomy): Eukaryota > Metazoa > Chordata > Mammalia > Monotremata > Tachyglossidae > Tachyglossus > Tachyglossus aculeatus. Next base: position 26,612,213 of record NC_052068.1, on the reverse strand, counting down.
TACAAATAAATCAGATTGGACACAGTCCCTGTCCCGCATGGGGCTCCCAGTCTTAATCCCCTTTTTAGAGATGAAGTAACTGAGGCACAGAGAAGTAAAGTGACATATCCAAGGTCACACATTAGAGAAGTCGCAAAGCCTGGATTAAAACCCAGGTCCTTCTGTCTCCCAGCTCCCAGGCCTGGGCTCTATCCACTAGACTATGCTGCTTCTCTATAACTTACCCCGGGGCCAAACTGCTCAGAGGATAACACCACCCAGGCTGGCAGCAGGTGGGCTACCCTCCTAAAGGGCCTGTGGGTCTTTCCTGGAGGGGGGTGAGGTCCTCTACAAGCAAACTAGAGGGATGCAAGATCTTCAAATCCTGGAGCTAACAGAACCAGGAACTCTGGGTCACAATCCAGCCTCCTCCCTGCCCTTACGTAGGATCTGGGCCAAATCCCAGGACCTCCTTGAGCCGTAATATCCATTAGTGATCATCCCCAAATGGGTCCCGAGCAGGTTTTTAGGGTTGTCACATGTCTTCAAGTTTTTGAACCTTCCTTCTCAGAGAAATGGGCATCTTTCAACTCACTCAGAGAACCTGATCTTCTTTCTCATTCTCTAGTTTTTTGAATAAATCAGTGGTATTTATTGAGCACTGTATTAAGCGCTCTCTCCTCTCAGGATTGCACCTGGAGAGTTTCCGGTCTCTACCAGCCTCGGCTACGGGAGGGTGAGTCAAGCAGACGCATTCCCATTCCATTCCTAGTTTGAGCAGTGGCTAGCAAGTGGAAACAAGTCAAAACTCACCTGTGCTGGGCAGCAGTGGCATGGGAGAGAGTCGAGGGCGGAGATTCAAATTTACTGCATGGAAGAAGGCAATGGTATACCACCTCCATGTTTTCACCAAGAAAACTTCGTAATAATAATAATAGTAATGGCATTTATTAAGTGCTTACTATGTGCAAAGCACTATTCTAAAAGCTGAGGAGGTTACAAGGTGATCAGGTTGTCCCAGTCTTAATCCCCATTTTACAGATGAGGTAACTGAGGCACAGAGAAGTGAAGTGACTTGCCCAAAGTCACACAGCTGACAATTGGCGGGGCTGGGATTTGAACCCATGACCCCTAACTCCAAAGCCCAGGCTCTTTCCACTGAGCCACACCGCTTCTATGGTTACACTACCAGAACAATTACAGATGGAGGTGGGCATTCTAGGAGAGATGCGCCCATAGAGTCGCCATGGGTTGGAGATGACAGCGTAAAACAAGACTAATCGCTCAAGAGAGTAGACTGTAACAGAATTTTAGCAGACGTGTTCCCTACCCATTAAGAGCTTACAGTCTAGTTTGTAGAAGGCACTTAAAGAGAGCGGAGTGACCAAAGGTTAAGCCACCACAGTAAGAGCCCTGCCAAGGATCCCAGAACCCTGATATTCAGAACCTTGCCCAGAGAATAACATTTTGGGAGAAGCCTGGTTAAGACTACCTCAGGAGGGTGCTGACACTGCTGCTCTTACTTTCAGCCTTGAATAGAGAGAGCCAGAGTCTTTGAAAAATAAGGGTTTTTTTTATTGAGATGTCATAAAAAAATAAATTAAATACAGCAGAAAAATAATTATTAAATATTAAATGCTAAAGGACTAGTCCTCCCACCACATAGAGTGCAGGTCCTTTAAACAAAAAAGCTGGTGAGACAGAGAAATGTAACTGGCCACTGTGAGTCTTAGGAAATGAGGTCCTTTCACAGAAAAGAGGAATCAGTCTAAATCGTTAATCCATATTCACAATGTGATGATCACAGTCAAGGGTCTCCATTTGTCCCTGTTCCACAGGGAAGAGTGAAACTCCCCCGCCCCCCACCACACCCCAGCAAGGGTTACAGTTGGAGTGTCCTTACAGGGACAAGACTAGGCCCTCAGGAGGAGAGGAAACAGACAGCTCTGAGAAGAAGTCAAACTGTGGGGCTGGAAACTCTCAATACACATATCTGTACCACTCAATAGTCTGGCCAACTCTCTGACTACAACCAAACCCTCATAAGCAAGCCGGTCTCCTTGCCCCAGGCTCCTAATAGCCATCTCTGCCTGGTCTGGCTTGTACTTTGCAGTACAGTGGCATATTAAATTCCACTTGGAGGGGTTGAGGGTTTTGCTACACTTCCCGATTGAGTTTTCCCATTGCCCTTGGCTACAGATTAAATGTTCATCTGCCACCAGAGAAATGGTTCAGAGCTATCTCTTCTTCAGATGTGCTATAGAATTCAAGGTTAAAAAGTTATCAGCGGGTGGTACTTCATTTAAAAAATATATATATTAATGAAAGTCTCTGAAATGTAGTGACCTTCAAAGCCCAGCTACGTAGCAGGGAGCTACCCAGTTTGGAGTGCGGGAAAACCAATTCTCCTTCTTAATTTAAATCCTGAATTTAATCTCCCTGGAGTCCTTGTGGAGAAACCACTGGCAGAGGTAGAAGAACATGTATCTATCTATCTATATATATAGATAGATACATGCATATATATAATATATATTATATACATGCACATGTACACACATGTACGTGTACTATATCCATGGGAAAATATTTCTTCAGGAAATATGTTTCCATTCAGCAAAGCTGAAGGTGAAAGAGCAGATGTAAGGCAGCAGAACTTCATTCCCCCTTCAGACCAACACCTCCAGGCCACCAAGAATGTTTCTTCACATACAAAGGTTTCTTCACAGGAACCCATAGCCCCTTCTGGAGTAGAGTGAGGTGTTGATGCCAGTATGGTTTCTGATCCAAAGCAGGTATTGGGAAACCCGAGTATATACTCCTGGCTTGTTCTCTGCAGCACAGTCTTCTCCCCAGCTGACGATGCCATACAGTACCATGCGGTCTTGATCCTGGCAGATCAAGGGGCCCCCAGAGTCTCCCTGAAAAGTTAAACACATCCACAGGCACATTAGTCAAGTTCTTTTTTTTTTTCCTTGTTCTCCGGGAAAAGACTTCTTCTGCAGGACAGCTGACCCTAGGACTTCTGAAAAAGGGCAGCATCAGCTGCTCGCACATGACGCTGAAAGATTCTGCCTGAGAACAAGGCATCTGCTCTTCTCAAGCCAAGGACTGCACTGACTCTCCCCAGATTTCATGAGGGAAAGAGGAACAGAATGCCTTCCACAGAAGACAGCTAAGCACTTCAGGAGAGAAGTGGAACCGGGAACTGGGGGAACCAGTCACCACTTTTTTCTTGCCTGGTTTTTCTAGCTCTGGAGTGGAACCATAATCTGTCATGCTCTTGCAGGACAGAAGGAAAAATAGTGAAGTCTTTCCCTGTCAGTGTGGGTTCCCTGGGTCTGTCTTTTGGAAATTTGGGCTAGGGGAGCCCCTGGATTTGGGCTGTTTGGAACTGTTCTCTGTGACATGTTCTAAAGGTAACCTAAGTCCCTGCTCCCCAGTAACTGGTCCTGGGGAAAATCCTGCCAGCTGCCCCTCATACTTAAAGGAGCACAGGGGACCAGGACAGTGCTTACCTGGCAAGCATCAGTTTCCCACTTGGGATCTCCTGCACACAGCATATTTTTGGTCACTTCAGAGCCATAGTAGGAGGGCTGCTGGCACACATGTCGGGGAATTAAACTCACCATCCCCGTTTTCAGGTCATTCGAGTACATGTAATTACCTACCAAAGATGAAAGGGAGTAGTTGAGCGTCTGCACACCAAAGAGTTTAGTGCCTGGGGTCATGAAATCTGCTCCACTTCTCTGGGAATCTCAAGTTTTATCTTCCAGAAAGGCCCCACGCAGGCCAGAGTTGTCCCAAACGGCCTGATGTCCAACGCCTAATGCCCCCTCAACCCTAATGCAGACCGAACCCCTACTCGCTCCATGATTGTGACCCTTAGAAAGTCACCATCCACCCTCTAACCTCTAAAGCTGTGACCCACCCACCCACCTCCAAGGCCTTGACTTGCCCGGCATCCCTGCCTCATCTCCATGAGCTGGCTCAGAGATGCTTCTGGCTGAGCTCTACATCTTGGTTCTTATTTAGCACCTGATTTTTTTAAGAATCAATCAATGGCATTTATTGAGCGCTTACAGTAAGCAGAGCACTGCACTAAGAGCTTGGAAGAGAACAATAGAACAGAGTTGACAGACACATTCCCTGCCCACGACAAGTTTACAGTCTAGAGGGAGGGTACATGGCTTTGGCCACCTCAGACCCCAAATGGTCCCCGATCTCATCGCGTAAAATATCACTTACGAGAATCTTCATTCCCGTAGCCTGACACTTCACAGACTGTGCCTGGGGTGGGTTCCCTATTACTAGATGGCAGACAGATAGTCTGGATGTTGTCAGAGGGCTCGGCACAATCCCCAGAATCAGAGAGCAGTTTCAGCAGGGCTGCAAGAAAACAGGAGGAGGTTAGAACAAGGGAATTGCCTGACCCAGAGGCATCCTGAGGAAGAGATTTAAATGTGCTGTTTTGTCAGACTATTAGAGGTGGAGATTGCATTAAATCAAATAAATAAATAATAAATTACAGATATAGGCCTTTTCTAGTGGAGTAGCAGGTCAATTAAGGATCAGGGTAAAGGGGAGGCTCTTGGAGTGAGAATACAAATGCATTTTATTCCTCCTTGAGTGTGCTATGAACAGAATGACAGCAAAAGCTGGCTCTTGTCTGAACGCCCCAAGCAAGGAGCACCCCACCCAATCCTAGCCAGAGGTTGGGAGTCCAGGAAAGACACTTGCAATGACTTACTATGATAATCCTTGTGTCCATCAGGGAAATCCAATCACAAGCCAACATCCTCTTTGCCAAATAGGAGGAAGAGGGGGTAGGGGGGAGTCTCTCTTTTGTGTCCCATTCCCTCCTCAAGGGGACCCTCACTGCCCCCACCCCCCCACCCTGCCCCTTGGGTCCTGGGAAACCCTCACCAATGTCATTGTGGTGGGAAAGGGTCTCTGAGTAGTACTCCTTGTGCAGGATCACCTGGGTAACCTTAAACCTGTGTCTCCCATTCTTGCTCTTCGTATTGCTGCTCCCCAGATACACAGAGTAGCGGTTGTTTTTGATTTCCCTGTCAGAAGAAGAAGGGAGAGTGGAGGGAAGATCCCAAATTCTCCAATAATCCCAGCCCACCCTGCAGAAGCATGTACTCCCATCTAACAGAGTGTGAGTATTGCTTTTCACCCCAGCGCCGAAGGAGAGGCCTGAAGCATCTGAGAGGCAGAGTGGGCAAAGAGCCCAAGCAAGACAAGCTCCCACTGGCCTTGGAGTGCTTCGATTTGCTAAACCTTCCCCTCCACCCACCAACATTTTGACCAGGAGCCTCTTTCAACCAGACACAGGACAGGGGGTAAAGGAGGTGGAGGAAGAAGGGACAGAGATGATGACAGAACAGGAGAAAAGGGTTCTCAAAAAACATTCCCAGTTTTCAAGCAAGAGATCCTGTCAGAGATGATTGCGGCTGCTGGAGAGGCCAGAGAGAAAGCCGCTAAGGCCGATTCCAGGGGAAGGGCTCTTGGTCCCAGGAAAGCAGCCTTTGCCAAGGGGATACTTTGAGATGGGGGAGTATTCATCAGCCCCCTCTCCTGAACTGTCAGTACCCCAGAAGCCAAGCATCTGAGGGCTGGCAGAGGCTGAAGCCTGAAATTAGGCAAGGCCAGTGGTGAAAGAGGAGGAAAGGATAGGTGGAATTTCCACTCGTACTCATTATTTTTTTCTGGTTTATAACCTGTTTTTTTTTTAAGATCTTGTTAGTTTCTTTCAGGTCCTGCCATAGGACCTTATCCTTATTTTTCTGATGGCACTAGAGTCAGAGGAAATTAGTCGTGGAATTAGGAGAGAGGGCTTACCTGAAGCAGTGAGCAGCACTAAGGACCCAGCAGGCACTGATGAGGCTGCCCCCGCAAAAGAACTCTTCCATCCCTTTGGTCTCGCGATAGATGGCAGCAATCCAGGGCTGGGAATCGATGGACATCCTTTCCCCACCAACAATCTTGAAGTATTGATTGCTTCTCCTCTGGCCACACTTGAATTCTGCAAAGAGAACCACTGCTGTTACAGGCAGCTCTGCACCCCGTAGTATTTGAAAGCAAGGAAAGAAGAGAGAGAAGGAGAGTGGGAAACGGGGAGAGAGGCAAAATGAGGGAGAGAGAAAATCAAGGGAGGGAACAAATATATGTTGGGTATTTTCCCTCTCCCAGATAATCCAACCAAGAACTGCTACCCTGCCAGTCTCCTGTCTCAGTGGTCAGCATGGCTTAGTGAAAAAAGCACAGGTCTGGGAATCCGAGGACCTGAGTTTTAATTCCATCCCTGCCAGTTGCCTGGTGTGTGCCTTTGGGCAAGACCCTTTTTTTAAATAACATGAGAAGCAGCGTGTCTCAGTGGAAAGAGCACGGGCTTTGGAGTCAGAGGTCATGGGTTCAAATTCCGGCTCCGCCACTTGTCAGCTGTGTGACTTTGGGCAAGTCACTTAACTTCTCTGTGCCTCAGTTACTTCATCTGTAAAATGGGGATTAAGACTGTGAGCCCCACAAGGGACAACCTGATCACTTTGTAACCTCCCCAGTGCTTAGAACAGTGCTCTGCACATAGTAAGCACTTAATAAATGCCATCATTATTATCATTATTAATAACAATAACTTAACAATATTTGTTAAGTACTTACTATGTGCCAAGCACTGTTCTAAGTGCTGGGGTAGATACAAGGTAATCAGGTTGGACACAGTCCCTGTCCCATAAATCACAGTCTCAATCCCCATTTTACAGAAGATGTAATTGAGGCACAGAGAAGTGAAGTGAGATACCCAAGGTCACACAGCAGACAAAGGGCAGAGATGGGATTAAAATCCACGACCCCTGACTCCCAAGACCATGCCACTAGGGCCTCAGTTTCCTCATCTCTAAAACTGGGATTCAATACTTGTTCTCCCTCCTGCTTAGACTGTGAGCCCCATGTGGGATGGAGACTGTGTCTGACCGGATTATCTTGTAATAATAATAATAATAATAATGGCATTTATTAAGCGCTTACTATGTGCAAAGCACTGTTCTAAGCACTGTGGAGGTTACAAGGTGATCAAGTTGTCCCACGGGGGGCTCACAGTCTTAATCCCCTTTTTACAGATGAGGTAACTGAGGCCCAGAGAAGTTAAGTGACTTGCCCGAAGTCACACAGCTGACACGTGGCGGAGCCGGGATTTGAACCCATGACCTCCGACTCCAAAGCCCGGGCTCTTTCCACTGAGCCACGCTGCTTCTCTTGTACCTACCACAGCGCTTGGCACATAGTAAGCACTTAACAAATACCACAGTTTTTTATACCTGGGAGTCACCAAGCCAGGCAGGAACACCTTTCTATCCCAGATGAAGCCTGGTTCTTGCCAGGAGCTCGAGGACAGTGTAGCGGTTAAGCAACAAATGGGCAGTAGAAGAGGGATGATAGAAGAGAAAGGAATAGGGGTCACCCTCCTTTAATTCATTCATTCAATCGTATTTATTGAGCACTTACTGTGTGCAGAGCACTGTACTAAGCGCTTGGGAAGTACAAGTTGGCAACATATAGAGATGGTCCCTACCCAACAGTGGGCTCACAGTCTAGAAGGGGGGGACAGACAACAAAACAAAACATATTAACAAAATAAAATGAATAGAATAAACATGTACAAATAAAATAAATAAATAAATAAATAGAGTAATAAATACGTACAAATATATATACAGGTGCTTTGGGGATGGGAAGGAGGTAAGGCAGGGGGGATGGGGAGGGGAAGGAGGGGGAGAGGAAGGAGGGGGCTCAATCTGGGAAGGCCTTCTTCTGAGCACTCCCTTTCCCAAGCAGTCTCTGTGCAGAAGTCAAGGGCCAGCCCCTAGTCCTTGGGTCACGGGTCACTCACCTTGTTTCTTTTTGGAGCAGGAGGGCACATCGCAATCTCGGACAAACTGCCTTAGACCAATCTGCACATAGCACCAAGGCTTCTCCTTCCGGTTAGGATTCCTGAAAAACAAAGCAACATGGTTTAGTGGAAAGGGGACTGAGCCCCCTTTTCCCTCTCCTCCTCCCCATCCCCCCCCACCCTACCTCCTTCCCCTCCACACAGCACCTGTATATATGTTTGTACAGATTTATTACTCTATTTATTTTACTTGTTCATATTTACTATTCTATTTATTTTGTTAATTGATGTGCATTTAGCTTTAATTCTATTTGTTCTGACGACTTGACACCTGTCCACATGCTTTGTTTTGTTGTCTGTCTCCCCGTCCTAGACTGTGAGCCTGTTGTTGGGTAGGGACCATCTCTATATGTTGCCAACTTGTACTTCCCAAGCGCTTGGTACAGTGCTCTGCACACAGTAAGCACTCAACAAATATGACTGAATGAAAGAATGAATGGAAAGGTCTTGGGGCTGAGAGTCAAAGGACCTGGGTTTCTAATCCTGGCTCTGCCAATTGTTTGCTGCATGACTTTGGCCAAATCACTTTACTTCTCTGGGCCTCAGTTTCCTCAACTGTTCTCCCCCCTACGTAGACTGGGAGGCCCCTATGGAACAAGGGATTACGGCCTATTTGACTTGATTCTAGCGCTTAGTACAGTGCTCTGCACACAGTAAGTGCTCAATAAATACGACTGAATGACTGACTGAATGAATGAATTCTACCCCAGCACTTAGAGCAGTGCTTGACACATAGTAAGCGCTTAACACACACCATAATTATTATTAATTATTATCCCAGAACATCCCCTAATCTGGAGCCTGATTCCCTGTCCCTGGTGAACCCCTCCTTCAGGTCCATTTCAAAGAGTTAAGCTAGTAAGGGCCTGGTCTTGATGTGGGAGATTACTACTGCAGGGATAGAGACCAGAGAGGGTGACTTGAATTAGCAATGGGCTACTATCTATCACCTTTGGGCTACTCCCACTTAATGAGCATCCCAGACATGACACCAGGCCTGGCTGCTGTCAAAGAGCCAAGGGGAATGCCCAGGGGTTGTATGCTCTTGCCCCACCTTCCTCACCTGCAATAGTTGTGTTTGCCCAGCCCAAGCTGCAGGGCATCTTTCCTGCTGGCATTGAACGGCATTTTAAGCACGTTAACTGAGTCCCAGGGCAGACACTGCCGACCAAATTCACCCCGATGTGCTGTCCCACGATAGGACTCTCCATTGCCGTTGTAGCATTGTTCCCGAGAATCTGTTGGAAGAGGGGAACTGTTAGAGATGCTGCAAAATTCTAGCTCAGGAAGGTACAAGGAAGCCCTACCTTCACTCAGAGCTTGCTAAACTGCCTTCTCCTAGGATTTCTTATCATATGCACACTAATGGCAGATGTTGGTTTTACCTGGTTCACTCCCTCAACTTCCTCACCAGCCCCAGGGACAGAGATGGTGACTGTGCTTCTCCTGCCCCATATGGGATAGGGAGAGTGTCTGATCTGCTTATTCTTGTATCTACCCTAGCATTTAATACAGTTCTTGGCACATAGTGAGTGCTCAACAATTACTATTATTATTACTGTTATTGTTATTCATTGGCAGTCCCTCAAAACAAGCCAAAACTGGACAGGTCATTAAGGCCCATAAAAACATTTCAATGTCCATAAATCCAGGTAAGCACCCCATCGAGGTAGCGGCAGAAGGAATCTCAGAGCATCATCCTGTTGCCACCACTTTAGCTGCTTAGCTGCCGGCTACTCATTCAGAGTGGAGGAACCTGGAGGTGGAGTTTGTCATGAGGCCGGCATACTGCTCTCCCACCACATCTCCCTGGGGAACATCTACTCTCTCCACTTTTGATCCGCTAGTAAAAAAGTTTGAAAGTCAGTAACTGATTCATTTTGTTTGTAAAAATCAGGCCCTGCCACTGGCAACCCCACTCCCCTTACAAAGGGGAGACTAAGAACATGGTCCAGGAGCCATTCAGGGCAGCCTAACTGTGTTCTGGTCACACATTGGCCAGTGAGCCAGATCTGCCTGAAGCTTGCTTTGGACATCATTAATAATAATAATAATAATAATAATAATAATAATAATAATGGCATTTATTAAGCGCTAACTATGTGCAAAGCACTGTTCTAAGTGCTGGGGAGGTTACAAGGTGATCAGCTTGTCCCACGGTGGGCTCACAGTCTTCATCCCCATTTTACAGATGAGGGAACTGAGGCCCAGAGAAGTTAAGTGACTTGCCCAAAGTCACACAGCTGACAATTGGCGGATTTGAACCCATGACCTCTGACTCCAAAGCCCGTGCTCTTTCCACTGAGCCACGCTGCTTCTCTAAGGCAGGAAGCACAGTGGCTTTTGTTTTACCTTAATGGTATTTGTTAAGTGCCTCACTCTCTCTCATTCTCAAACAACCCAGTCCTTGGGCAGATGGGCAGGTCGTCCGTGAACAGATATGGTACCTATTTCACAGTGCTCTCCCTCGAATCCTTTGGGACAGTTACAGCGGTGAATCTTGGAGAACAGCTTGTAGCTCACACACTCGCCTCCGTTCTGGCATTGGCAAGCTAAGGAGAAGGGAGAAAAAGCCAGGGTTACTGCTTTGGAGTGGAGGCAGCAGTGCTGCAGACAGGAGAAGATTTGCTCATCGTGGCCCATCCCAGGGTGGGAGTGTCTTAATGCCCGAATGCTGTGCCAGGAGTGGAGGGAGGTGGGGACGCTCACCTTTCTTGGGCAGATTTGTTTTGTGATTGGCCTGGAACAGAAAGGAATAGAAAAGATAATGAGAAGCGAAGTAAACTGAGGAGGTGGAGTCTGGGTGTCCCAACCACTCTGGGGTTCTAGAGTGTCTTCGCCCTGGTTTTTCCCAGTGCACCCTGAGACTGATCTTCCACCAGGAACAATACAAAGCCCTTCCCTTCCCTTCCCTCCACCCATTTCTGGCTTTTTAAATTTTGGTTGGAATGCCAGGGCCTCAATAATTCATTCATTCATTCAATCGTATTTATTGTGCACTTACTGTGTGCAGAGCACTGTGCTAGCGCTTGGGAAGTACAAGTTGGCAACGTATGGAGCCGGTCCCTACCAAACAATGGGCTCACAGTCTAGAAGGGCGAGACAGACAACAAAACAAAGTGCCCTAGCGGGCTTGGCATGGAGCAATGGGTGGTTCGGCTCATGGGGAACACTCACTTGACTGCCGATGACCACGGCACACAGCAGCAGGGGCAGTGCCAGCTGGCAGCTGACCAGGAGCCTCATGGCGAGATTGGGGTGCAGGTCCCTCTGTGCCAGGTGGGTGGGCGGGCTCTGAGAGGGAAGGAGTCATCGGGGGATTCACTCATTCATTCAATTCATTCAATCGTATTTATTGAGCACTTTCTGTGGGCAGAGCACTGAACTAGGTGCTTGGAAAGTACAATTCAGCAATAAAGAGAGACCATCCCTGCCCACACAGGGCTTACAGTCTAGAATTGGGGAGACAGGCATCAAAACAAGTAAACAGGCATCAATATAAATAAATAGAATTATAGGTCTCTACACACCAAAACAAGTGAACAGGGATTGGGGCTGGGGGAGTCTGCTCTCAAGGTGGGAGGATCGGGGCCGGGAGTCTTTGTTGGGGGGCAAGGGAGGGGTCTGGGCCTGGAAAAGAGAAGGGGAGGGGGCCTGCCCGCCGGTGGAGCGCTCGGCCTGCTCCAGGTTTGGGGGTGGGGGGTGGGAAGGGGTCCGGAGAGCTCGGGGTGCGGGTCCGGCCGGGAGCTGGACCTCGAAACGCCCTGGGCCCACTAGCCACCGGGCCCAGTCCGGGGGGCGGCCCGAGAAGGGGGAAGAGGGGGACACTGTAGGAGTTCAATAAACGCTAGTGGTTGAGGGATGGCGGAACAGGGAAGGAGGAGCAGGTGGAGATGGAGGACAAGGAGGACGAGGACGAGAGGGAGGACAAGGAGGAGAGGGAGGAGAAGAAGGAGGAGGAGGAGGACAAGAAGGAGAAGGACAAGGAGGAGGGGAAGGAGGAGGAGGAGAGTTTAGGCAAGAAGAAGGACGACAAGAAGAAGGAGGAGGAGGAGGGGAAGAGGAGAAGGAGGACAAGAAGAAGGAGGAGGAGGAGGGGAAGAGGAGGACAAAGAGGACAAGGAGAAGGAGGAGGAGGGGAAGAGGAGGAGAAGGAGGATAAGAAGGAGGAGGACAAGAAGAAGGAGGAGAAGGAGGACAAGAAGGAGAAGGAGGAAGAGGAGATGGAGGACAAGAAGAAGAAGGAGAAGAAGGACAAGAAGAAGGAGGAGGAGGAGGAGGGTGTGGAATGCTGGGGGGAGGACGAGCTGCGGATTCACTCACCGGTTGAGGGGGGGGCCCGTGTGGCCGAGCGGAAGGTCTGGTCGGGTCTGGTGGGAGATGGCCGGGGGCCGGGGGGCCTGGGGGCCGGGGGGCCGGGGGGCCTGGGGGCTGGGGCCGGCTCGGGGGCCGGAGCTGGGGGGTGTGGGCGCTGGGATGCCGGGGCTGTTGAGCGGCTGTGGGCTCCGCAGCGCCGCCGACAGCTCCCTATATGGGCTCCAGCGGGCCGGACCCGCCCCCAGGACCCCGGGACCCGCCCCCCGGGCCCCGGGCCCCGCCCCCAGGACCCCGCCCCTGCCCCTGCCCCTGCCGGGGGGCTGGACGCCCACCTCCCTCCGCCCCGGGGCTTCCCCCACCTCCCTCCAGGCCCGAGCGCCCGCCTCCCCCCCGGGCCGGGGTGCCTGCCTCCTCCCCGGGCCGGGGTGCCCGCCTCCACCTCCCCCCGGGCCGGGGTGCCCATCTCCCCCCGGGCCGGGGTGCCCACCTCCACCTCCCCCCGGGCCGGGGTGCCCATCTCCCCCCGGGCCGGGGTGCCCACCTGCCCCCGGTCCTGGGTGCCCACCTCCCTCCCGGGCCTGGGTGCCCACCTCCCTCTGAGCAGGGGTGCCTATCTCCAGCCGGGCCTGGGTGCCCACCTCCCTCTGGGCCGGGGTGCCCACATCCCTCTGGGCCGGGGTGTCCCCCCCCCCCCCCCCCCCCCCCCCGGGCCTAGGTGCCCACCTCCCCCCGGGCCTGGGTGCCCATCGCCCCCCGGGCCTGGGTGCCCACCTCCCCCCGGTCCTGGGTGCCCATCTCCCCCCGGGCCTGGGTGCCCACCTCCCCCCGGTCCTGGGTGCCCATCTCCCCCCGGGCCGGGGTGCCCACCTCCCCCCGGGCCTGGGTGCCCACCACCCCCCGACCCCGGAGCCCTGACTCTGGCTCTGGCTTTGGGAAGAGCCACTCTGCCCACTAGGATGTGCCCTGGGGGCGGCGGGGCCTGAGCCTGGAGAAGACCCCAAGACCCTAACCACCAGCACTGTTCAGTGCCCAGATGGGGACCCTCAGCCTGAAGGCACAGCTGCTGCTGCTGCTGCTGGGCTAGGTTGGTCTGGGTGCCAACGGGCAACGCGCACTGGAGAATTGTGCATTGGAGAATCAAGGGATTTATCCAAATCACTGAAATAAAAGATCTGCTGTCCAAACATTTTTTTCCCCAGTTTGTCTCTGGACAACTGACCTGATCGTAGCAAGGCGGTGGAAGGGCACCTGGGGCTAACAGCCTGAAATCCCTCTGTGCAGATGTCGACCCGTTGCACATGGACAGATGGACAGTTCTCATGTCCCTCAATCTTTTTCAGGAACGGAGCCTGAAACTCTTCATCACAGCCCTTGTCTTTTATGTTGTTTTTATATTTTTATTGTTTCAACTTTCCTTAGGTGCCCATCACCAACCTCCAGCCGCCCACACTCCCACTTTATTCTTAGATCGTCAGCAGCCCCCAGGGTCCAGGGAAAGTGTCATCTAATTCTCAGCGTTATATATTTTTTCTGGTGCTTAGTACAGTGCTTTGCACCCAATATGTGTTCAATAAATTTGATATTTAATACTACTACTATTCATTCATTCAATTGTATTTATGGAGCACTTTCTGTATGTGGAGCACTGTACTGCTTGGGAGAGTAAAATATAATAATAAACGGACACATTCCCTGCTCCCAACATGCTTACTACTGCAATTTCTACTTCTGCTGCATTGTTGGGTAGGGACCGTCTCTATATGTTGCCGACTTGCACTTCCCAAGCACTTAGTACAGTGATCTGCACACAGTAAGCGCTCAATAAATACGATTGAATGAATGAATGAATGCTGCTATCACCATTACTAGTACTACTACTATCAATACTATTACTGCTACTGAAAAAAGTTGCTTAAACATAGCATAAAAGGAAAGTTACCAGGTTGCTGTGGAAGAGCCCTGTGAGGGACAGGTATTATGTCTGATCTGATTATCTGCATTTACCCCAGTGCTTAGCACAGTACTTTGGCACATAAAACATGCTTAATAAACAGGATAATTAAAGTAATTATATTTAAAGTGAGGGATTATTTGACACTCAGACATTCATTCATTCATTCAATTGTATTTATTGAGCACTTACTGTGTGCAGAGCACTGTACTAAGTGCTTGGGAAGTACACGTCGGCAACATCTAGAGACAGTCCCTACCCAACAATGGGCTCACAGTCTAGAAGGGGGAAACAGACAACAAAACAAAACATGGAGACAGGTGTCAAAACCGTCAGAATAAATAGAATTATAGCTATGGACATGGACTAGATTTGGAATTTAGACCTTGGTCTCTGACATAGATATCAACTTTGCAGGGTGTAGGTAGGGAGAGGTAGTATCTATTGTATTGTATTGTATTGTGTTGAGTTGTATTGTAGTGTAGTGTAGTGTAGTGTATTCTTCCAAGCACTTGGTACATATGCTCCCGACATCCAGTGCTCAATAAATACTGATTGATTGATTGATTGATTGATTGATTGTCCTCATGCACAGAACCATGTCTTACTTTTATGGATGCTCCCAAGCACCTAGTACAATGGTTTGCACACAATAAAGAGCTCAATAGACATTAATAATAATGGGTTCGGGCCTGCTTGTGTTTATAATTAAAAAGATTTTCTCTAGGAAGCACTTATTGTAGGCTAAATGCTGGAATAGATATAAATGCAATCAGACTGGACAAAGTGTCTTTCCCACATGGTACTTCTAATCATAGAAGTAGGGAGAGCAGGTATCTTATCTGAATTTTACCAATGAGGAAACAGAGGCACAGAGAAGTTAAATGGCTTTTCTGAGATCCCAGGGCAGGCCAGAGGCAGAACTGGGATTAGAAGCCAGGTCTTCTGACTCAACCTGCATTCTCTTTCCTCTAGGCCATGTCTTTTCCCATGAAGTACTCTTTTACTGAGCTGTCTGATCCAAAGTGACGGAGCTTGTTCTGTGGTTCCTCACTTATGTACAATTAGGCCCTTCATCTCTTGCAGCAAATCTCTGGATTGTACCAAATTATGACAACAGAGACCCTTGGATTGTATTACCAATAAGCACATATAAACCTGATCATTCATTCATTCATTCAATCGTATTTATTGAGCACTTACTGTGTGCAGAGCACTGTACTAAGCACTTGGGAAGTACAAGTTGGCAACATATAACAACATATCACAATGTAAACAGACATGGCATCACACTCCGAAACTACAGAGCCAATACTTAATTTTCAGGAAATTCCCCGTGGCACAGAGAAACTGAAAACACGGCATGATTCATGAGGAGCCCTGTGTGTAGCTCTCATGACTCTGGATTACTCTCCCTCTAGCTGTCATACTAATCGAAGAGAGAAGTGATGAACTCATTTCCTTCCAGAAACAGTTCAATTCCTTGGATTTCTCCTTCTGTTTCCTCCTAGCCTCCTTTGTGTTTCAGTTTTTGAGGAATGGCTGCAGGGTTGGGTGCAGAATTTATCAGACCCAGTGTCTTTCAGGGCTCTTCAAAAGGCCAAAACGTAGTGGTAATAATAATAATAATAATAATAATGGCATTTATTAAGCTCTTACTATGTGCAAAGCACTGTTCTAAGCACTGGGGAGGTTACAAGGTGATCAGGTTGTCCCATGGAGGGCTCACAGTCTTAATCCCCATTTTACAGATGAGGTAACTGAGGCCCAGAGAAGTTAAGTGACTTGCCCAAAGTCACACAGCTGACAGTTGGCAGAGCTGGGATTTGAACTCACGACCTCTGACTCCAAAGCCCGTGCTCTTTCCAGAGAGCCACGCTGCTTCCCCTGGTCAATGAGAAATTATGAGAAATTGAGAAATGAGAAATATGGTCAATGAGAAATTACTAGTAATTATTATTACTAGTAATAGTAATAATAAGAATTAAAATAATAATTATGGTATTTGTTGAGCACTTACTGCGTGTCAAGCACCGTTCTAATCACTAGGGTAGGAACAAGTTAATCCACAATCTTAATCCCCATTTTCCAGATGAGGTAATTGAGGCCTAGAGAGGTTAAGTGACTTGCCCAAGGTCACACACATTTGGTGGAGTCTGGATTAGAACCTAGGTCTTTCTGACTCCCAGCCCCGTGCTTTATCCACTAAGCCATCCTGCTTCTTGTATTTCTGTTTAGTAATAATAATAATAATAGCATTTGTTAAGCACTTACTATGCGCCAAGCACTGTTCTAAGCACTGGGGAGGTTACAAGGTGATCAGGTTGTCCCACGGGGGGCTCACAGTCTTAACCCCCATTTTACAGATGAGGTAACTGAGGCACAGAGAAGTCAAGTGACTTGCCCAAAGTCACACAGCTGTTTGGTGGCAGAACTGGGATTAGAACCCACGACCCCTGACTTCCAAGCCCGTGCTCTTTCCACTGAGCCACGCTAGTAGTAACGGTATTTACTGATCTGTAAAATGGGGATTCAATATCTGTTCTCCTGCTTATTCAGTCAGTGCGCTCCAGGTTGGACAGGGACTCTGTCTGGCCCAATTACCTTGTACCTACCCTAGTGCTTAGAACACTGTTTGACCCATAAGTAAGTGCTTAATAATGATAATAATAATGATAATAATAATGATGGCATTTGTTAAGCGCTTACTGTTCTAAGCGCTGGGATAAATGCCCTAATTATTATTACTGAGTGAAACGCACTGTACTAGGCACATGGAAAGGACACAGAGGTGCAATCAATCTACCAATCAATCAGTGGTATTTATTCAGCACCTACTGTGTGCAGAGCACTGTGCTAAGAGCTTGGGAGAGTACCGAAAAGTAGAGTTGGAAGATGTGATCCCCGCCCATAAGGAGCTTCCCCTGCCCACACTTAGACTTTACAGTCTAACAGGGGAATGGAAGATTGAATACTCTCCCTGAAGCTTCTGTTGCCCTTCTCCCCAAAGGAAGACTAGTATGGTCAATGAGAAAATCCTGCCAGTGCTGTACAAGAAACCATCTGGTATTGGCTCAGTAATCACGGGTGATGGAGAGTTCAGGGATCACTGTTTGGCCCAAGTAGGAGGAAGGGAGTGGCCTACTCTTTCTTGTATCATCTTGCCCCTGACTCAATCAATCAATCAATCAATCAATCAATCAATTGTATTTATTGAGCGCTTACTGTGTGCAGAGCACTGTACTAAGCACTTGGGAAGTACAAGTTGGCAACATATAGAGACAGTCCCTACCCAACAGTGGGCTCGCAGTCTAGAAGGGGGAGACGGAGAACAAAACCAAACATCCAAACTGCTACCCTGCTACCCTGCTCATTCAAGCTCTCATCCTATCCCGTCTGGACTACTGCACTAGCCTTCTCTCTGATCTCCCATCCTCGTGTCTCTCTCCACTTCAATCCATACTTCATGCTGCTGCCCGGATTATCTTTGTCCAGAAACGCTCTGGACATATTACTCCCCTCCTCAAAAACCTCCAATGGCTACCGATCAATCTGCGCATCAAGCAGAAACTCCTCACCCTGGGCTTCAAGGCTCTCCATCACCTCGCCCCCTCCTACCTCACCTCCCTTCTCTCCTTCTACTGCCCAGCCCGCACCCTCCGCTCCTCCACCACTAATCTCCTCACTGTACCTCGCTCTCGCCTGTCCCGCCATCGACCCCCGGCCCACGTCATTCCCCGGGCCTGGAATGCCCTCCCTCTGCCCATCCGCCAAGCTAGCTCTCTTCCTCCCTTCAAGGCCCTGCTGAGAGCTCACCTCCTCCAGGAGGCCTTCCCAGACTGAGCCCCTTCTTTCCTCTCCCCTCGTCCCCCTCTCCATCCCCCCGTCTTACCTCCTTCCCTTCCCCACAGCACCTGTATATATGTATATATGGTTGTACATATTTATTACTCTATTTATTTATTTATTCATTTATTTTACTTGTACATTTCTATCCTACTTATTTTATTTTGTTGGTATGTTTGGTTCTGTTCTCTGTCTCCCCCTTTTAGACTGTGAGCCCACTGTTGGGTAGGGACTGTCTCTATGTGATGCCAATTTGTACTTCCCAAGCGCTTAGTACAGTGCTCTGCACATAGTAAGCGCTCAATAAATACGATTGATTGATTGATTGATATTAACAAAATAAAATAAATAGAATAGATATGTACAAGTAAAGTAAATAATAGAGTAATATGTACAAACATATATACATATATATAGGTGCTGTGGGGAAGGGAAGGAGGTAAGACGGGGGGGATGGAGAGGGGGATGAGGGGGGAAGGCCTCTTGAAGAAGATGTGCCCTCAGGCTCAGAACGGAGGAGACTGACTGTCAAATATGAAAAGGGAAGATTTTCCCGGCTCTGGTCTCTCCATCTAGATTGTAAGCTCGTTGTGGCCATGGGAGGTGTCGGTTTATCGTTATATTGTATTCTCCCTAGCGCTTAGTACAGTGTCTGCACACTTAACACTCAATAAATATGACTGACTGACTCAGGAGCCCGGAGAGATTCTATGACCTGCCCGAGGTCACGCAGCATTCATTCATTCATTCATTCAATCAATCATATTTATTGAGCGCTTACTGTGTGGAGAGCACCGTACTAAGCACTTGGGAAGTAGGCCACGCAGAGCCGGGATGAGAACCCAGGCCTCCTGTTTCCAACTCGGTGAGAATTTTTAGAACAATTTAAATGGAATGTGCTCTTATCCTCTAATTGAGATTTCTGCATGTACCAACGGAAAAATATTCGAACAAAAATCTTTGCCTTTTAGGCAGAACTCGGCTTACTATCCTGAAGTGATTGTAGACAGGACAGAAGGCAGATGGAGCTAAAGGAGGCAAGTGGCTGGGCAGACAGGGAGGATGGCGGGCAGTGGAGTTAATGAGCCGTCCCTGTCCTGATTTCCTGAAGTTCTTTCTAGAGCGCCCTTATTCTGGATAACCTACCAGGACCAATCTCTTCTAGACCAAAAGGAAGGGAGGAGGCACTAAGCAAACCCAGGCATGCGCAGCGATTTCTCTCAGACAGAATTGCCCCACCTTTCCTTTCCCACAAGTGGAAGGAGGATTCCTGCAGGGCACCTCCTCCCTTCACTTTTCATTCTGCCGCGTGAACGTCTTTACCCTGCCTTACTTCTCCACCTGCCCCAACGGGGCTGGCTTCAGATGGTAAGCGAGGTCAGCCATCATGACGTGGCATTATGTGGCGAGGATCCACAAGGGATCTTCCAAAAATGGCGAGGCCACTGCCCTTCTCGAAGATGGAGGCAGGACAGAAGTGATCCGTTAGTGGGTCGCAGATTGGGGTCTTGAAGCCAAGTTCATTCATTCATTCATTCAATCGTATTTACTGAGCGCTTACTGTCTGCAGAGCACTAGATTAAGCGCTTGGGAAGTACAAGCTGGCAACATATAGAGACGGTCCCTACCCAACAGTGGGCTCACGGTCTAGAAGGGGGAGACAGAAGAGCACCAAGTTGTCCTTGGTGCTCAGGCAAGTGGTGGCCGCTAGAATAGAGTGACTGTGGAAGCAGCCGGGGTGGTAGGGACGTGTAGATAAACGGCATGACGTGATGGTGTAATGAAGTCAGTCAATCTTATCTTTCAGACAATCGTATTTATTGAGTGCTTAGTGTGCAGAGCAGTGTACTAAGTGCTTGGAAGAGTACAATATAACAATAAAACAGACATTTCCCGCCCACAATGAGCTTACAGTTTAGTCTAGAGGATGAGTTTAGTCTAGAGGAGTGTGGGGGTGGCCCTCTTGGCCCTCCTGTGGGTGACCAAATATCTGAAACCAATGCTGCTCTTGCTCCCCTCTTGCTCCTAAGCTGAGTCCTGATTGGTTGGTTTAGATACATTTTGTATCAAATACCATATTTACAAATACCGTAATTATGATTTTGTAATATAGCCTATTAAAACCCCACATGCCCCCTTCGAGAGACTTCCTTTATGAAATACTGGATGTGGTCCTGGGCCAAGGATGCCAGAGCCCAGTTTCCCTGAAGAAAAGCAACTATGAAAAAGCTGAATTTACTGGGAACAGTTAGTGCCCGAAAAGGCAGAAAGCTGGATCAAGGGTCAGAGAATCATAAATGAAAACTGACCAACTCAATCAGCACTCCCTTTCCTACGTTACCTCACTGATTTCCTATTACATCCCAGCCGGCACACTTCACTCTTCTGTGTACTTTAACCTTGCCTATCTCACCGCCATCCTCTGACCACATCCTCCTTCTGGTCTGGCCGTCCCTCCCCCGTCATATCTAACAGACCACCACTCTCCCCACTTTCAAAGCCCTACTAAAACTCCTATCTCTTCCAAGAAGTCTTCCCCAACTAACCCCTTATTTCCCCACCCTGTCACCCTCCCCTCTGTATTGCCTTTGCAACTGGGGCTGTAACTCTTAAACACTTTGATACCTGGGTCCTACAGCACTTATATACCTATCCTTATACTCTGCAGTTTCCCTTGTCTGTAATTTATTTTGTTTATCTCCCCTGACTAGACTGTAAGCTCCTTGAAGGGCAAGGATCATGTCTACCAATTCTATTGTATTACACCTTCCCAAGTGCTTAGTACAGTGCTCTGCACATAGTAAGATCTCAATAAATACCAGTGATGGATTGGTTGGTAGATTGATTGACTCAGTCCATTTGAATTGATAATGAAAAAATTAATCAAGTAGATCTCATTTGGATGCCTTAGTCTTTCCGTTGGTCTGCGCTTCAGACCTCAATCAATCCAGTCCAGGCTGAGGGGAGTCTCTCCCATGTGAGCTCCTTGTAGGCAGAGAACGTATCTACCAACTCTGTTATATTGTGCTCTTCCAAGAGCTTACCACCACAGTGCTCTGCCCACAGTAAGTGCTCAATAGATGCAACTGATCGATTGATGTTGAGGGCTCTCCTAGGAAGGAGAACTGTTCATCCCTGACTGTCAAAAGGTTCCTACTTGTTCTAACCTAAATCTCTCCTGCCATAATTTAAGCCTGTTTCCTTTTGATATGGCCTTAGGGTAGATGGCAAAAAACAACTTACCGTTTTCCATTAAACGAAGCTTTATAAAATTTAAGGCTGTTATTGTCAACCTGCATCCGCCCCTTCAGTAGTCTAAATAATACTACTGTCCACAGACTTCACCTCTTAGCTGATTAATCATCTCTGAACCTTTCCCAGTAACTCTTTGCCTTCCTTATATTGTGAAAGCCAGGACTGGTTACAGACCTCTATTAAGAGTTTAATGAGAAAACAATGACTTTTAAGCTGGATTATAAACTCCCCACTAGACTGTAAACTCCTTGAAGACATGGATCCTGTCTACCAAATTCTATTGTCTTGTACTCTACCTAGCACTTAGTACAGTGCTCTGCACACAGTAAGCACTCAATAAATCCTTTTGAACGATTGATTGAATGAAGAGTCTGGATCAGAGGAAGATGCCTCCCTGTTCAGCTTGAACTCTGTCTCTTGTTCTCTGGGTAGTCCTAAGAGACTCCCTTCCTGCCCAGTGCCTCAGTTTCCCCTCCATAAGGAGGAATGCTAAGCTTAGTACAGTGTTCTGTACCCAGTAAGTGTTCAATAAATACCACTGATTGATTGATTAATTGCTAGGGAGGAGTGTCTGGACCAACATGAATTCCTGGATCCACGAAACAGTGTCACAAACCCCTGGTTGAAGTGGGGATCAGCGGGAGTGTGTTCTCCTTGTCCCCGGGGTCCCCTGCTGATGGGAACGAGGAAGCAGCATGGCTCAGTGGAAAGAGCCCGGGCTTTGGAGTCAGAGTTCATGGGTTCAAATCCTAACAAAAGTGGGGCTCCATTCTGGGCTAGTTCCTAATCCGATCAAATGAGTCTGAGTGGAACTGCTCTAATATTTGCTTCACAGAAAGTCAGATGGCCATTCATCCCCCTGCAGTTGGCTCCCAACTAGGCCCTGACACCCGGACCTTGCCCATAAACAGAGGAACTGGATGAGGAATGTCTTCTTCGTAGACAAGAACCCCGAGGTCACATGAATATGGAACTGAGTCACATTTACAGGTGTGGCAAATCTCATGCTTTTAGGGGTTCGTTTTTTTGTTTGTTTGTGGCAGGTTGAAGCTCTAAGATCAAGGGACTTGGGGCAGCGAGGCACCAGATTTCTCCTCCTCCTGGCCAGATTCCCTTGGACCTGGATAGATCACGCTAAGGGAAGGACTGAGGAAAACAAGGCTGAGAGAGTCCAGGCCACTGTCTTGACAAGGAACTCCCAAAAGCCAATGAGAGCAGAGAGGGCCAATGAGACACTAAGGCTCACCAGCAGACTGGGTACTCAAAGGCTAATTATTCACCTCCTGACTCTGCTCCTGACTCACCATGTGATTTTTGGGCAAGTTGCTTCTTAACTATGTGCCTCAGTTTCTTCACCTGGCCGTGCAGTTGCCTCCCCCACTCGGTTGTTTGTTTTGAGAATAATTAATGACATAGAAGGTTGAGGAAGTCCCCTGCAGATCTGCACCAGTGGTCCACAAGAAGGGAAGAGTAGTTCTAAAGGCGGGAACTGTTTAGTCATAAGAAGGGAATGCCAGTTCCTGGGTCAAAAGGCCAACGGACTCCAAACTGCGGTTATTATAAATTGAGGGAGAGGTCTGTGAAAGCGATCTGGGGATCATCCCTGAGGGCCACACGTCACTGTGGGGTAGAAGAGGCAAACAGGAGTCAAAGAGGAACTAGGTTGAGGAGCTCAATACTTTAGCCTTATTTCAGGCACATCTCCTCCAAGAGGTCTTCCCTAACTAAGCCCTCATTTCTTCTTCTCCCACTTCCTTCTTTGTCACTCTTACACTGGGATTTGCTCCCTTTGGTCACCCCTCCCTCAGCCCCTCCACATTAATGTCCATATCCCTAATTTATTTATATTAATGTCTGCCTCCCCCTTTAGAATGTAAGCTTGTTATGGGCAGGAACATGTCTACCAACTCTGCTGTATTGTGCTCACCCAAGTGCTTAGTACAGTGGCTCTGCACATAATAAGTGTTCAGTAAATACTATTGATTGATTGTTTGGGTATAGGAACCAAGATCAGTAGCTGACTAGATCCGAATCCTTAGCTGGGATTAGAATTTAGGAAAGGGATTTCTGGGTCCAGCTGGTTTCTTGAACTTCAGTTTCTCAACATCCCAAGTGGATCAGTAATTGGGGCTGGAAGTTGAGAGATCAGGTTTCCAGTTGTCCTCTCTCGCCAGCCCAAAGCACTTACTTTCATACCTGCAATTGATTTATTTATATTAATGTCTGTCTCACCCTCTAGACTGTAAACTCACTGTGGGTGGGGAATATTGCTGTTAGAGTGTTATATTGGCGTGGTGCAGTGGAAAGAGCACGGGCTTTGGAGTCAGAAGTCATGGGTTCAAATCCCGGCTCTGCCACTTGTCAGCTGTGTGACTTTGGACAAGTCACTTCACTTGTCTGGGCCTCAAGTACCTCATCTGTAAAATGGGGATGAAGACTGTGAACCCCCCATGGGACAACCTGATCACCTTGTAACCTCTCCAGTGCTTAGAACAGTGCTTTGCACATAGTAAGCACTTAATAAATGCCATTATTATTATTATTATTATTATAGAGAAAGCACTCAGTAAATGCAATTGACTGACTGACTGACTGACTGACTCTGGGGTCCCTCTAGTTCACAACTCCTCTGTAGTCATGTCTAGCCAAGGGTGTCTGGGCTTTCTGACCTTTCTGACCTCCCAAAGGGTAACTGGACAAGACAGGAGCACTGAGTACTGGTAGAACAGGGCATCTGTGCTCCCTCCAACTAGGCTAACTTCCACCTCTATTCAGGGAGAGCTTGGGAGATCAAGTTGGCCTGAGCTCTTTACCACAGAGCATAGAGGGATATGGATGCAGAAATCTCTGAACCATAATCATAAATTTTGGATCATGCAGGTGATGCAGGGAGTGACTGGAAACTAGACACTGGGGCAAGGGGTGGAGGATGAATTGTGGGGTGCTGGGGATGGTTTGGCTCCAGGTAATAATAATAATGGCATTGGTTAAGTGCTTACTATGTGCAAAGCACTGTTCTAAGCGCTGGGGGAATACAAAGTGATCAGGTTGTCCCACCGGGGGCTCACAGCTTTAATCCCCATTTTACAGATGAGGGAGCTGAGGCACAGAGAAGTGAAGTGACTTGCCCAAAGTCACACAGCTGACAGTGGGCGGAGCCGGGATTTGAACCCATGACCTCTGACTCCAAAGCCCGGGCTCTTTCCACTGAGCCACACTGCTTCTCAATAATGGTATTTCTTAAGCACTTACTATGTGCCAAGCACTATTCTATATGCTGGGGTAGATACAAGGTAATGAGGCTGTCCCACGTGGGGCTCAGTCTCAATCCCCATTTTACAGATGAGGTAACTGAGGCACAGAGAAATTAAGTGATTTGCCCAAGGTCACACAGCAGACAAGTGGCAGAGGCGGGATTAGAACCCACGACCTCTAGACTCCCAAGGCCATGCTCTTGCCACTAGGCCATGCTGTTTTGTAAAGATAATAAGGATGGTATTTGTTAAGCACTTACTATGTGCCTAGCACTGTTCTAAGCGCTGGGGTAGATACAAGGTAAGCGTGCTGTCCCATGTGGGGCTCACAGTCTTAATCCCCATTGTACAGATGAGGTCACTGAGGCACAGAGAAGTTAAGTGGCTTGACCAAGATCACACAGCAGACGAGTGGTAGAGGCGGGATTAGAACCCATGACCTCTGACTCCAAAGTCCGTGCTCTTTCCACTAAACCTTGCTGCTTCTCTACTAAGCCACGTAGTAATAATTATTATGGTACGTGTTAAGCGCTTACTCTGTGCCAAGCCCTGTTCCTTGTGCTGAGGTAGAAACAAGTTAACCAAGTTGGACACAGTCCCTGCTCACATGGGACTAACACTCTTAATCCCCATTTTATGGATGAGGTAACTGAGGCCCAAAGAAGTGAAGTGATTTGCCCAAGGTCACACAGCAGGCATGTGATGGAGCCAGGATTAGAACCCAGGTCCTTTTGACTCTCAGGTTCATGCTCTATCTACTAAGCTCCACTGGAGTAGCACAGTTAGGTCATCTTCTTGGAAGGTCAGGCCTGGGGACTGCTGTCCCAGGAATAGTTTGATTAGTCAACCTGCGGTATTTATTGAGCACCTGCCAAGCACCATGTAAATGCTTGGGAGAGTACAACAAAAGCAAAACACATCATCATCATCATCATCAATCGTATTTATTGAGCGCTTACTGTGTGCAGAGCACTGTACTAAGCGCTTGGGAAGTACAAGTTGGTAACATACAGAGACAGTCCCTACCCAACAGTGGGCTCACAGTCTAAAAGGGGGAGACAGAGAACAAAACCAAACATCCTAACAAAATAAAATAAATAGAATAGATATGGACAAGTAAAATAAATAAATAAAAAGAGTAATAAATATGTACAAACATATATACATATATACAGGTGCTGTGGGGAAGGGAAGGAGGTAAGATGGGGGGATGGGGAGGGGGACGAGGGGGAGAGGAAGGAAGGGGCTCAGTCTGGGAAGGCCTCCTGGAGGAGGTGAGCTCTCAGTAGGGCCTTGAACACATGTACCCTGCCCTCAGTGGGTTTATAATGTAACCGGGGGAGACAGACAAAAATTATTTATAAATTGTGGGAACAGGAGGAAGAATGAGGCTATAACAGCAGCACAGATATCTGTATGAACTAGCTGAATTAAATAACCAAATATACTATGGAATATACTATGGATTTAATCCTGGGCTGCCTGCTGTCACTGGAGCAACTCAAGGCTAAAGCTCCTATCTCTACTGTAATAATAATAATGGTATTTGTTAAGGGCTTACTATGCGCAAAGCACTGTTTTAAGCGCTGGGGGGATTACAAGGTGATCAGGTTGTCCCATGGGGGGCTCACAGTTTTAGTCCCCATTTTGCAGCTGAGGTAACTGAGGCACAGAGAAGTGAAGTGACTTGGCAGAGCCAGGATTTGAACCCATGACCTCTGACTCCAAAGCCCGTGCTCTTTCCACTGAGCCACGCTGCTTCCACATACTGTACTCTTCCATGCACTTAGTTCAGTGCTCTCTAAAGAATAAGCAATCAATAAATACTGAGTGATTCATTCATTCTTTCCAGCAGCAGAGATCACTAGAGCTTGACCTGAGACTTATCCCATAACCACTTCCACCTCATCACCCACTTCCTTGAGAGTGGAACTTTCCATCCTCTCACATTCTAGACTCCTGGGCTTCTTGGGTTCCTCTTAGTACTCTAGAAGTGGGATACTGGGTATAAGGATGGCTTTAACTTGCTCCATGCATTCATTCAACCGTATTTACTGAGGGCTTACTGTACTAAGTGCTTGGGAAGTACAAGTTGGCAACAGAGGAGGAGAATATGGACCTGTTCGCTTTTCCACTCCAAATCCAGTCTTTCTCTCTTGGTTTTTTTCTGAAAGGAGAGGGAAGATAGGAAAGATGAATGGTGATTGCCTCTCATTCTCTTCTCTCTTCCCTCTCTCTCTGCTTCTGGACCCCACTGGGAGATGCTCTCAAATTAGTATTCTGGATAATATAGATGTAGGCCTTCCCAGACTGAGCCTCCTCCTTCCTCTCCCCCTCCTCCCCCTCTCCATTCCCTCTGCCTTACCTCCTTCCCTTCCCCACAGCACCTGTATATATGTATATATGTTTGTACGTATTTATTACTCTATTTATTTTACTTGTACATATCTATTCTATTTATTTTATTTTGTTAATATGTTTGGTTTTGTTCTCTGTCTCCCCCTTCTAGACTGTGAGCTCACTGTTGGGTAGGGATCGTCTCTATATGTTCCCAACTTGTACTTCCCAAGCGCTTAGTACAGTGCTCTGCACACAGTAAGCGCTCAATAAATACGATTGATTGATTGATTGATTGATTGAATGTACATTTTGCCACAACTCTGAATAGATGGGGACAGTTTGTTATGGGCAGGGAACCTGTCTACTAATTCTGTTGTATTGAACTCTCCCAAGTGCTTAGTTTGGTGATCTGCACATTCTAAGTGCTCAATAAATCCCATTGATTGATTGACAAGGACATTCAGCTTATTATTATTATTCAGCTGCCCAAGGCAGCCCCACAAAACAGGAAAGGAGTAATCAGAGGACAGCAGATTGAAGGGCAGTGAGGTACAGGATAGCTTCTTTTATGGCCCACTGAATGTACTTCAAAACCTAACAGGAGGTCTGTTAAAACAAAACCCCAACCTGCCCCCTCACTCTCCCCCTAATCAAGTAATCAAATTAGAGAAACACCACGGCCTATTGAAAAGAGCATGGGCCTGGGATTCAAAGGACCTGTGTTCTAATCCCAACTCGACCACGTATGTATTGTGTGACCATGGGCAAGTCATTTAACTTCTCTGTGCCTCAGTTCTCCTGCTCACCCTCCTACTTAGACTGTGAACCCCACGTAGGACAGGGACTGTGTCCAACCTAGTTAACTTGTATCTACCCCAGCACTTAGAATAATACTTGACACAGAATAAGTGAAAATGCTTAACTTCTACCATAAGAAAAAAAAAAACCCAAATGCCGCAGTTAAGTGGGCTGTCACCATTTTCTCTTGGAATCCCCAGACCTGGGAAGGAAGAGAAACTGGGTCACAGTAATTTGGACAGATGCTCTGAGCACCCCAAAATACTCTTTCTTCACCTCCTCCCCCTGTAGGAATCCCAGGACTAGAGGAGGGGATGGGGCAGGTTGGGTGTAGAAGCTGGAGGTGAAGATTAGCTCTGCAGGAGCACACTACATGCCTGGAGGGGAGAAAGTGTGCCCTGTGTGTTAGAGAGAACAGAAACTCCCTGGGGCTTGGCGAGTTATTTGCCTGACCACACCACACCCAGCTCAGCTCTGAGTCTTTCATTCGGGGACAGGTGTGACAGGAAATGTGGAAGAAACCAAGAAATAATCAATTACTTTCAAAGTTCCTGCTTCCGCTGCTGCAGTAAGTTTTCTGTTCTCCATCCAACTGGGTGGGTGGGCATGGGGACTTTCCCTGTAGCACCATGATGCTCTTGAGTCTGCACTATAGTTGGGGGCCATAAAGAAAAAAAAAAACATTTTTAGACTGAAAAGGAATCCCTAGCATTCAGCTAGAACCAAGCTAGTTTCAGATAAATATTTGTTTGAGCTGCTCAACTTGTTTATTCCTTGTTAGAAAGCATCCTCAGTAACTTCTGGCCTCAGTCCTCCACCAAAGAAGGTAATACTAAACAACAACCAGTGATAATAATATTTGTTACACGCACACAGAACACTGGAATAGATATGAGCCCCACATGTGAGCCCCACATGTGAGCCCCATGTGAGACAACCTGATCGCCTTGTAACCTCCCCAGCGTTTAGAACAGTGCTTTGCACATAGTAAGTGCTTAATAAATGGCATCATTATTATTATTATTAGTTACAAAATGATTAGGTCAGACACAGTATTCGTCCCACATGGAAATCACTGTCTAAAGGAAGGGGAACAGGTATTGATTAATCACTGGGGTGGACACAAAATAATCAAGTCGGATACAGTCCCTGTCCCACAAAGGGACTCACTGTCTTAGGAGGTGGAACGGGTATTGAATCTCAAGGCTAAAACTCTAACTCTACTGTATTCATTCATTCATTCAATCGTATTTATTGAGCGCTTACTGTGTGCAGAGCACTGCACTAAGCATTTGGGAAGTACAAGTCGGCAACATATAGAGACGGGCGTATTCTTCCAAGCACTTATTTCAGTGCTCCCTACAGAATAATCCATCAATCAATACTATTGATTTTACAGATGAGGAAACGGAGACACAAAGAAGCTAAGTGACCTGCCTAAGTGACAGCAGCAAGGTCTAGTGGTTTGAGCATGGCCCTGAGAGTCAGAAGGACCTGGATTCTAATCCAGGTTGGTTCTAATCCAGGCTCTGTCACTTGTCCCATTTGTGACTTTGGGCAAATCACTTAACTCTCTGTGCCTCAGTTACCTGATCTATGAGATGGGAATTAAAAGTGTGAGCCCCATGTGGGACATGGATTGTGTCCAACCTGATTAGCTTGTATCTACCCCTACTCTTAGTACAGTGCCTGGGACATAGTAAGCACTTAATGAATACCATAAAAAAGAGGCAGATTTGGGATTAGAATTTAAGGCTTCTGATTCAACCAGTGGTGTTTTTTGATCACTTACTGTGTGCAGTGTACTGTACTTAGTGCTTGAGAGACTCCCAGGCCTGTGATCTTTCCACTAGGCCACACTGCTCCCACAGCCTGGTATAAAGGAGGCATTGACTATAGCCTCTCACCTGCCTCTTCATTCCCATTCCAAGAGGAATACTTAGGCATTGTTTTGCTATAATAATAACGATGGTATTTGTTAAGCACTTACTATATGTCCAAGACTGATCTCCTTATCTTCCCTCCCAAACCCTGCCTTCTCCCTGACTTTCCCATCACTGTAGATGGCACTACCATCCTTTCCTCCTCACAAGCCTACAACCTCGGTGTCGTCCTCAACTCCGCTCTCTCATTCACCCCTCACACCCAGTCCATCACCAAAACCTGCCAGTCTCACCTTCACAACATCGCTAAGATCCGCCCTTTCCTCTCCATCCAAACTGCTACCTTGCTGGTTCAGTCTCTCATCCTATCCCAACTGGATTACTGCATCAGCCTCCTCTCTGATCTCCCATCCTCCTGTCTCTCCCCACTTCAGTCTATACTTCACGCTGTTGCCCAGATCATCTGTGTGCAGGAACACTATGGGCATGTTACTCCCCTCCTCAAAAATCTCCAGTGGCTGCCAGTCAACCTACGCAATGAGCAAAAACTCCTCACTCTCGGCTTCAAGGCTCTCGATCACCTTGCCCCCTCCTACCTCACCTCCCTTCTCTCCTTCTACAGCCCAGCCCTCACCCTCCACTCCTCTGCCGCTAACCT
This sequence comes from Tachyglossus aculeatus, assembly GCF_015852505.1. Taxonomy (NCBI): domain Eukaryota; kingdom Metazoa; phylum Chordata; class Mammalia; order Monotremata; family Tachyglossidae; genus Tachyglossus; species Tachyglossus aculeatus. The sequence goes on along the minus strand of NC_052068.1, from coordinate 26,581,978 downwards.
CCGCACCGTACCTCGTTCTCGCCCATCCCGCTGTCGACCCCCGGCCCACGTCCTCCCCCTGGCCTGGAATGCCCTCCCTCCATACATCCGCCAAACTAGCTCTCTTCCTCCCTTCAAAGCCCTAGTGAGAGCTCACCTCCTCCAAGAGGCCTTCCCAGACTGAGCCCCCCTTTTCCTGTCCTCCCCACCCCCAGCCCTGCCTCCCTCCTCTCCCCACAGCACCTGTATATATGTCTGTACAGATTTATTACTCTATTTATTTTACTTGTACATATTTACTATTCTATTTTGTTAATGATGTGCATATAGCTTTAATTCTATTTGTTCTAACACCTGTATATACGTATATATGTTTGTACGTATTTATTACTCTATTTATTTATTTATTTTACTCGTACATATTTATTCTATTTATTTTATTTTGTTAATATGTTTTGTTTTGTTCTCTGTCTCCCCCTTCTAGACTGCGAGCCCACTGTTGGGTAGGGACCGTCTCTATATGTTGCCAACTTGTACTTCCCAAGCGCTTAGTACAGTGCTCTGCACACAGTAAGCGCTCAATAAATACGATTGAATGAATGAATGAATAAATGAACTTGACACCTGTGTACAGGTTTTGTTTTGTTGTCTGTCTCCCCCTTCTAGACTGTGAGCCCGTTGTTGGGTAGAGACTGTCTCTATATGTTGCCAACTTGTACTTCCCAAGCGCTCTGCACACAGTTAGCGCTCAATAAATACGATTGATTGAATGAATGAATGAATATTGGCACTGTTCTCAGTGACCTGTATCTCCTGCCTCTTTTTCCCAGCTCCAAGATGAGTGCCCATGGGGATGGGAATGTTGATGTTGACAGTGAAGACCTGTGCCACAAGCTGTCATAGCCCTTCTCAGTTACACCCGTGCCTACCAGCAATGGCAGAGGCACCTATCCCCGACCCATCCCGGAAGGTCAAGCTGTGATTCATGTCTACCCACTCTACTGCACTGTCCCCTCCCAAGTGCTTAGTATAGTGCTCTTGTGGTACCTTAAGAACCACTTGGAAGAAGTGTGGCCTAGTGGAAAGAACACGAACCTGGCAGTCAGAGGACCTGGGTTCTAATTCTGTCTCTGCCAACTGCTTGCTGTGTGACATTGGGCAAGTCACTTAACTTCTCTGTGCCTCAATTTTCCTGTCCTTCCCACTCAGACTGTAAGCCCCATCTGGGACAAGGGACTGTGTCCAACCTAATTCACTTGCATATGCCCCAGGTCTTAGAATAGTGTTTGACATATAGTAAGAGCTAAACAAATTCCATTTAGAAAAAAAACCCACTCAGAAGTCTTGTGAGAGGCATCACAATGCAAAGCTAATCAATCAATCAATCATATTTATTGAGCGCTTACTGTGTGCAAAGCACTGTACTAAGCGCTTGGGAAGTACAAGTTGGCAACATATAGAGACAGTCCCTACCCAACAGTGGGCTCACAGTCTAAAAGGGGGAGACCGAGAACAAAACCAAACGTACTAACAAAATAAAATCAATAGAATAGACATGTACAAGTAAAATAAATAAATAAATAAATAGAGTAATAAATATGTACAAACATATATACAGGTGCTGTGGGAAAGGGAAGGAGGTAAGATGGGGGGGATGGAGACGGGGACGAGGGGGAGAGGAGGGAAGGGGCTCAGTCTGGGAAGGCCTCCTGGAGGAGGTGAGCTCTCAGTAGGGCCTAGAAGGGAGGAAGAGAGCTAGCTTGGCGAATGTGCAGAGGGAGGGCATTCCAGGCCTGGGGGATGACATGGGCCAGAGGTCGATGGAGGGACAGGCGAGAATGAGGTATGGTGAGGAGATTAGCAGCAGAGGAGCGGAGGGTGTGGGCTGGGCTGGAGAAGGAGAGAAGGGAGGTGAGATAGGAGGGGGCGAGGGGATGGACAGCCTTGAAGCCCAGGGTGAGGAGTTTCTGCCTGATGCGCAGATTGATTGGTAGCCACTGGAGATTTTTGAGGAGGGGAGTAACATGCCCAGAGTGTTTCTGGACAAAGACAATCCGGGCAGCAGCATGAGGTATGGATTGAAGTGGGGAGAGACACGAGGGTGGGAGATCAGAGAGAAGGCTGATGCAATAGTCCAGACGGGATAGGATGAGAGCTTGAACAAGCAGGGTAGCGGTGTGGATGGAGAGGAAAGAGTGGATCTTGGCAATGTTGCGGAGCTGTGACCGGCAGGTTTTGGTGACGGCTTGGATGTGAGGGGTGAACGAGAGAGCGGAGTCAAGGATGACACCAGGGTTGTGGGCTTGTGAGATGGGAAGGATGGTAGTGCCGTCAACAGAGATGGGAAAGTCAGGGAGAGGGCAGGGTTTGGGAGGAAAGACAAGAAGTTCAGTCTTGGACATGTTGAGTTTTAGGTGGCGGGCAGACATCCAGATGGAGATGTCCTGAAGGCAGGAGGAGATGCGAGCCTGGAGAGAGGGGGAGAGAGCAGGGGCAGAGATGTAGATCTGGGTGTCATCAGCGTGGAGATGATAGTTGAAGCCGTGGGAGCGAATGAGGTCACCAAGGGAGTGCATGTAGATCGAGAACAGAAGGGGACCAAGCACTGAACCTTGGGGAACCCCCACAGTCAGGGGATGGGAGGGGGAGGAGGCTTTGGTGAATGATTTAATGACCATCTTTATCCATTAGCATATGGCAATAGGCAGTGTCAAGGCGATCTGTCTCTCTCAGGACAGTGATCTTGGTTTTTACACTATTGTTCCACAATGCAGCCTTCTCCCAAGAGGTACTCTTTGCAAGCACCCTTGTACATCCAAGATCTCCTTGACACCAACACTCATCACTGTGGGCAGGGAATTCATTCATTCATTCAATCGTATTTATTGAGCGCTTACTGTGTGCAAAGCACTGTAGTAAGCACTTGGGAAGTGAAAGTTGGCAACACATACAGACGGTCCCTACCCAACAGCGGGCTCACAGTCTAGAAGGGGGAGACAGACAATGAAACAAAACATATTAACAAAATAAAATAAATAGAATAAATATGTACAAATAAAATAGAGTAATAAATACGTACAACATATATACATATATACAGGTGCTGTGGGGAGGGGAAGGAGGTAAGGTGGTGGGGATGGGAAGGGGGAAGACAGGGAGAGGAAGGAGGGAGCTCAGTCTGGGAAGGCCTACTGGAGGAGGTGAGCTCTCAGTAGGGCTTTGAAGGGAGGAAGAGAGCTAGCTTGGCGGATGTGCGGAGGGAAAGCATTCCAGGCCGGGGGATGACGTGGGCCGGGGGAATGTGTCTGTGTGTTGTTGTATTCTCCACATCACTTAGTACGGTGCTTTGCACACAGTAAATGCTCACAAAATACAATTGAATGAATTAATTCATTCATCATTAATGACTTCACCCCTGGCATTTTGATAGGCTCTTATATTATTGTTCTGTTACTATTCTGTTCCCAATAGGCTGTCCACACATTCTAGAATATCCTCATTTACAGTATTTCTAGGTAGTGAGGCATGCAGTACTCTCTGAATTCCCACCAAAGTCTGACCCACACCTCACCACTATTATGGGTGAAGTAGGGGAATGCCCGCCTAGGCCGTGTCATCAATGGTGCAAGTTTCTGACCAAAGAGCCACCAAAGAAGACCACAGCGGTTACCAAAGCAACTTCTCAGGCAATAGTCTGCTGGTCTATGTTGCTACAGCTCAGTGGCAACATTATGCTGTGGTCACTCTGTGTGAAAAATTGTTTGAAATCCTGTTTTTCTCTTTGCTTGACCTGCCCTCTGCCCCAGTGAGAACATCACTGAGAAGGACAAGAAAGTGTAAGTCCTAGGGGTATATAAACCACTGGCACTATAATCAATTCCTCCAAGCAGATTCTCAGGCTCGAAGTTTTCATGAGTGTACTGAGGCTCCTCCCTCATTTGTTGTGTAAGACTCCATCGTCACCATTATCAGCATCATCATCCTTTCTGATTCCTGAATTCTCACAGATTACGTTCCTCACTGAATCTTTGTTTATCTACATCATCCTTTCTGATTCCTGAATTCTCACAGATTACGTTCCTCACTGAATCTTTGCTATCTACCACTTATAATGCAAAAGGCATTCTAGTATAATGCAAAGCAACTTGTGGGAAAGATGTTGTGTGACATAATATAGCCATCTCTACCTTCTGTGGTCCCCTGAAACAATCATGCCTCCTAGGCCCTGCGACCTCAGACGAGGGGCATAACTTGCCCCACCCTCGAAGAGAAACCACGATCTCTGGATTCAAAGCTCATTGTGGTTCAGGGGACGTGTCTTCCACCTCAGTTATACTGTACTCTCCCAAGTGCTTAATACAATGCTCTGCACCCAGTAAACGCTCAATAAATATGATTGATTGATCCTGAGAACTTGGGCAAGGAGAAGACCAGCATGGGGCACTGAAGGTAGGGCCAGAACCAGGGCAGAAGAGGAGCTGCCGATCGGCCATCAGATCACGAGCCAAGGGGTGGGTGACAGGAAGGATAAGGGATGAACCCAGGCCGGGATTAAGGTGAGGGAGGGGTGGTTTGAGACCTGGATTTGAGTAGAACCAGCTGAGTTTGGCTGCAGCACCGGGGCAGAGTGAAGCCAGGTGATCATGCTAGTGGGCAACTGCAGGTTGGCTCAGTCTCGGGGATAGTCAGTTGCCCTGAAGCATGGAGGCTCAGTGCCAAAGACAGACCTAGGTTTAGTCCCTGCTGGCTACCAACTAGTTGTCGTAAATGCCAACTTCAGATTGTGAGTGTATTTTGAGTGTATATATGATTCATATATCGTTAGATTATATTTATATTTGTACATGTAGATCCACATCCACACACATGCATCTACATATAATTGTCGTTCATATTTGAAGAAAACACACTGACAGTGAAATTCACCCACAAGTGGATGTGTGTCTGAAAAGGCTAATGTGGGCCACATGGTCCTGATCACATTATGACACCAAAAACCTTGTTGTGTTGTCACGCTTGACATTTGCAGAATCTGGCACTGTTTTCTTATTTGCCTCCTTGTCTCTTATTCCTTATGAAGCTTTTGCTCGATGAAAGCAAGTCCTCTCTTCATAGCAGAATGCCCCGCTAGTCCATCCTCAACATTTGACTCCCAGATTTCCGGTGGGATGCAGCATTGTCTGAGGTTTTGTTTTTCTGAAACTCCCCTCTCAGAGGACACCAATGGCCTCTACCCCATACTAATCTTCCTCAACCTCTCATCTACCCTAGACACTGCCGACAACCCCCTTATCCTGATCATATGACCCAACCTCAGTTTCGCAGACACTGCCCTCTCCTAGTTCTCCTCCTATCTCTCTGGCTGCTCATTCTCAGCCTCCTTCACAGTCTCCTTCTCTGGCTCCTACCTCTTAACTGTGGGAGTCCCTCAAGGCTCAGTTCTCAGTCCCCCTCTGTTCTCCATCTACATCCACTCCCTTGGAGAACTCATTGATTCCCATGGCTTCAACTATCATCTCTATGGAGATGATTCCCGAATCTACATTTCCAGTCCTGATCTCTCTCCCTCTCTGCACTCTTGCATTTCCTCTTGCCTACAAGACATCTCTATTTGGATGTTCTGCTGTCACCTCAAAGTTAACGTGTCCAAAACTCCTTGTCTTCCCACCTAAACCCTGTCCTCACCCTGACTTTCCCATTACTGTAGATGGTACCACCATTCTTCCTGCCTCACAAGCTTGTCTCCTTGGCCTTATCCTCAATTCATCTCTGTCATTCAACCCACATTTTCAATTTGTCACCAAATCTTCTTGGTTCTACTTTCCTTAATATTGCCAAAATTCACCCTTTCCTCTTCATCCATAGTGCTGTTGATCCAAGTACTTGTCCTCTCCCACCGTGACCAATACATCAGCCTCCATGCTGACCTCCCTGCCTTCTGTCTCTCTCCACTCCAGTCTGTACTTTATTATGACGTCTAGTTCATTTTTCTAAGAAATCATTCAGTCCATATTTCCCCACTCCTCAAGAACCTCCAGTAGTTGTCCATCCACCTCCACATCAAACAGAAACTCCTTACCATTGACTTTAAAGGACTCAATTATCTTGTTCCTTCCTACCTTGTTGTTGTCTTAGGCTGTCGAGTTGTGTCTGACCCATAGTGACGCCATGGTCACATCTCTCCCAGAACACCCCACCTCCATTTGCAATCGTCCTGATAGTGGTCCATAGAGTTTTCTTGGTAAAAATACAGAAGTGGTTTGCCATCGCTTCCTTCTGCACAGTAAACGTGAGCCTCTGCCCTTGACTCTCCCATGCCACCGCTGCCCAGCACAGGTGAGTTTTGACTTGTAGTAGATTCCCTTCCACTCGCTGGCCACTGACCAAGCTAGGAATGGAATGGGTATGTCACTGCTTGACTCTCCCTCCTGTAGCCAAGACTGGTAGAGTACTGGAAACTCTCCAGGTGTGACCCTGAGAGGCCTCCTATCTTACCTCCCTGATTTCCTCCTATAATTCAGCCCACTTGCTTCACTACTCTAACGTCAACCTACTCAGTGAACCTCAATCTCGTCTATCTCTCCACTGACACTTTGCCCACATAATAATAATAATTTTGGTACTTGTTAAGAGCTTACTCTGTGCCAAGCACTGTTCTAAGCACTGGGGGAGATACAAGGTAAGCAGGTTGCCCCACATGGGGCTCACAGTCTTAATCCCCATTTTCCAGGTGAGGTAACTGAGGCACAGAGAAATTAAGTGACTTGCCCAAAGTCACACAGCTGATGTGGCAGATCTGGGATTAGAACCCATGACCTCTGACTCCCAAGTCCACGCTCTTTCCACTGAGCCACACTGCTTCTCTAATAATAATGATAGTATTTGTTAAGTGCTTATTAGGTGCCAAGCACTGTTCTAAGCGCTGGGGTAGATACAAGGTTATCAGGTTGTCTCACATTGACCTCACAGTCTTAGTCCCCATTTTGCAGAAGAGGAAACTGAGGCACAGAGAAATTAATTGACTTGCCCAAAGTCACCCAGCTGACAAGTGGCAGTCAGAATTCGAACCCTTGACCTCTGACTCCAAAGTCCATGCTTTTTCCACTGAGTCCCCCTGCATAACCTCAAAGCCATCATTCTCTCACTCTCTCTGCCTTCAAAGCCTTCTTCTTTTTAACAGTATTTGTTAAGTATTTACTATGTGCCAGGCACTGTACTAAGGGCTGAGATAGATACAAACTAATCTGGTTGTACACAGTCCATGTCCCACATGGGGCTCACAGTCTCAATCCCCATTATACAGATGAAGTAACTGATGCATAGAGGAAGTAAAATGACTCGTCCAAGATCACCCAGCAGACAAGTGGTGGGGACAGGATTAACTTATGTTCTTCTGACTCCAAGACCCATGGTCTAGCCACTAGGCCATGCTGTTTCTTAGAAATCACATCTCCCCCAAGAGTTCTTCGTTAACTAAGCCCTCATTTTCCTCTACTCCCTCTCCTTTTTGTGTCACCTTTGCACTCCGGCTTGTACCCTTTATTTACACCTCCCTCAGCCCCAAATCCCTTAGGTACATATCCTCCCCTAGGCTGTAAGCTCACTGTGGGCAGGGAATGTGTATGTTACATTGCTATATTGTACTCTCCCAAGGGCTTAATACAGTGCTTTGCATGCAGTAGTACTCAATTAATATGATTGATAGATATCCTTAACCTATTTACTTGTATCAATGTCTCTCTCCCCCTCAAGACTGTAACCTCCTTGTGGGCAGGGAATGTGTTTACCAACTCCACTATATTGACTCTCCCAAGCACTTAGTACAGTGCTCTGCACACAGTAAGTGCTCAATAAATATGATTGTTTCCCACGTCCTTGAAACATTTCCTCTGCCCTCCATGCTTTCAGTTTCTCAATTTCAACGCCCTATATAGGAAATATTACGCATTCCTCTCAGGTGTTCCCACCCAGCATAGCTGTGTTAAAGTGAGTATAGCTTCAATTTTAGGCTATTAACTGCATTTTATTAACTTTATTGTTCATGATCTTGTCATGTGATAATGAGTGTGATCTGTAAATTACACTGATGGATCTGTTCAAGAACTCAGATTTAGAATCTGTGTGAGGGCTAAGTCTCTCATCATAGAGAAGGTTGGACAATACTAAGGCGTTACTAAAATTTTCATTTTGTCTTGAGTACAATTCTCTGATTAACGATCTCCCAAAAGTGTGCTGGCCTTTTCTCATTCATTCATTCATTCATTCAATCGTATTTATTGAGCGTTTACTGTGTACAGAGCACTGTACTAAGCACTTGAGAAGTACAAGTCGGCAACATATAGAGACGGTCCCTACCCAACAATGGGCTCACAGTCTAGAAGGGGGAGACAGACAACGAAACAAAACATGGAAACAGGTGTCAAAATCGTCAGAACAAATAGAATTAAAGCTATATGCACATGATTAACAAAATAAATAGAATAGTAAAGATGTAAAAGTAAAATAGAGCAATAAATCTGTACAAATATATATACGAGTGCTGTGGGGAGGGGAAAGAGGTGGGAGGGGATGGGGAGAAGGAGAGAAAAAAGGGGACTCAGTCTGGGAAGGCCTTCTGGAGGAGGTAGGGCTTTGAAGGGAGGAAGAGAGCTGTCTTGGCGGATGTGTGTAGGGAGGGCATTCCAGGCCAGGGGAAGGATGTGGGCTGGGGGTCAATGGCAGGACAGGCGAGAACGAGGTGCAGTGAGGTGGTTAATGGCAGAGGAGTGGACGGTGCAGGCTAGGCTGGAGAAGAAGAGGAGGGAGGTGAGGTAGGAGGGGGTGAGGTGACGGCGAGCTTTGAAGCCGAGAGTGAGGAGTTTTTGCTTGATTCATAGGTTGACAGGCAGCCACTGGAGATTTTTGAGGAGGGATGTGACATGCCCAGAGCGTTTCTGCACAAAGATAATCCGGGCAGCGGAGTGAAGTAAAAACTGAATTTGGGAGAGACAGAAGAATGGGAGATCAGAGAGAAGGCTGATACAGTAATCCAGTCGGGATAGGATGAGAGATTGAACCAGCAAGGTAGCGGTTTGGATGGAGAGGAAAGGGCGGATCTTGGCGATGTTGTGGAGGTGAGATCGGCAGGTTTGGGTGATGGACTGGATGTGTGGGGTGAATGAAAGAGTGGAGTCGAGGATGACACCAAGGTTGCTGGCTTGTGAGACAGGAGGGATGGTTGTACCATCTACAGTGACAGGAAAGTCAAGGAGAGGGCAGGGTTTGGGAGGGAAGATAAGGAGTTCAGTCTCCGACATATTGAGTTTTAGATGGTGGGCAGACATCCACATGGAGAGGTCCTGAAGGCAGGAGGACACATGAGCCTGGAGGGAGGGAGAGAGAGCAGGGGCAGAGATGTAGATTTGGGTGTCATCAGCGTAGAGATGATAGTTGAAGCCGTGGGAATGAATGAGTTCACCAAGGAAGTGAGTGTTTAACTTCCTTGTCTATCGTTGCTTCATAGGTCATGATGTTAGTAATAATAATTATTATGGTATTTGTTAAGCGCTTAATTTGTGCCAGGTGTCACAAACCCCTGGTTCGTACCAACTGGGACTTTCCTGGACCAGGGAAGCCTCAGTGACACATAGTAGAAGTCAAACCACACCACTGATCACTAAGGTTAATGTGTAAAGTTTTTTACTTAGTTTTACCAAAGTGCAGGGGAGTGACACAAACACACACACTCACTCACTCCACTCCATCCAGGGTCCAATACCAGTTTGTGGTCAAAGGAGCCCGTTTTGCCAAAGCTTCTTCTTTCTGCTTCCAAGGGCTGCTGCCTTCTGCTGCATTCAAGTGCTGCTCTCCTGCAGGTGCTTCCCTCTGCTTCTCTGCCTTTTCTCCTTCTGCGGGCCTGCATGCTGTCTCCAGGTGCTCCCTCATGATTCAAAACGACCACCTTTTATCTGCCTTTGGCATCGCAGTTGGAGCTTTACGTAGCAGTCATTGATTGATCCAGGCCCGTTACTGGGAAGAACTTTCATTCATTCATTCATTCAGTCGCATTTATTGAGCGCTTACTGTGTGCAGAGCACTTTACTAAGCACTTGGAAAGTACAAATCGACAAAATATGGAGACGGTCCCTACCCAACAAGGGGCTCACAGTCTAGAAGGGGGAGAGAGACAACGAAAGAAAACAAGTAGACAGGTGTCAATACTGTCAGGATAAATAGAATTATAGAACAGGGAGAGAGAGCCATGCCTCCCTCATGCTCCGCCCCCACATGCCAGCAAGCACCTGTCTCAGGTAGAGCCCATCAGTGGCTTTGCTAAGTCCCTCTCTTGTTGTTTTTGTTCATGGGGTCATAAACAGTCATTAATAAGGCAGCTTGTTGTGGGATCACCATACCAGGCACTGTACTAAGCGCCAGGGTGGAGACAAGCAAGTCGGGTTGGACACAGTCCCTGTCCCACGTGGGGCTCACAGGCTCAATCCCCATTTTACAGATGAAGTCACTGAGGCCCAGAGAATCAATCAATCAATCAATCAATCGTATTTATTGAATGCTTACTATGTGCAGAACACTGTACTAAGCGCTTGGGAAGTACAGATTGGCATCACATAGAGACAGTCCCTACCCAACAGTGGGCTCACAGTCTAAAAGGGGGAGACAGAGAACAGAACCAAACATACCAACAAAATAAAATAAGTAGGATAGAAATGTACAAGTAAAATAAATAAATAAATAAATAAATAGAGTAATAAATATGTATTTATTACATATAAAGAAGTAAAGTGACTTGCCCAAGGTCACACAGCAGACAAGATGCTATCCAGGTAACTAAATTCCATCACAGCTTTTAGCTTTGTGTTGCACCTATGTAGGTCAAATTCTGCCCAAATCCCAATAATGAGAGGCATTACCCCAATTTAAATTTTACTAGTCTAGTCTTGTCTTATGCCATCGAGTTGTTTCCAACCCATAGTGACACACGGACACATCTCTCCCAGAATGCCCCTTTCTCCATCTGCAATTGTTTTGGTAGTGTATCCATAGAGTTTTCTTGGTAAAAATCCAGAAGTGGTTTTCCATTGCCTCCTTCTGCATAGTAAACTTGAGTCCCTGCCCTCGACTCTCTCCCATGCCGCTGCTGCCCAGCTCAGGTGAGTTTTGACTTGTAGCAGATTGCCTGCCACTCGCTAGCCACTGGCCAAGGTTAGGAATGGAATGGGTAGGCCTCTGCTTGACTCTCCCTCCCATAGCCGAGAGTGATAGAGTACTGGAAACTCTCCAGGTGCGACCCAGAGAGGTGTTAAATTTATTATTAATAATAATAAATAATGATGGGATTTATTAAGTGCTTACTATGTGCAAAGCACTGTCCTAAGCACTGGGGAGATTACAAGGTGATCAGGTTGTCCCACGGGGGGCTCACAGTCTTAATCCCCATTTTACAGATGAGGTAACTGAAGCACAGAGAAGTTAAGTGACTTGCCCAAAGTCACACAGCTGACAATTGGCAGAGCTGGGATTTGAACCCATGACCTCTGACTCCAAAGCCCGTGTTCTTTCCACTGAGCCACACTGAGACCTAAAATGGCAGTCTACCTTCAGAGGATTATTAAGGTCACATCTCCTCCAAGAGACCTTCCCTGAATAAGCCTTCTTTTCCCTGGCTTGCTCTCCCTTCTGCGTCTATGCACTTGGATCTGTGACTGTGGGATAGTAGGCATTTGCCCCACGCCTAGCCCCACAGTACTTATGTATATAACTTTAAATTATACATTATAAATCACTTATTTATTCATATGAATATCTGTCTCCCCCTCTAGCCTGTGAATTCGATGTGGACAGGGAATGTGTCTGCTAATTCTGTTGTATTGCACTCTCCCAAGTGCTCAGTACAGTGCTCTGAATACTACTACTACTAATAATAATAATAATAATGGCATTTATTAAGCGCTTACTATGTGCAAAGCACTGTTCTAAGTGCTGGGGAGGTTACAAGGTGATCAGGTTGTCCAACGTGGGGCTCAAAGTCTTAATCCCCATTTTACAAATGAGGTAACTGAGGCCCGGAGAAGTTAAGTGACTTGCCCAAAGTCACACAGCTGACAATTGGCAAAGCCAGGATTTGAACATAGTAAGCCCTCAATAAATACCACTGGTTGTTTGGTTGGTTGAAGCGTCCAGCCCTGCCACCACCAACACTATCACCTGTTTATATGAAGAGTACCTTGGAACACACTCATTTCCAGGAAATGAAGAGTTCCTGTGGTTAGTATGGTGGGTAAGAGTTTTTGTCAGACTTTTTCCCCATCTCTGTCTCTAGTGCTGGTGAATCACTGCCCCGCCTATGCTTTAGCTCTGCCACCTCGATGGGAGGATAGCGGAGGACAAGGAGAGAAGAGGCTGAAGGAGGGAGAGACATATACCAGTGATGTGCTGGGTTAAGCGCTGTGAGGTCAAAGAGACAAAAACTGCGTGCAATCTGAGGCAAGACAGATACGCAGGATGTCCGCTTGTGATCCCAGCTCTGACTTCATCCCTCCGGACAGTAGAGGTCTGTAGAGAGGATTAAGTCCATTAAGTAGTGTAAACACATGTGAATGGATTGCCCCAGAGAACTTGGATTCCTGGAAAAAGAACGGGATTCTTGTCAAAAATTCCAGGTCCCCACATTCCTCCGCAGGAGTCATCGAGATCTCGTAGAAGGGTGAGTCACCATCCCCAAGGTCTGAACCAGCTACGTCTACGCTCGCTTCGCTCCTCTAACACCAACCGACTCCCTGTACCTCAATCTCATCTATCTCACCACCGACCCCTTGCCCACGGCCTGCCTCTGGCCTAGAATTTACTCCCCCTTCATATCCGACACACCAGCCCTCGACCCTCCTTCAAAGCCCATCTAAAGTCACAGCTCCTCCAAGAAGCCATCCCCAACAAAGTCCCCATTCCCCCATGCCCTCTCCCTTCTGCATCATCCTTGCACTTGGATCTGAACTCTTTATTTACCCCACCCTCAGCCCCATTGCACTTATGTCCATATCCATAATTTATTCGTTTATAATAATGTCTGTTTCCCCCTCTAAACCACAATCTCACTGTGGGTGGGGAACGTGTCTACCACCTCTTGTATTGTATTTTCCCAATCACTTAGTACAGAGCTCTGCATGCAGTAAAAGCTCAGTAAATACTATTGATTTATCATTTTCAATCCCTTCTGGACTAGCTAATAATAGTAATTGGAATAGTATCCCTTTCCTTCCTTGATTAATTCCCAATCTCCCCACTTCCTAATCTCCTAACTCACAAAGTAGGACTTTTACACCTCCTAAGCACTTTAGTCCCCTCTCAGGGTCTCACCTGGAGAGTTTCCAGTACTCTATCAGTCTCGACTACAGGAGGGAGAGTCAAGCAGAGGCATACCCATTCCATTCCTAGCTTGGGCAGTGACTAGCAAGTGGAAGCCAATCTTCTACAAGTCAAAACTCCCCTTTGATGGGCAGCAACCGCATGGGAGAGTCAAAGGTGGAGAAGGCTCAAATTTGCTGCGTGGAGGGAGGCAATGGCAAACCACTTTCATATTTTTACCAAGAAAACTCTATGGATGCACTACCAAAATGATTGCAGAACGAGTGGGGGTGTTCTGGGAGAGATGTGTCCACTGTATCACTATGGGTCGGAGACAACTCGACGGTATAAGACAAGACAAGCACTTTAGTACTCATAACCCCCATATGTACATATCTTCCTACTCTGGTGCTTCCTCCCATCAGTAATTTTCTTTAGGGATTTATCTCCCCTGCTTGATTTTAACTTCCTGGAGAGCAGGGATCACACTTACTAATTCCATTGTACTTTTACAAGCACTTAGTATAGTACATAGCTTGGATTAGGTGTTCAGTACTTGTTCCTGATGGATAGATTAGTTATTTATTTATTATGCACTTTCTATGTGTTAAGCACCATAGATTACAAGATAATCCAATCAGGCACTGTCCCTGTCCCCCATGAGGCTCACACTGTAAGAGGTAGGGAAAGCAGATAACATTCCCATTTTACAAACAATAATAATAGTGGTATTAGATTGTGAGCCCGTTGCTGGGTAGGGATTGTCTCTATCTATTGCCAAATTGTACTTTCCAAGCATTTAGTACAGTACTCTGCACAAAGTAAGCACTGAATAAATACGATTGAATGAATGAATGAATGAATGAATGAATAAAGCATTTACTCTTTTCCAAGCACTGTGCTAAATGCTGGGTTAAATACAAAATAATTAGATCTCTGTCCCACATGGAGCTGCAACCTAAGAGGGAGGGAGGTCAGGTATTTTATTCCCATTTTCAAGCTGAGGGAAATGAGGTACGTGACCTAATGGTTAGAGCACAGACCTGGGAGCCAGAAGGATCTGGGTGTTTAATCCCTACTCTGCCACTTGTCTGCTGTGTGACCTTGGGCAAGTCACTTCACTTCTCTGGGTCTCAGTTACCTCATCTGTAAAATGAGAATTAAGACTGTGCACCTCATGCGGGACATGGGATGAGTCCAACTTGATTAGCTCATATTCATTCATTCATTCATTCAATCATATTTATTGAGCGCTTACTGTGTGCAGAGCACTGTACTAAGCGCTTGGGAAGTACAGGTTGGCAACATATGCTCATATCTACCGCCACACTTAGTACAGTGCCTGGCCCAGAGTAGCCGCTTAAGAAACACTGTTAAAAAAAACGAGGTTAAGTGACTTGTCTAAAGTCACACACGGGCAAGTAAGACGAGCTGGGACTAGAACCCAGGGCTCCCAAAGGCCAGTCCTGTGGTTTTTCCACTAGGCCAGGCTGCCTGCTGAGATGGCCATCGAGCCAAACAGAACCTGAGCTATCATGATGGGACAGCCTAGGGACTGAACCTAGTAAAGTAAGGAGCAAAGCCAGTGCAGACTGGGGGTCTTTTCCCAGGGTTCTGGAATTTTATTGTCGGCAGGGTGGGGTGGTGGATCTTGAATGCTGATATGTCCACAGTCATTATGGCCCCTTTGGGTGCCAGGTTGCCATGGAGGCTGGCCTCTTGGGATGTTGGCATGACCACTTTGGTGGTCTATGGGGTGGAGAGAGGGAAGCCACTGCCAAGTTCTCCTTCAGAATGGAACTGCTCCTGGTATCACCTCATCGAGCATCTCCCGATCAAGCTCTAGGGAAAATTCCAGATCCAGGCATTGGGATCCATGCCGAGTTGTGGAGATAGCTGCCCATATGTCCCCAGGAAGCTGAGGTCAGCCTGGGAAAGTTAGGATTTCATTTTCTTCACTGTCCCTCTGGGCCTTCTGGGTTTCACTAGCCGCAAGGAGCCTTGGGCATAGCCCAAGAAGGAGGGGTTTAGTAGTGACAATGACTATTCCCCTTTATGAGCCTTACCCCCTGCACCCTCCATCCACATCTGGATTACTTCATGCTCTGTGAATCCCCCAGCCCCTCATTCATTCATTCATTCAATCGTATTTATTGAGCGCTTACTGTGTGCAGAGCACTGTGCTAAGCACTTAATAATGATGGTATTTGTTAAGCGCTTACTATATGCCAAGCACTGGGGGGATACAAGGTGATCAGGTTGTCCCACGTGGGGCTCACAGTCTTTGTCCCCATTTTACAGGTGAGGTAACTGAAGCCCAGAGAAGTGAAGTGACTTGCCCAAGATCACACAACAGACAAGTGGCGCAGCCGGGTTTAGAACCCATGACCTCCAACTCCCAAGCCCAGGCTCTTGCCACTAAGCCCCTGTGGTTGTTCGGTGCCACAGTTCCAGTAATACCAGTTGAAGTAGCAATGGTAGCAGTAGAAGAACTAGAAGTAGGAGAAGGAGGAGATTGAGGAGAGTGAGGAGGAGGAGGAGGAGGAGTCATAAGAGTAGTAGTAGCAATTGTAAAGTAGTAATTTATTTATTATTTATATAAAGTAGTCATTTATTTATATTAATAGCTGTCTCCCCCTCCAGACTGTAAGCTTGTCTTGGGCAGGAAATGTGTCTACCAACTCTATCTCAAGTGCTTAGTGCAGTAAGTGCTCAGTAAATAACATTGGTTGGTTGATTGATTGATTGATTGCCCTTCCTGCTCTGGGAGCTTTCTTAAGCCTTATTTCATTCGCTCAATCATGTTTATTGAGAGCTTTATGAGTGTGCAGAGGGAGTGCATTCCAGGCCAGTGGTAGGTCGTGGGCGAGGGGGCAGCAGTTATATAGACGAGATCGAAGTACAGTGAGAAGAATGGCATTACCCTCTAACTCTGTGAAGGCCATCCCAGTCAGGGTGCAATAAGTGCTTGGGAAAGAACAACAGAAATATGAGTTATATCTTAGTACAGTGTCCACATACAGTAGGCACTTAATAAAAATAATAATGATAACAATTATGGCATTTGTTAAGTGCTTGCTACGTGCCAGGCACTGTTCAAAGCACTGGGGTAGATTCAAGATAATCGAATTGGACACAGTCCCTGTCCCACGTAGTGCTTGCAGTCTTAATCCCCATTTTACAGATGAGGGAACTGAGGCACAGAGAAGTTAAATGACTTGTCCAAGGCCACAGAGCAGACAAGTGGCAGAGTCAGGATTAAAACCCATTACGCGTGCCCTATCCACTAAGCCATAATAAATACCAATGATTGATTGATTGATTGATCCCCTGCCCACAAAGAGCTTATATTTTAATATGGGGCCCAGATATAAAAATATTTACAAATGGGGCATTCAGGTTAAATAATACTCGAACATATTATAATCAGGTTATAATCGATCATATGTATGTTTTTTCATATACATATATACCTAAATCCTGAGGGAGGACATAAATGTGTAAAGGTGTGAAGTGTCTAATGGCTGGTGCGATTTGGGGTTTTGGGAGATAACCAAGGCTTTTCGGAAGAGTGGTCTGGTGTGTGACCTTGGGCAAGTCACTTAACTTCTCCGTGTCTCAGTTATCTCATCTGTGAAATGGGGATTAAGACTGTTAGCACCCTTTTTACGGTATTTGTTGGAGCACTTACTATGTGCCAGGCTCTGTACTAAGCGCTGGGGTAGATACAAGTTTATCAGGTTGGACACAGTCCCTGTCCCACATGGGGCTCACAGTTTTTATTCCCCATTTTACAGATGAGGTAACTGAGGCACGGAGAAGTTAAGTGGCTTGCCCAAGGTCACACAGCAGACAAGTGGAGGAGCCATGACTAGAACCTCCCAGGCCTGTGCTCTATCCACTAGGCCGTCCTGCTTTGACTGTATCCAACCTGATTAGCTTGTATCTACCCCAGCTCTTAGTTCAGTGCCTGGTACAGATTAAGAGCTTAACAAATACTGTAAAAAAAGGCGGGATTTTGAAAGTGGGGAGACCCGTGATCTCTTAGATTACTGCCGGGAGGAACTGAACGGTATGAATGAGGGAACAAAGGCAAGAGAGTCAAGAGAAAAGTCCAGCTAGAAGGTGATCTTGGGAGGAATAAAGAGAGTGAGTTGGAAAGCAGTGGGTGAAGAGGGCTGATACATAAGATGGGAAGAGTTTTGGGAAAACTTGAGGCTGACAGCAAGGAGATTTTGCTTGATTCATTCATTCACTCAGTCAGTTGCATTTATTGAGCACTTACTGTGTGCAGAGCACTGTACTAAGCACTTGGAAAGTACAATTCAGCAATAGAGACAAACTCTGCCCACACCAGGCTTACAGTCTGAAAGGGGGGGAGACAGACTTCAAAACAAGTAAACAGGTTGTTTACAATGTAAATAAATAGAATTATAGATATATACATATATACACAAGTGCTGTGGGGCAGGGAGCGGGGGGAGAGCAAAGGGAGCATGTTGGAGCGATGCGGAGGAGAGGGGGAGCTGAGGAAAAGGGGGGCTTAGTCTGGGAAGGCCTCTTGGAGGAGGTGAGCCTTCAGTATGGCTTTGAAGGGGGGAATTTTGATTCTTTGGCGGATTTGAGGAGGGAGTGCGTTCCAGGTCAGAGGTAGGACGTGGGCCAGGGGTCGACAGCGGGACAGGTGAGAACGAGGCACAGTGAGAAGGTTAGCACCAGAGGAATGGAGTGCGTGGGCTGAGCTGTAGAAGGAGAGAAGGGAGGTGAAGTAAGAAGGGGCAAGGTGATGGAGAGCTTTGAAGCCAATAGTGAGGAGTTTTTGTTTGATACGGATGTTGATAGGCAACCACTGGAGATTTTCGAGGAGAGGGGTGACATGCCCAGAACGTTTCTGTAGAAAGATAATCCAGGCAGCAGAGTGAAGTATGGACTGAAGTGGGGAGAGACAGGAGGTTGGGAGGTCAGCAAGGGGGCTGATGCAATAATCCAGTCGGGACAAGATGAGTGATTGTACTAATGTGGTAGCGGTTTGGATAGAGAGGAAAGGGCAGATCTTGGCGATGTTGTGAAGGTGAGACCTGCAGGCGCTGGTGACGGATTGGATATGTGAGGTAAATGAGAGAGCAGAGTCAAGGATGACGCCACGGTTGCGGGCTTGTGATACGGGACGGATGGCAGTGCTGTCCACAGTGATGAGAAAATCAGGGAGAGGACAGGATTTGGGAGGGAAGATGCTACCCAGATTATCTTTGTACAGAAATGCTCTGGGCATGTCCCTCCCCTCTTCAAAAATGTCCAGTGGTTGCCTCTCAACCTACAAATCAAGCAAAAACTCCTCACTCTCAGCTTCAAGGTTCTCCATCACCTCACCCCCTCCTAACTCACCTCCCTTCTCTCCTTTCCCAGCCCAGCCCACACCCTCCGCTCCTCTTCCGCTAACCTCCTCACTGTGCCTCGTTCTCGCCTGTCCCACCGTCGACCCCTAGCCCATGTCCTTCCCCTAGCCTGGAATGCCCTCCCTCCACACATCCGCCAAGCTAGCTCTCATCCTCTCTTCAAAGCCCTACTGAGCACTCACCTCCTCCAGGAGGCCTTCCCAGACTGAGCTTCCTTTTTCTTCTCCTCCTCCCCATCTCCCTGTCCTACCTCCTTCCACTCCCCACAGCACTTGTATATATTTGTACAGATTTATTACTCTATTTATTTTACTTATACATATTTACTATTCTATTTATTTTGTTAATGATGTTCATATAGCCATAATTCTATTTGTTCTGATGATTTTGACACCTGTCTACATGTTTTGTTCTGTTTTGATGTCTGTCTCCCCCTTCTAGACTGTGAGCCCGTTATTGGGTAGGAACTGTCTCTACATGTTGCCGACTTGTACTTCCCAAGCGCTTAGTACAGTGCTCTGCACACAGTAAGCGCTCAATAAATATGATTGAATGAATGAATGAATAAGGAGCTCTGTCTTGGACAGGTTGAGTTTTAGGTGGCGGAAGGACATCCAAGTAGAGATGTTCTGAAGGCAGGAGGAGATGCGAGCCAGGAGGGAGGAAGAGAGAACAGGGGAGGAGATATAGATTTGGGGGCCATCCGCTTAGAGATGATAGTTGAAGCCATGGGAGCGAATGAGTTCTCCAAGGAAGTGAGAGAAGATGGAGACTAGAAGGGGACCAAGAACTGACCCTTGAGGGACACCTACAGTTAAGGAAGGGAGGAAGAGGAGGAGCCTGCTAAGGAGACTGAGACTTGATGTAGACGGAAAAGCATTTGAGTGAGTTGAAAAGAAGGGAGATTCATTCATTCATTCAATCGTATTTATTGAGCGCTTACTGTGTGCAGAGCACTGTAATAAGTGCTTGGGAAGTACAAGTTGGCAACATATAGAGACGGTTCCTACCCAACATCGGGCTCACAGTCTAGAAGATGTGCCATGAGCAATGGTTCAGGGAGATCATTTAAGAAGCTGTGTGTAGGATGGATTGGAGTGAGGAGGGCCTGGAGGTAGGGAGGCAAGCAAAGAAGCTGATTCCAATGTGGGAGGGGGCTGGATATCAAAAACAGTATAGGGAAAGTCAGGAAGGAGAAGGGAGAAGGGGACAAATCAGAACAGCAGATTAGGGACAGACTTGGAGAGCCCAGTGCTGAGCCAGAATTTGAGGCTGAACCCTTAATTCCATGCCTGAGGCAGGGGCTGGAACAAGGATTTCCACCAAACTTCTACGCGGATTCTCCAGAACTTTCGAATGGAAAGGGGGAAACCGATCTCTGATGCTTCCCGCCAGGGCTGGTTCCTGTCAGACCTCATAGTGAGTCAGTCCCAGCCAAAGCCTGACTCACTTTGGACCCAGTTTTTCTTCCAATTAGTTGGGGAACGGAGAGGCCCTGCTTTTTGGGTGGCGGATGGAGGATAAGGTCAAGAAAGCTTATTGGGGGCTGTGAACTGAATGACCATTCGGCTTGTGTTCCTGAAGCAGATTAAGTATCTACTAAATCCACTGGGCTTGAATGGGTCTTGTCCAGTCTGGTCCTAGCCCCTGTTTTAAAAATGTCCCTTAGGGATCTGAACTTTCCCTCATCTCCTAGACTGTGAGCCCGTTGTGGGCAGGGTTTGTCTCTCTTTGTTGCTGAATTATACTTCCCAAGCACTTAGTACAGTGCTCTGCACACAGTAAGTGTTCAATAAATACGATTGAATGAATGAATGAGAATGGCCATTCATTCATTCACTCATTCATTCAGTCATATTAATTGAGTGCTTACTGTGTGTGGAGAACTGTACTAACTGCTTGGGGGAGTACAATACAACAATAAACAGACAGTCACTGTCACTGTGCTAGCCATGGTCTTGAGGGCCTAGAGCAGTTCAAAATGGGAAGAGGGGTGGTTATGGGCCTCCCCATCATGAACTCTACTTGCCTTGCTGTGACTCGAGGGTCACGTCACATCTCCCCTTTTTTTTACGGTATTTGTCAAGTGCTTACCAAGCACTGGGGTTGGTACAAGGTAATCAGCTGGACATAGTCTACGTCCCACATGGGACTCACAGTCTAAAACCCTATTTTACGGATAACTGAGGCACAGAGAAGTGACTTGCCCAAGATCATGCAGCCGACGAGTGATGGAGCTGAGGTTAGAACCTGGTCCTTCTGACTCCCAGATAATAATAATGATAGCATTTATTAAGCACTTACTGGGTGCAAAGCACAGTTCTAAGCGCTGGGGAGGTTACAAGGTGATCAGGTTGTCCCACGGGGGCTCGCAGTCTTCATCCCCATTTTACAGATGAGGGAAATGAGGCCCAGAGAAGTGAAGTGACTTGCCCAAAGTCACACAGCTGGCAATTGGCAAAGCCGGGCCACCAGGGCACACTGCTTCCCAAATCACTCCAGTGGTTTTCTCTCTATATCAGTCAAAACCTCCTTGCTATCAGCTTCAGGTTCTCCAACAACTCTTCCCACCTTACGTATCATTTACTGCTCTCCAACTCATTCTCTTCATCCCTTCCAAGACCATCTTTTAGCTGGACCTTTCTCTTGACTCTCCTGCCTCCGTCCCCTCCCTCTCTACCATAATTTAACATGCCACTGCTCTCCCCACTTTCTACTCCAAGCATGGGCTTTGGAGTCAGAGGTCATGGGTTCAAATCCCTGCTCCACCAATTGTCAGCTGTGTGACTTTGGGCAAGTCACTTAACTTCTCTGTGCCTCAGTTACCTCATCTGTAAAATGGGGATGAAGACTGTGAACCCCACGTGGGACAACCTGATCACCTTGTAACCTCCCCAGTGCTTAGAACAGTGCTTTTCACATAGTAAGCGCTTAATAAATGTCATCATTATTTATTATTTATTTATTTCTAAACCCATGATCAGAGAAGCAGTGTGGCCTAGTGAACAGAGAACAGGCTTGGGACTCAGAGGACCTGGGTTCTAATTCCGGCTCTGCCACATGTCTGTTGTGATCATTAGTAGAGCTTGGAAGGTATTTAAAACTTCTCCGTGACTCAGTTACCTCATCTGTAAAATGGGGTTTCAATCCTACTTCCTCCTACTTAGAACTGTGAGCCCCATGTGAGATAGGGACTGAATCCAACCTGATTAATTTGAATCTAAGCTATTGCTTAGAACAATGGTAGGCACAAAATAAGCACTTAACAAGTACCGTAATTATTATTATTAGATCCAGAGACCTTCTAAGTGCCGTAGAAATGGATCAGCTGAAACCGGAACCAAGGAAATTTAACTGGAACTAAATCCTTAGGAATTCAGCAAACAGATGCCAGGAACATATCTTCTGTGGGAGGATGTCTGGAGCCTTAATAGTAATCATTTACTGGGCACCTATTGTGTGCAACCCACTGTACTTAGTGTTTAGGAGAGTAAGTAAAATACAGTTTGTGGACACAATCCCTGCCCAAGAGGAGCTTACAGTCCAGAGGGGAAGATAGACATTAAAATATACTACAGTAAGGGGAAATGGAAGAGCATAAGGATATGTATTTAAGTGCTCTGGGGCTAGGAGTGGGATGAATATCAAGTGCTGCACATAGAAAATGCTAAATAAATACGATTGAAAGAGTGGTACAGATGCAGGGCAAAGGTGATGCAGAACAGAGGGTGAATAGGAGAAATGAGGGCTTTGTCAGGGATGGCCCTTTGGAGGAGATGTGGTTTTAAGTAGAGCTTGGAAGGAAGGGAGAGCAATGATAGGTAGCAGAGTAGTTTCCTTTCTCCTCTCCAGTTTAACGGGAACAAAGTCCCTGAGTGCCAGGGAGGGAGGGCTTGATTTCATGAGCAGAGAGGCAGTCCTGAGTGCTTATGGGAGCGGCTGCAGGGCAAAGTGGTACCCAATGCCTCCTGATTCCCTGAATCTGACCCAAGGAGGCACAGCGTCAGGGGTGGACAGGGACATGAGTAGGTAGGATAGATGTTAGCCAGCATTGGATTTGGAGGGGTAAATGGGGTTAGGATTGCACTTGGCTTTGGAAATGGGGCTGGAACTAGGGCCAGGCGCTGTGTGCAGTGACTGGGCCCGGAGGGGATTCTGTGGTACGCTGTGGTGACTCAGAGGCGGCCGCTCTCCTGTAGCCGGAGGTCTGATCCAAGGAGCGTCTATGGAAAGTGCAACCTAATGCTCGTCGAGCCCCAAAGCTGCGGACTTCCCACGCTATACCGAGCAGCCCCCTGTGGAGCTCATTGACGCCACAAATGCGGCCAAGCAGAAGAAGAGGTCACCTCATCTTTGGGTGAGACATCCACATCTGGATCTGAACAGGGGCTTGTAGCCTCCACCCTGGTGTTGAGCCGGCACCATAACCCTGAGCATGTAGCATCTCCTCTCACAGTGTTACAGCCTCACTCAAGGGACTTTGCTGGATCGGCCCACCCTGTTTGTGGTCACTGGTCTCAGGGGAGGAAACCCAAAGAGAGTCACTGCCTCCCGGGTCATGGGAGCAGGGAGGGTGGGCTCAGGGCCACAGAAAACATTATGCCCCTGGTTCAGAGACCCAGTAATAGAGATTTTCTTAATGGTATTTGTTAAGCACTTACTATATGCTAGGCCCTGACCTAAGTTCTGAGGTAGATACAAGCTAATTAGATCGGACACAGTCCATGTCCCACATGGGGCTCACAGTTGTAAACCCCCTTTTACAGATGAGCTAACGGAGGCACAGAGAAGTTAAGCGACTTGCCCGAGGTCACAGAGCAGACAAGGGGTGGAGTCGAGATTAGAACTCAGGTCCTCTGACTCCCAGTTCCAGGCTCTTTCCACTAGGCCACACCACTTCTCAATGAACCAATACAGACAAATGCATATTTACATTTGGATTGTAAGAAATAGCAGTAGTGACCGACCTGGGTAACTCCCCTAGTTAAACATCTTGCAGAGTCAGTGGGGATGGAGATGGCATGAAATCTTGGGCTGATCAAGCGCTTAGTATAGTCAAGTGCTTAGTACAGTGCTCTGCACACAGTAAGTGCTCAATAAATATGATTGAATGAATGGTCCTGGAGATGATTGTAGCCTAGGCAGCTGGGTGGGATGGCAACAGTATGATGGAGAAGACCCTCACCGGGGGCATCCAAGCAGAATGAAAGTTCGCTGTGTGCAGGGAACGTGCTTGTTTATTGTTATACTGTACTCTCCCAAGCACTTAGAACAATGTTCTGCACACAGTGAGTGCTCAATAAATGCAACTGAATGAATGAACTGAAACCTGAAGCAGATGTGGGACTGTAAAAGAAGCTGTTGGAGATGCTTGCCTTATGGCTCAGAATACTAAGCCTCCCAAACTTGTTCTACAGCTGCAGGGACAAGCTAGGGCCTGTTAGCTTCAGGGGCCCTCATGCCAGCCATTCTCTGCTGGGACCCAATCTTGTGCTGGGCTTCCCTCCCCAGGGCACAGAACTCCTGCTGCTGCTGCTGCTGCTGCTGCAGCTGCTGCTGCTGTTGCTGCTGTGACTACTTACAGGTCTTGGTTGGACTATCAATCAATCCATGACTTATTTTTTATGGTATTTGTAAAGCAAGGTGTCAGACACCGTTTTAAGAGCTGGGGTAGATACAAGATAACTAGGTGGGAAACAGTCCCTGTCCTGCAGGAGGCTTACAGTCTAAGTAGGAGGGAGAACAGGAGAACTGAGGCATAAAGAAGTGGAATGACTTGCCCAAGATCACGCAGCAAGCAATCGGCAGAGCGAGATTAGAACCCAGGTCCTCTGATTCCCAGGCATGTGCACTCTTTCCACTAGGCCATGCTGTTCTTCAGTGACAATCCAACACCTGCAATTCTCCCCTTTCCACCCCTGACTCTCCATCCACGGAACCAGACCAGGCGCTTTGTCTGTGGCTCCGTCCACACCCTTAGGAATCTGCTGGTGGTTCAGTCCACACAGCCCAGCCCCGTATCCTTGCAAATGCATCGGAGGGTGCCTTGCTTGACCAAGGATGAGCACCACCAGTCTGGGCAAGGGAGGAGGCCAGCAAGGGAGCGCCTAATCATAATCATAATGATAATAATAATAATATTTGTTAAGCACTTACTATGTGCCAAGTATTGTTCTAAGTGCTGGAGTCCCTGTCCCTCATGGGACTCACAGTCCCATTTTCCAGGTGAGGAAACTGAGGAACAGAGAAGTGAAGTGACTTGCCCAAGATCACACAGCAGACAAGCAGCGGATCCAGGATTAGAAGCCCCATCCTTTGGTTCCCAGGTCCTTGCTCTTGCCATCAAGCCATGCTGCTTCTACTTGAAATCAAGCTCTTGGAAACGACTGATGGAATAATAATAATAATGATGATGGCATTTGTTAAGCGCTTACTATGTGCCACGCACCGTTCTAAGTGCTGGGGTAGATACAACATTGTGAGGTTGTCCCACATGGGGTCCAGAGTCTTAATCCCCATTTTACAGATGAGGTAACTGAGGAACAGAGAGGTGAAGTGACTGGCCCAAAGTCACACAGCTGGTAAGCGGCAGAGTCGGGATTAGAACCCATGACTTCTGATTCCCAAGCCCTTTCCACTGAGCCACACTGCTTCTCTATTGTCAAACAGGACAATAGCTCAGACCAAGTCAAGAGGCTTCCCCGATCCCTACCCACAGTCCCGCTGGCCCTCGCCCCCTCTCAGATCAGCTGCGGCCTCCAGTTCTGGGTCCTCTGGTGGGGGCGAGGAGAGTCAAGGTGGCGGTGGTCAGTGACCATTTGAGGGACTGGGACTGTCCTGGAGCCCAGTCCAAGCCACTCTGCTCTCACGCTGGCCACTGCTAAAGACCGAGACACTCAGGCAGGAAGGTGAGGAGGATCTGACTGAGGTGGTGGACAGTGGGCGGATGCAAGTTCTCCTCTAGGTCAGCGGGCGTGTGCCAGGGATGGGGGTGGCGATGAGGGACAGGGCCAGGACTCCTCTGAGGAGGAAGGGGGCATAATCATCATCCACAGGGCTGGAGGGAGCCCACATCTGGAACTACAGCTCCTTCCAGGGTTGGGATTCAATCACTTCTTGATGCCAACGAGTTGCTAGAACCAGGAGGCTGTGCACAGGAAGTCACTATGGACGGAGAAGGCAGCAGCGATCAGCAGATTCAGGAGCACCAACAGAGGAGCACTTACTGTGTGCAGAGCACTGTACTAAGCGCTTGGGAGAGTACAGTACCACATAGTTGGTAGACACGTTCCCTACCCACAGTGAGCTTACACCCTTATGTTTCCTGGACTTTACCCTGTCGATAAAATTCTTCCGGCAGAGATCTGGTCCAGGAAACTTGGCCTTTCCTTAGGTCTTTTTTGCCAAGCGGTAATGTCAAGTGAGAAGGCCAGGAGTAGTGTGGAAAGTGTAGTGTTTCCAAGACTATGGGAGACAGAGGACTTAGGTTCTAATCCTCATTCCACCACTTGCCTTCCCTGGGACCTTCTCTGTGCCTCAGTTTCCTCATTTGTAAAAATAGGGATTCAATTCCTGTTCTCCCTCCTACTTGGATTGTGAGCCCCACGTGGGAAAGGGACTGTGTCCAACCTGATTATCTTGTATCCAGTCCAGTAATTAGTATAGTCCTTGACTCATAGTAAGTGCTTAACAAATAACACAATCATTGTTAGGAATAGATAGTTGATGACCTCCTCCCCAAGTGCTGTGCCCAAAGCCAAGCCTGCTGCTTGGGCAAACCCCTGTGCCACTACCCAAGGCTCTAAGGCAGGAAAATGTGGTACTGCTCAGAGTTCTGCACAAAGAAGAACTGGTTCAATCAATCAATCAGTGGTAGAGAAGCAGTGTGGCTCAATGGAAAGAGCACGGGCTTGGGAGTCTGGGGTCATGGGTTCTAATCCCTGCTCCGCCACTTGTCAGCTGTGTGACTCTGGGAAAGTCACTTCACTTCTCTGTGCCTCAGTCCCCTCATCTGTAAAATGGGGATTAAGACCGTAAGCCCTATGCGGGACAACCTGAATACCTTGTATTCCCCCCAGCGCTTAGAACAGTGCTTGGCACATAGTAAGCGCTTAACAAATACCATCATCAGCATCATCATCATTTATTGAGTGCTTACTGTGCGCAGAGCGCCGTACTTGGGAAAGCACAATGTAACAGAGTTGGAAGACACGTCCCTGCCCACAACGAGTCTAGAGGATCAGGTGGCAAGTAGAGTTGGCACCCTTACTGCCTTCCCTTCTCCTCTCATGGTCTCTGAGGAGCCCTTCCCCCACCGCCTCACAGCCCCAGGTGCTCCTGGAGAGGGAAACAGTTTGGGAGAGGCTCTGAAAGGGTGTGGTTGACTGGGATGCCCAGGCATGCCCACTTGGGGAGGGCCTTGGGCCTCCCCCTCCTGCTCCCTAGCAATGTTTACAGGGTCCGCCAGCCATCCGGAACCACTCCACCACAAGTCCCGGTGGGCTGGACTTCTGGCTGGGGTAGAGGGGCAAGAAGACAAGTCATCTTCGGGGACTAAACTGGGTGGACATCTGCTCCCTTAGAGGTATAGAAACAAGGCCGAGAGGTGTGGCATCCTCTCCATTCCCCTCACACAAGTGCAAACAAGATCTGGTAGGAAGCAGGAAGGAGTTTAAGACAGGACTTTGGTACCTTATTATCGGCTCTTCAAGTTGTTCACTGTGGAATCTGGATAAACCTCTTCCTCTGCCGTGCCTCAACTTCCCGCCCAGGCTAAAGTGTTCCCGAGAGCAAGCTTCCAGGGGAGATGTCCTGCAGTATAGCGGAAGTAGAGAAGCAGCGTGACCTAGTGGATAGAGCACAGGCCTGGGAGTCTGAAGGACCTGGGTTCTAATCCTGAGTCTACTACGTGCCTGCTGTGTGACCTTGGCAAGTCACTTCACTTCTCTGTGCCTCAGTTACCTCATTTGTAAAATGTGGATTAGGACCGTGAGCCCTGTGTGGCACATGGACCGTGTCCAACCTGATTAACTTGTATCTACCCCAGCATTTAGCACAGTGCCTGGCACATAGTAAATGCTTAACAAATACCATAAAAAATAGGCTTCTACAGATTGCTTCTATAGGAGTTAGGATTGGTGATCTGAGTCTCCACATCACTAGGAAAGAGGGGGTAGGGAAGGTGATAAAATTCCAGGGCCCTGTTTTCTCTCTCTGCCCCGGGCAACTCGGGGAAGGAAAGAGCCCCTTCCTCTCTCCATTATAGAAAATGCTTCTCTTTAGCTGACTGCGGTGATGCTGTCATGCTTGAGAAAGGATGAGCTCAACAGAAAAGCTGTCAGCACCCCCCAGTTTCCCCTCCCTTCACTTGTCTGGTGGAACGTCTTCCTCCTTCTCCTTCTACTCCCTGAGTCAGCTGGGAAGTATTGCCCTGGCATGTGTCCAGGCTTCTGCCAGGCAGGTGGCAGGCTCCAGGACTATTCCCAGGGATGGACTCCCTCCCGTAATATATTTCTTAAGGCTGGAAATGCCCACTGACAGCCTCAGGGAGACTGGTGCAGAGGAGGTGGGCTTAGCCTGCCCATTGTCTGATTGAGGTCTAGGAAACATGGCTATGTCCCAAGCCAGCAAGTTCCACCGGGCAGAAAATTCCCCAAATCCTTCTTGCTGCGGCTTCCTCTAGACTGGGAGACTTCTTGGACCCTCTCTGGAGACCAGTGGTCATGGTGAACGTTAGGAGTAGGGTCAGAGTGCTGGGTGACAGCAGAAGGAAGGAGGTGATGAGAGGAAAAAGAGTTTCTGGATCCCCTAGGGTAGATGGGGCGTTCAGGAAGCTTGGGGGTGCCTGCCGCTCTCAGCAGTGGCAGTATAATAATAATAATGGCATTTATTAAGTGCTTACTATGTGCAAAGCACTGTTCTAAGTGCTGGGGAGGTTATAAGGCAATCAGGTTGTCCCACAGGGGGCTCACAGTCTTAATCCCCATTTTACAGATGAGGTAATTGAGACACAGAGAAGTTAAGTGACATGCCCAAAGTCACACAGCTGACAATTGGCAGAGCCGGGATTCGAACCCAAGACCTTCTGACTCCCAGGTCTGTGGTCTAGCCACGACTCCAAGGCAGTAGCTGTGTCCACAGCTGAGACAACCTTCCTCTAGTAGTGAGTGGCAGGCCAGAAACAGAGGTGGAGAGTTGGGAATCAGAGCGGTTGCAAATTAGTAGGGAGAAGAAGGCAGGAGTTGCCAAGGAGACAGATGAGTCTTCTAGGATCACTGCCTTTGCAGCCAGCGGCGTGGGGAGGGGGAAGGAAGGGGGCAAGAGCACAGGGAAGGCCATTCATTCATTCAATCGTATTTGTTAAACAGTTACTGTGTGCAGAGCACTGTACTACGCACTTGGGAAAGTACATCACAACAATAAGCGGTGCTATTCCCTGCCCACAACGAGCTCAAAATCTAGAGGGACGAGCTCACAGGCGGGTCTGCCACGCTCTGCCCTGACTGCGAAACCCATTTAGTTTGAGGGGGTCTGCAGCTGCAAGAATGGTGAGGGGCTGAGGGTCCTTTACGGCATATGGCGGTTTCAAATTCCGAGCAACGTCCAGGCAGCTGGGGGAGGGAGACGCTTGTGGGTGGAAGAGAGCTGAGTCCATCTGGCTTGATGCTCATCCAACAACCCCTGGGGCTCTGACTCAGATAATCCTGGCCAGAAATAGTCTGATCACTGGGCTCTGACATCCCTGACACAGGAGGACCCAAATTGACTGACGACCAGTCAACAAGTTTCCCAAGCACTTAACATAGTGTGTTGCATTCAGCGGATGCTCCGTAAATATCATTATTCCCACTACTACTGCTACGACTCAGTGGAAAGAAGCCCGGGCTTTGGAGTCATAGGTCGTGGGTTCCAATTCCGGCTCCGCCACTTGTCAGCTGTGTGACTTCGGGCAAGTCACTTAACTTCTCTGTGCCTAACGTTCCTCATCTGTAAAATGGGGATTAAGACTGTGAGCCCCCCGTGGGACAACCTGATCACCTTGTAACCTTCCCAGCGCTTAGAACAGTGCTATGCAGCCTGTATATATGCATATATGTTTGTACATATTTATTGCTCTATTTATTTATGTATTTATTTTACTTGTACATATCTATTCTATTTATTTTATTTTGTTAGTATGTTTGGTTTTGTTCTCTGTCTCTCCCTTTTAGACTGTGAGACCACTGTTGGGTAGGGACTGTCTCTATATGTCGCCAACTTGTACTTCCCAAGCACTTGGTACAGTGCTCTGCACACAGTAAGCGCTCAATAAATATGATTGATTGATTGATTGATTGATTGATTGCTTTGCACATAGTAAAGCTTAACAAATGCCATCATTATTTATCTACCCCAGAGCTTAGTACACTGCCTGGCACATAGTAAGCACTTAACAAACTTTCCCAGAGAAACCTCAATCAGGAGCCCTAAGAAAGGGAACCTTAGATGCACTCTGAGAGACAAAAGAGGGAGAGCAAGAAGATGACTGAAAGGGAGAGAAGGCCTCTGTCAGGACTCTGCCATGTACTAAAATCCTCTCCTCTTTGAATAGCAAATGGACTTGGAAGGGAAGTTTTTGGGGAGCTGGAGCCTGGAACTGTGTGGGAACATTTTAACTGCTCCAGAAGGCCATGAGCTTTCCCAAGAATTCCCTGGAGCTAGCACTAGAGCCCTTAGCTCCTGTACCCCCTATCATCATCAATCGTATTTATTGAGCGCTTACTGTGTGCAGAGCACTGTACTAAGCACTTGGGAAGTACAAGTTGGCAACATATAGAGACAGTCCCTACCCAACAGTGGGCTCACAGTCTAAAAGGGGGAGACAGAGAACAAAACCAAACATACTAACAAAATAAAATAAATAGAATAGATATGTACAAGTAAAATAAATAAATAAATAAATAAATAGAGTAATAAATATGTACAAGCATATGTACATATATACAGGTGCTGTGGGGAAGGGAAAGAGGTAAGATGGGGGGATGGAGAGGGGGATGAGGGGGAGAGGAAGGAAGGGGCTCAGTGTGGGAAGGCCTCCTGGAGGAGGTGAGCTCTCAGTAGGGCCTTGAAGGGAGGAAGAAGGCTAGCTTGGCGGATGGGCAGAGGGAGGGCATTCCAGGCTAGGGGGATGACGTGGGCCGGGGGTCGATGGCAGGACAGGCGAGAACGAGGTACGGTGAGGAGAACGAGGTACGGTGAGGGTACGACTCAGTGGGTACGACTGAGGTGGTACGACTCCCCTTCCCCTATCCGGTACCCGGGAAGGGGAAGGGAAGTTATGTGGGGAATCATAATTCCAAATGCTGGTGCGCTGTGGCCACGCTGGCTGGGGTGGCCTTTTGGGAGGAGAAATAAGGCCTGAGGAAACTCCCAGGGCAGGAAGGGCAGAGAAGCAGTGTTGTCTACTGAAAAGACTTCTAGACTGTGAGCCCGTTGTTCGGTAGGGACCATCTCTATATGTTGCCGACTTGTACTTCCCAAGCGCTTAGTACAGTGCTCTCCACACAGTAAGTGCTCAATAAATACGATTGAATCAATGAATGAAAAGAATATGAGCTTGGGAGTCAGAAGGACCTGAGTTCTAATCCCAGTTCTGCCACTTGTCTGCTGTCTGATCTTGGGCAAGTTAACTTCTCTGTAGCTCAGTTCCCTCATCTGTAAAATGGGAGCGCTTCTCAAGTATAATTTAAGGTAATGGACGGCAGAACCTAGGGACTGTGCGGGATTGTTTCTAATTGTTGCTGAATTGTACTTGCCAAGTGCTTAGTCCAGAGCTCTGCACACAAAAAGCATTCAATAAATTCGATTGAATAATCAGTCAATCAATTGCATTTATTGAGCGCTTACTGTGTGCAGATCCCTGTACTAAGCGCTTGGGAAGTACAAGTCAGCAACACATAGAGACAGTCCCTACCCAACAGCGGGCTCACAGTCTAGAAGGGGGAGACAGAGAACAAAACCAAACATACTAACAAAATAAAATAAATAGAATAGATGTGTACAAGTAAGATAAATAAATAGAGTAATAAATACGTACAAACATATATACATATATACAGGTGCTGTGGGGAAGGGAAGGAGGTAAGATGGGGGGATGGAGAGGAATAAGCGATGAATAAGCGAGGAGCAGTGTGGCTCAGTGGAAAGAGCACGGGCTTTGGAGTTGGAGGTCGTGGGTTCAAATGCCGACTCCGCCAATTGTCAGCTGTGTGACTTTGGGCAAGTCACTTCACTTCTCTGGGCCTCAGTTCCCTCATCTGGAAAATGGGGATGAAGACCGTGATCCCCCTGTGGGGCAACCTGATCACCTTGTAACCTCCCCAGCGCTTAGAACAGTGCTTTGCAATCAATCAATTGTATTTATTGAGCGCTTACTGTGTGCAGAGCACTGTACTAAGCTCTTGGGAAGTACAAGTCGGCAACACATAGAGACAGTCCCAACAGCGGGCTCACAGTCTAGAAGGGGGAGACGGAGAACAAAACCAAACATACTAACAAAATAAAATAGAATAGATATGTACAAGTAAGATAAATAGAGTAATAAATACGTACAAACATATATACATATATACAGGTGCTGTGGGGAAGGGAAGGAGGTAAGATGGGGGGATGGAGAGGGGGACGAGGGGGAGAGGAAGGAAGGGGCTCAGTGGGAAGGCCTCCTGGAGGAAGTGAGCTCTCAGTAGGGCCTTGAAGGGAGGAAGAGAGCTAGCTTGGCGGATGGGCAGAAGGAGGGCATTCCAGGCCAGGGGGAGGACGTGGGCCGGGGGTCGACGGCGGGACAGGCGAGAACGAGGCCTAACGGTGAGGAGATTAGCGGCAGAGGCTCGGAGGGTGCGGGCTGGGCTGGAGAAGGAGAGAAGGGAGGGGAGGTAGGAGGGGGCGAGGGGATGGACAGCCTGGAAGCCCAGGGTGAGGAGTTTCTGCCTGATGCGCAGATTGATTGGGAGCCACTGGAGAGTTTTGAGGAGGGGTGTAACATGCCCAGAGCGTTTCTGGACAAAGACACATAGTAAGCGCTTAATAAAGGCCATCAAAAATAAAAAAGTGAATGACTAGTGCAGCCAAGACAGCTGGTTCACCGAAAATGGGCCCGGGGCGGCCCCTGGTGGACAAGAGTAGTAACTGTCACAAGGGGCGCTCGGCCCCGAGCGTCTTCGAAGCCCTCCTTGGCCTCCCCTCCTGTGTGAATAGCAATTCTAATTCCAGGATGGACTCTTCTTTCTTCAGAAGCCTTAAAAAAGGCGTTTTAAGCTTTGCTCCAGAGAAGCAGCGTGGCTCAGTGGAAAGAGCCCGGGCTTTGGAGTCGGAGGTCATGGGTGCAAATGCCAGCTCCGCCACTTAGCTGTGTGACCTTGAGCAAGTCACTTAACTTCTCTGTGCCTCAGTCACCTCATCTGGAAAGTGGGGATGGAGACTGTGAACCCCAGGTGGGACAACCTGATCACCTTGTAACCTCCCCAGCGCTTAGAACAGTGCTTTGCACATAGTAAGCACTTAATAGATACCATTATTATTATCAATCAATCAATCAATCAATTAATCGTATTTATTGAGCACTTACTGTGTGCTGAGCACTGTACTAAGCGCTTGGGAAGTACAAGTATTATTACTATTATTTAACCCAAATTAGAGTCATGTTAAAAATGAGGAAGAGAATATCATTATCTGTGGGGTTCCCTTGACAGCCCCAATGATCTCTATGATACAAAGTCCATTTCCTCTTCTTACCTCCGTGCCTCTGTGCCTTGCTTCTGACAGCAGCAAACTTAATCATTTGGAGAAAGAGAGGTGTTCTGGCAAGGGCCCAGAATGGGTGCTTCCCCACCTCTGGTTGCCCTTCTAGGTTCTTCTCAGAACCGGGTAAGAGTATTGGTTCATTCATTCCTTCAATTGATCATATTTATTGAGCGCTTACTACGTGTGGAGTACTGTACTAAGCTCTAGAGAGAGTACAATACAACAATAAACAGACACATTCCCTGCCCATAAGGAGCTTACAGTCTTATAAAACATTTTCCCTGACCTGTTTACATAGCATCAACAGCTTCTAGACTGGGGGTCTGGATCATCGCCGAGGGAGGATCCCCTCTTGTCTCTCATGTTTGTGGAGTTTTGCCCTTTGAGTCCTGGCTCTTCCTTCCTTGGATAGGCCTGCTGGGCTGCTGAAGCTGTGTGGGGTTCTCAAGAGAAGCTGGAGATGGCTTTCTTGCGCAGCGGGGTCAATCAATCCTAGTTATTCAGCACTTACTGGGTGCAGAGCCCTGTACTAAGCACTTGGAAGAGAACAATATAACAGAGTCGGTAAACATGTTCCCTGCCCACAACAAGCTTACAGTCTAGAGGACCGCTCAACAATCAGGTATTGAATTAGAATGCACCTTAGTTCTGAGGATAATCTGACGAGGTCAGGGATAGGGGTCTGGCCTCCCTCTAATTGTGGGAATTTGGGGTTTTTTATTAAGCGCCAGGCACTGTACTAAGTGCTGAGGTATTTACAAGCTATTCAGGTTGGACACAATCCATGTCCCACATGGAGCTCATAGTCTTAATCCCCATTTTACTTGCGAGGTAACTGAGATACAGAGAAGTTAAGAGATTTGCCCAAGTTCACACAGCAGGACAAGTGGCAGAGCTGGGATTAGAACCCAGATCCTGCTGACTCTCAGGCCGGTGCTCTATCTACTAGGCCACACTGCTCCTTCTCTTTTCCAATGGTGAGCTGGTCAGAGGAATGCATTGAGCTAAATTTGCAGGGAGGCCTCTTCTGAGCTTCAGGACTCAACAAACTAGTGCTACTGGGAACGCTGTTGCCACAACAGAGTGTGAGCTACATTCATGCTCCCCTGGGACTTACTCTCATCCCCATTACTCTCCCTGTTCCCATCACTTTTCCTGACCCACTCATCACTCTCCCTGACACTTTCACCCTTTCCTAAATCACAATCGCATTCTCATCACCCTCTCTCACTCTTGCCCTCTCCCAGCCTCTCTCACGCTCCTCACCCCTCACTCTCGGCCTCTTCCAAGAAGGGAAGCAGCACGATGCCGAGGACAGAGCCCGGGCCCGGCAGTCAGAAGGTCATGGGTTCTAATCTCAGGTCCACCACTTATCCGCTGTATGGCCTTGGGCAAGTCACTTCACTTCTCCGTGCCTCAGTTCCCTCAGCTGTAAAACGGGGATTGAGAGGGTGAGCCCCACGCGGGACAGGGACTGTGGCCAACTCGATTTGCTCGCATGCACCCCAGCAATTAGTGCAATGTCTGGCACATAGTAAGCGCTTAACAAATGCCACAATTATTATTTTTATTATTACTATTACTATTCCAACTCCCACGGCCTGCGGTCTCCACCCCCTCCTCTCCTGCTTTTCCGTGAGATACCGCTAGGTGGCTCCACACACCACGCTCTTCCTCGTTCTTCTGTTCCTTTAATTCCACCCCAAAATGACCCTTTGTCCGAAGTAGCTCCCCTTTTTTTCCATATATTTCTCCATCCTCTCAAATCCTTCATTCTCGCCTTTAATATCTTGGCCTTCTCCCCCTGTGCCTTAACTTCTCACCCCAAATATCCCAGTCCTTCCCCTTCTAAAACCTTAGTCCCTTTCAATCAATCAGTTGTATTTGTTGAGTGTTTAACGGAGCACTGTAATAAACACTTGGGAGAGTCACTGTAGACATGTTTCCTGTCCATAGCGAGCTCCCAGTCTAGAGGGGAAGACAGACATTAATAGAAATAAATATAAATACCTCTTCTGTAAAATGGGGATTAAGACTGTGAGCCCCACTTGGGACAACCTGATTACCGTGTACCTACCCCAGCGCTTAGAAGAGTGCTTGGCACATAGTAAGCGCTTAACAAATACCACGTTATTATTATTATTATTATTATAAATATGCACACAAGAGCTGTGGGGCTGAGGGAGGGGTGAAACAGGGCACAATCCAAGAACAAGGTGGGGGGGGGGGGGAGAAACAGAAGGGAATGAGAGAAGAGGAAAGGAGGGCCTAGTCAGGGAAGGCCTCTTGGAGGAGACGTGCCTTCGGTAAGGCTTTGAAGGTGGGGAGAGGGATAGTCTGTTGCATATGAAGAAGGAAGGCATTCCAGGCCAGAGGCAGGATGTGGGTGAGAGGTAGGTGATGAGGTAGATGAGATTGAGATACAATAAATGGGTTGGCATTAGAGGATTGAAGTGTGTGGGCTGGGTTGTAATAGGAAATCAGGGAGGTAAGTGGGAGGGGGCAAAGTGACTGAGTGCTTTAAAGCCAAAGGTAGGGTGTTTCTGTTCACTGTGGAGGTGGTTGGGGAACCATTTGGAGGTTCTTGAGGAGTGGGGAAACATGGACTGAATGTTTTTTGCAGAAAGATGATCTGGGCAGCAGAGTGAAACATGGACTGTCGTGGGGAGAGACAGGAGACAGGGAGGTCAGCAAAGAAGCTGATACAGTCATCAAGGCGGTATAGGATCAGTGTTTGGATTAATGAGGTAGCAGCAGTTTGGATGGAGGGGAAATGGGGGATTTTAACGATATTGTGAAGGTTGAACGCACAAGATTTGGTAACGGATTGAATATGCGGGTTGAAGGAGAGAGATGAGTCAAGGATAACACCAAGATCACGGGCCTGTGAGACAGCCCAAATTCTCCCCAAATACCCTCTTTACTCTCAATGGTTCACCTATCTTTGATTACTTTTCAAGTTTTCTCTTTCCCTCCATTGTCTTCTCTTTTCCTCAGCCGACTGCCCTTACGCCTCAAACTCTCCTCCCCCTCATATTTTCCCCTACTAACGATTGTTATTTCCCCTCAACTCAAATATTTCACCCACGCCGCCCCCCTAGCCTTGGAAGGGCTGAACTCTATCCCATCAAACTAAAATTCTTCACACTAATTCCTTCTGAATAATTCCTCATCACCATTCTCTTCAAATTCCTCCCCCTCAGAAATATCATTCATTTCAAACCCAAACGCAATACCAAATATATTCACACACGGGATGTGAATTATTCTTTGTATCTGGGGACTCCCAGTGTAGGGTGTGCCCCTTAGGCAAGAGTAAATCATAAAGAAAAACTATCTAGGGAGCTCTGTGAAGACTAAGACCCTTGACAGGGGTGGGGAAGGGGCTGGGGAGGTGAGATTAGACTGCCCTCCTTGATTTCCAGTTGAAACCATTGTTTTCTCCACCTTAGCTTTTTGGGCTGGGTTTTCAACCTCTCTCATTTCAATTTACCAGCCATATTTGAGCAAAAGTGAAGGAGCTAAGTGAATTCGAGAGAGGATGAAAAGACCTCAAATTAAGTCCTTCTGGCTTGTTACTAATTGGGTTTGTTGCCACTCCTAAACATTGTTCTTTTTGCTCCCTTTCCACCCATAAAAGCCCCGCCCTTTTTTCACCCTCATCCCACAAGTAAAAACGAAAAATTGGCACCAGAGGTGAGAATCCCAGGATTGCATACTCTACAGCCAGGCAGGTAAGTATAGGCACGGCCTGTTGCTTCCCTTTCCTTGTTTCTCCTTGTTCCTTCCACCCAATCGATCAATCAACCAATGGCACTTATTGAGCTCTTATTGTGTGCAGAACACTGTACTATGTGCTAGGGAAAGAAAGTAGCACTTAGAACAGTGCTTTGCACATAGTAAGCGCTTAACAAATACATTATTATTAATATTATCACCATGCTACAGAGTTGGTAGACATGATCCCTGCCATCATGTAAAAGAGGAGAAAGGAGGAGAAAGTCATGAAGGTAGATGAGGGGTAATCTCTGGAAACTGCAGAGTATTAAGAGTGTTCACACCCAGATCAGATCCTGACCTCCTCCTGACCTCCTGACCCAGCATCAGCAAGGAACATCGGCTATGGCTAGAATATCCACTATGACCTAGGGAGGATTCGATCTGTGCCCAATTCCACTAAAGTATTTTTATTCTTTTTACATGATTTTCTTTTTATTGCTCAGGGGTTGGAGGAAACCTCGTGGGAAGGGAAGACAACCATTCCCACTGAGGTGAGGATGGCTGGGAGTCAGGCCCCCTCCCCTCTCTTCCCAGCTGCCCGGTCACAAGGCTCCCAGGGGCTCGCTCCCAATAATGATGCAGTTCCCATTTTAGGAGGGGCTGGTTCGCCATCGATTAGAAGGTAGCCACTTTCTCAGCCAGAGGGCCGGTTCCTGGATGTTTGTCCATTTGGAAATATACGCTGAGGGCAACTGATGATGGCAGGGATCATCAAGTTGTCAGCAGGTATCTACTGGGCATCTGTCCACAGTAGGCAGAGTACTGCATTAATATCTGTAAGGCCAACAATCTGATAAGGAAGAATCCCTAGGGTTCTCTGTTCCCCCGCACCCACGAACTGCTGCATGCGTGGAGCCTGACCGTCTATACTCTGAGTAGTCGGTGAAAATTAGGATTTTTAAGGCTGTGTTCCCTGGGGTCCTGGCTCACCACTCCCACTTCAATCTAGGAAATGGTCTCATTCCCCACAGAATTACTTCCTGATATTCTGGGCAAGGGCTGGGTGTGATTACTGCTAACCCTCTCCCAGGCATCTGCCCCCAGGGATCCCTGGGAGGACAGAGTTCCATTAAATTGCTTTATTGCCTTTGCACCTCTTCCTATCCCTGGGGACCACCCGATCCATTTGGTCTCTGCTTGGGTCTGGCTTTTAAGGATAAATCAGCCTTCCACTCGGATAGCTGGTGTGACCACTAAACCAGGGCTGGGGTGAGGGCCCCGGGCAGCAGTGGCCACCCGGCCACCACTGGGTAACCGGCCCAAGCTTGGCCTAAGAGTCGGCCCCGGAGAGCCCGGGTAATGAGTCCGCATCTCTCTGACTGTGTCCCTTCCTTTCAGCTCTTGAGGAGTTGCCCCCCTGCAAAGCAATCAATCAATCAATCAATCGTATTTATTGAGCACTTTCTGTGTGTAGAGCACTGTGCTAAGCGCTTGGGAAGTACAAGTTGGCAACATATAGAGACAGTCCCTACCCATCGGTGGGCTCACAGTCTAAAAGAGTGGGCTCACTCGGCCCAGCCCAGCCAGCTCTCAGCGGATGGCCTCGTGCAATCATGTCCCTGCCGAAAAGGACTGCACCCTCCTCAACTCAGTTGTCTCTGACCTGTACCTAGATGCGCAGCTGCCTGGGCAGGTCCAGAACCTGCCCAGCCTGTTCCTCTTTTGCGACGGCTTTTTCCCTTTCCCCTGCTACCTCCATTCACTTTCTTATTCCCAGATACCTGTTCTCTCGTCCCCTGAAGCTCTAGGGCTCTGAGACACCCTCTCTCCTTTCTCCCATCAACTTCTGGAAACTGCTGTGGATGAAAGGGAGATGAAGCTTGTGGTGGGCGGGGAACGTGTCTACCAACTCTATTGCACTGTACTCTCCCAAAGTGCTCTGCACACAGTATGTGCTCAAAAAATATGATCGATTGATGGATTGAAGGGCTCCATCCTAAACCTATCTCTTCTTCTGTGCAATAATCATAATTATGGGATTTGCTAAACGCTTAACTACGTACTAAGCGCTGAGGCACCGTGCAATCTTCTCCCTTCTTGTTGGGTTTTTCACCCACAAATCAAGCGATCAACGGTATTTATTGAGTGCTTATGGTATGCAGAGCACTGTACTAAGCACTTGGGAGAGTGCAATATAACAGAGTTGGCAGACAAGTCTTCTGCACATGAAGGTCCTGAGAGAATGCTCTCCTGAAGTTAGTCTTTGGACGATCATCTCCTCCAAAGAAGGGACCTGTCTCCGTTAGCTGTGCCTTCAGTACCCTGAGAATGGGGATAAAGGTGGTGGTGGGGTTTCCATGGATTTGACCCGGTCCAATGGTGAGAATAAAGATGGTGGTGGTGGTGGAGGAGATGGTGGGGTTTCTATGGACCTGGTCCACTGCCCCAGCCAAAGGGGCCAAGGCAAACTTCCCTGCTGACAACTCTGCATTCCTGAAGGCCTTAGGGCTCGGGGTTGCAGCTGCAGGGGCCAGAGGGCAGAGCAGAGAGGGCAGAGCAGAGAGGGCAGAGCAGGGGTGGAACAGAGGGGGCAGAACAGAAGGGGCAGAGGAGAGAGGGCAGAGCAGAGAGGGCAGAGCAGGGGTGGAACAGAGGGGGCAGAACAGAAGGGGCAGAGGAGAGAGGGCAGAGCAGAGAGGGCAGAGCAGGGGTGGAACAGAGGGGGCAGAACAGAAGGGGCAGAGGAGAGAGGGCAGAGCAGAGGGGGCAGGGCAGAGCAGACAGCAGAGGAGAGAGGGCAGAGCAGAGGGGGCAGGGCAGAGTAGACAGAGCAGAGCAGAGGGCAGAGGAGAGAGGGCAGAGCAGAGGGGGCAAGGCAGAGCAGACAGAGCAGAGCAGAGGGCAGAGGAGAGAGGGCAGAGCAGGGGGCAGAACAGAAGGGGCAGAGCAGAGGGCAGAGGAGACAGGGCAGGGCAGAGGGGGCAGGGCAGAGTAGACAGAGCAGAGTAGACAGAGCAGAGCAGGGGGCAGAGGAGAGAGGGCAGGGCAGAGTAGACAGAGCAGAGTAGACAGAGCAAAGCAGGGGGCCGAGGAGAGAGGGCAGGGCAGAGGGGGCAGAGCAGGAGGCAGAGCAGAAGGGGCAGAGCAGAGGGCAGAGGAGAGAGGGCAGAACAGAAGGGGCAGAGGAGAGAGGGCAGAGCAGAGGGCAGAACAGAAGGGGCAGAGCAGAGGTGGCAGGGCAGAGCAGAGAAAGCAGAGGGCAGAGGAGGGAGGGCAGAGCAGAGGGGGCAGGGCAGAGCAGACAGAGCAAAGCAGAGGGAAGGGCAGAGAGGGCAGAGCAGGGGGCAGGGCAGAGCAGAGGAGAGA
This sequence comes from Tachyglossus aculeatus, assembly GCF_015852505.1. NCBI lineage: Eukaryota > Metazoa > Chordata > Mammalia > Monotremata > Tachyglossidae > Tachyglossus > Tachyglossus aculeatus. Next base: position 26,541,401 of record NC_052068.1, on the reverse strand, counting down.
AGCAGAGGAGAGAGGGCAGAGTAGGGGGCAGAACAGAAGGGGGAGAGCAGAGGGCAGAGGGAGAGGAGGGGGCAGAACAGAAGGGGCAGAGCAGAGAGGGCAGAGGAGGGGGCAGAACAGAAGGGGCAGAGCAGAGGGGGCAGAGCAGACAGAGCAGAGGGCAGAGGAGAGAGGGCAGAGCAGACAGAGCAGGGCAGAGCAGAGCAGAGCAGAGAGCAAAGCCGAGGGAAGGGCAGAGCAGAGCAGAGCAGAGCAGACAGCAAAGCAGAGGGAAGGGCAGAGAGAGCAGAGCGGGCAGTGCAGAGAGGGGCAGAGCAGAGGGGCCAGAGCAGAGCAGAGCGGGGCAGAGCAGAGGGCCCGTGGCCCGTGGCCCCGTGGTCCCCGTGCCGGTCGGGGTTCCCGGGTCTCGGTGTGTGTGAGGCAGCCTCTGGGCAGGGCCGGGCAGGGCAAGGCAGGGACCGGACGGACCGGACCGCGGGCTAAGGAGGTGGCGGGGACAGTCCCCGGTCACCCCGTTGGGGCGGAGCCGGGGGAGGGGCGCGGGGGGCGGGCGCCCCTCCCTTTCTCCCCGGTAAAGTCTCGCGGTGCTGCCCCGTCTCCTCCCCCTCCTCCTCCCCCTCCTCCTCCTCCGCCCGCCCCCTCCCCTCCCCTGCCCTCCTCCGCCTCCTCCTCCTCCTCCTCCTCCGCCTCCTCCTCCTCCGCCTCCTCCTCCTCCCGCCGCTCGGGTCGGGGCCGGCGGCCGGTGGCCGGCGTGGCCGTGGCAGCGCCCTCCGGTCCGGTGGGGTCCGGTCCTGTGGGGTCCCGGGGGTCGGGGCGGGCGGGGAGTGGGCATCGCGCCCGGCGGGCCCCGCCGCCAGCATGGCCACCACCGCCACCTGCACCCGCTTCACCGACGACTACCAGCTCTACGAGGAGCTCGGCAAGTACGGGCCCGCGGTGCCCCCGGTGCCCCCCGCTCTCTCTCTCTCTCTCCCTCTCTCCCTTCCCTCCCTCCGCCGGTCGGTCCATCCCCCGGGTCCTGCAGTGGTCCCGCAGCCGCAGCATCCCCCTCCCTCCCTCCTCCCCTCCCTCCCTCCCGGCCCGGCCGCCGCAGCCCCCGAGCCCCGCCCCGCCCCAGCCCGCAGGACCCGCTCCTACGTCTCTCTCTCTCTCTCTCGGTGTATGTCCATCCGTCTGTGTCTGTCCCCACGCACACGCATGCACACATGCACACGCATGCATCTCTCCATATGCGTACAGACGCGCGCACATGCATCTTCGTATGCCCACGGACACACACGCGCACCTCTCCGTATGCACGCGGAAACATACACATCCATCTCTCCCTATTCACACGCTTGCACACGCATGTATCTCTCCAAGTGCACACAGATACACGTGCATCTCTATATGCGCACAGATGCGCACACATTCATTCATTCAATCGTATTTATTGAGGGCTTACTGTGTGCAGAGCACTGGACTAAGTGCCTATCTCTCCATATGCACACATATGCATCTCTCTATATGCACACACACGTATCTCTTCATATGCACGCACCACACATGTATCTCTCCATATGGACACACATGTATCTCTCCATGTGCACACACATGTATCTCTTCATATGTACGCACCACACATGTATCTCACCATATGGACACACATGCATCTCTCCATATACACGCACCACACATGTATCTCTCCATATGGACACACATGCATCTCTCCATATGCATACACACCACACATGTATCTCTCCATATGGACACACATGCATCTCTCCATATGCATACACACCACACATGTATCTCTCCATATGGACACACATGCATCTCTCCATATGCACATACATGTATCTCTCCATATGCGTACACACCACACATGTATCTCTCCATATGGACACACACACATCTCTCCATATGGACACACATGTATCTCTCTATATGGACACACATCTCTCCATATGCACACAGACGCACACACGTGCATCTCTCCGTATGCACACACACACACACACACACACACACACATCCATCTCTCCATATACACACAGACGGACACAAATGCATCTCTCCATATGCACACAGACGGACACACATGCATCTCTCCATTTGCACCCCCCCCCACGGAGGGACAGGGCTAGAGGGTGGAGAGTCCAATTCTCGGACACAGAAGCTGCAGCTGAAGGGGAACCTTCCTGGCCGGGCTTCCTGGCTCTCCTGGCCCACCCTTTCCCCGGCTGACAGACAGACAGGCAGACAACTCCCGGACTGCCCTTCAGGCCTTTCTCTCTTTGGGGATGATGTTGCTGCTGCTGCTGCCGACCCCTGAGGGGGAGTCGGGGCGGTGGGTCGGGAAGAGGAGACGGGGACAGCCTGGAACCGTCTCTATGTGTTGCCAACTTGTACTTCCCAAGCACTTAGTCCAGTGCTCTACACACAGTAAGCGCTCAATAAAAACGAATGAACGAACTAAATTCCCGTGCCTTCTCTCCAGTGCCAGGGCTTTCTCTGGGGTTGGCAGATTGTCCTTCCTTCAGCCGCTGCCGTCCCCAGATCATCCTGGGTCCCCCTCCCTCCCCCAGGCAGTCCCCCCAACCCACCCTCATCTATTTTCCGAGGTGAGATGGGTAGCTTACTTGACCTCTATGCACCCCACTGACTCGTGCCCCAAGCCGCTCCGGGATGTAGGGCACAGTGTTGAGGTACAGTGTGGGGGGATGAGAGCCCATCCGTCCCCCATCCGTCCGTCCGTGTGCGTGTCCGTTGGGTGTGAGAAAGACTTTTCGCCAATCCATTTCCCAGTTCTTGTTCCAAGGCCCTACGTGTCTGTGTGTGTGTGGAGGGGGAAGTAGGGGAGGAAGATTCCCCTGCCCAAATCTGCTATCCCACCTTTTATCTGTCTCTTCTGCCAGGGGGGCCTTTTCTGTGGTCCGCAGATGCGTGAAGAAAACCTCCACTCAGGAGTACGCAGCCAAAATCATCAACACCAAGAAGTTGTCCGCCCGGGGTGAGTGCTTTAGCCCCGGCCCCTCTGTCCTGTCCTGAGGGAACAGTGAGACCGTGGTGTCCATCAGCTCTTGGGAAGGGAGAGGCAGTCTAGGGAAGTAGGCCAGGTTTGCCCCCAGAGACCGTGGGCCTGCAAAAAATAGGAGCAAGAGCTGGACCAGAAAGCTGTTTGGGGGGGACTGGCATTTCTGGAGGAGAAGAAAGTCCTTGGGTGAGGAGGGGAGAGGGGATGGGAAAATGCTGGAAATGCTGAGGTGGCGCTGGTTTCTGCTGTAGTAGGGCTGGCCGGGGCCGCTCATAACTGTGTGAGCGAAGGGTCTCGGTCCTTCCTTAGGTAGTACGAATTGGGCGAGGGGAAAGGAGTCGCAATCCTTGAGAGGCAGGGTTTGCCGGGAGGTAATGTGAATCGTTGACGTATAGCTGTGGTTCAGCACGTCGTAGGGATTAGGGGTCCCTAACTCGGGGGTTTGTGGAGAGGGGATTGGATCAGGTCTGATGGGCGCCGCTGCTTCTTCTGGGTCAAAAATAGCAGCTCTTGGCCCATCCTGGCTGTGAAGACAGACCCTGTCCTGTCCTGGCTGCATCCCTGGGTGGTGTTGAGGTTGAAAACAGAAGTACGACAGTCCTGACAGTCATTGCCTCCCCTTGCCCGCCAGGCAGCTGAACAGACTCCCAGGGGCAGAAAATCTGTAAACATCAGGGGAAGCTGGTACTGGCGAGGGCTCCTCGGGAACAAATCCTGCCAGATGAACTTGATTGCTTTTTTTGATCAAATTACAAAGTTAGCAGTGCAGTAGCAGATGCAATCTCTCCCGAGTGGAGGACAACAGTGAATATACAAACCAGGAAACCTAACGTGAAGTGGCCTGGGCACGAGGAGCGCTCCAATGGCCAGGAGGGGTCCGGGTCGGGGGGCGTGGGGAGGATGGTCCTGGCCTTGGTGCTCTGCAGCTGCTTAAGGGGCAGGAGGGCAGGATGTGGTGCTGTGGCTGGCACTCTGCCTGACTCTGGAGTCTTTTCTTAGTGGCCCAGCGGCTGGTGGGGGGGAGGGGGTCAACTGCACCCTGCATTTCACACCTCTAACATCTGCTCAAGTGTGGGGCAGGTCTCCCAGTCCTGACTTCTGTGTCTCTGCAAGGTGAAGAGCAACTGACTCTATGCAACTTTAGGGTGGGAGCGAGGCTCTGGAGATGTGCATTATCCAGTGAGGCGGATGAGGAGGACTGGGTACCTCCTTCCCTTTCCCACAGCACCTGTATATATGTATATATGTTTGTACATATTTATTACTCTATTTATTTATTTATTTATTTTACTTGTACATATCTATTCTATTTTATTTTGTTAGTATGTTTGGTTTTCTTCTCTGTCTCCCCCGTTTAGACTGTGAGCCCACTGTTGGGTAGGGACTGTCTCTAGATGTTGCCAATTTGTACTTCCCAAGCGCTTAGTACAGTGCTCTGCACATAGTAAGCGCTCAATAAATACGATTGATGATGATGATGACAGGAAAGGAGCGTGGCCTAGTGGATGGAGCGAGTCAGAAAGACCTGGGTTCTAATCCCGGCTCCACTCTTTGTCTGCTGTATGACCTCGGGCAAGTCACTTCACTTCTCTGTGCCTCGGTTACCTCATCTGTAAAATGGAGATTAAGAGTTTTGTGTCCCACCTGATTAGCGTGTAGCTACCGCAGTGCTTGCTACAGCACAGTGCCTGGCACGGAGTAAATGCTTAACAAAGGCCATTAAATTGTAAAAAATGGAAAGCCCTGATCATCTTGAGGTCCTCTCGGCAGCAGGCAGTGGGTCCCAGTGGGGAGCGCGGGCCTGGGTGTTGATGTTCCCGGACAGTCAAGGGTGCAAGGGGAGCCTGCAGCCAAGGCCAGCACATTCCTGAATCTCTGGGAAATGGAAGGCGACGGGAGTCGTGCCAGCCAGGCAAAGGGGCCGGGACCCAGTGGTGGCAGGATGAAGTGAGCCTGGAGATGAGCCTCAGGAAGCAATGGGCCTCTGCACCTGGGTGCTTTCAGTTGCTCGGGGACCCTGAAGCAGGGATACGCCTCCTCTCCTGTCTAGGGCTGTTGGTGGTTGGGCTTTTCCTCCCCCGCTCCTATGTGTGGTCTCCTGTCCCTGGGCATCTGCTATCAAGTTCATTTGCTCATTTGTTTCCTTTCCACTTGGGCACTTTGCTTCCATGGTGATAGTTGTCATAGAAACCTGTGGATGGTCAGGGTCCTCTCCTCCCACTGTTGGGACTGTCTGAACTGAGAATCTCGCCCCTTCCCTTTCACTGCCAAGGGTCATCTCAAGGCCCTGGGACAGAGGTGGTGGTGGTGGTGGGGACAGGCAGAGGAGTACGTGCTCAGTAAATACCACTGATTGACTGACTGATTGAGGGCTGTGAATGCATCCCCATCATTGCATAGCCAAGGCCAACAAGACCTGATGGGAACCAGGAGTTCTGATTCCCTAGATGGCTTCTTCTTGCCTCAGCAATACCTTCTTGCCTATGGGCTACGGGATGGAGGGGGCACTTGCAGCTCAATGTGCTCTCTTGGAATCTGAGGATCACCCTAGCTTGAAGCTGCAGTTGTGTGGAACAGTTTTCTGTAGAGCTCCTGCTCTCTGCTTCACCGTTCTCCTGTTCAGAGCCCCCTTTTCCCTTGAGAGTCACAGAGGCCCCCTCCCAAAGTGTGGTATCTGCTGGGGGGCTCCCACTGGGGTTCTGGACTTGGCCCACTCTGGCCCTCAGGAACAGTGCCTTGGCCGAGGGCCCCTCTCTGGAAGGGTGGGCTCGGGTAGTGGATCGTCTCTCTGGGAGCAGTGATTCCCCGCTTTTATGTAAGTCAGAGAGGCAGAGATCTTCAAGCCCAGATCAACACAACAGACATAGGTGATGGGGGTGCTGTAGGTGAAAACTTCTGAGTGACAATTTCAGGGCGAGGGTGGAAGGGATGTGTCCATTTTGGGGGTGAATAACGACACTAGGATTAAAATGGACACCTCAAGGGGGTGAATAACGACACTAGGATTTTGAGGTGCAGTGTCTTGTGGGTTCGGGATGACTGGGAGTTCAGGGAAGGAGGACCCAGGGTCAGGGAGGTGGGGGGAGAGCTGTGGCGGAAGGACACAGTGCCATCCGGGGAAGGGGCATGATGCCATGCAGAGCTGCTGCCTCCTGGGGCCCTGAAGTCGAGAGCGTGGTTCTCCAACGGCCGCTCAGTTTACGCTGTATATTTTATAAAGGTGCTGGAGCAGCTCGGGCTGGATTTCACCTTTCCACTGTCTGTCTAAGACGAGGCAGGTATTGGATTACCATGCCCAGGGGTGTGGTGGGCATGCAGATGCAGTGGGCTCTTGGGACCCCTCCTCAACAGCCCCCCCGGCTCCCCGCCAAGAATCTCGATCAGTTGTTGTTTCTTCCAAGTCTCTTTGCCTGCTCCCTTTCTGTTTAGAGATTTGTCTTTTCTTCTCCTGCTTGGAGAAAGGAGTTGCTCTACTTTTCTTACCTCTAAGACCCATAATCACTTCTGGGAAGAGAGGAGTGTTTGCGGAAGTGTAGAGCATGGTGGGGTTGAGCTTCCAAACCCGGAGAAAACAAGAATCGGGCGACTCTGACTGCGGGAGTGGGAAAACTCCTTGCCCTGGGATTTAAGTGTCTCTTTGGAGGAGGACACATCTGCACTTTTAGGAGGCTAAACTTTCAGTGAATCACCCCATAAATCATATTTTCAATCAGTGGTATTGACTGAGCACTTACTGTGGGCAAAGCGCTGTACTAAGCCCTTGGGAGAATACAGTATAACAACAGTCGGTAGACACATTCCCTGCCCACAAAATTTGGGCTGGATTGGTGGGAGGGAATAATCAATAAGATGCATCCTGAGGGTGGCAGGGACAAGTTGTAAGTTTTGGTGTTCCTGTCTTGACCCCTTGGCCTGAGGGCTTCTGAGCTAGGTTCAGGATAGGGCAGATAATGGTCACTGGAGGGATGGCCGGCACGGCAGCTGGGCTCATAAAGGATGGCTTGTATCCCTTGGTGAGCTGCTTGTGGACTTTAGTGGATTGGGTCAGGAGATAGGGGGGCACTGCCCCTGCCCCTGCCCTGCAGCAAGTGTGGTTGGTAGTGATTGATTTTAGTAGACATTTCTTATTCCCTATCCTTGATTTTTGTAGATGGCCAGTGGTCTCAGGGCAGGGACATGGAAAAGTGATGGGAATCTCTCCCCTCTAATAATAATAATTATAATTACAAGAACGGTGGTATTTGTTAGGCGCTTGCAATGTGCCAAGGGCTGGTAACAGTGCTTGGCGCATAGTAAGCGCTTAACAAGCGCCGTTATTATTATTACAGTTACAGTTATTATTATTACAGTTTATGCAGTTTTCCCTTCAAGGCCCTACTGAGAGCTCACCTCCTCCAGGAGGCCTTCCCAGACTGAGCCCCTTCCTTCCTCTCCCCCTCGTCCCCCTCTCCATCCCCCCATCTTACCTCCTTCCCTTCCCCACAGCACCTGTATATATGTATATATGTTTGTACATATTTATTACTCTATTTATTTATTTATTTTACTTGTACATATCTATTCTATTTATTTTATTTTGTTAGTATGTTTGGTTTTGTTCTCTGTCTCCCCCTTTTAGACTGTGAGCCCACTGTTGGGTAGGGACTGTCTCCATATGTTGCCAATTTGTACTTCCCAAGCGCTTAGTACAGTGCTCTGCACATAGTAAGCGCTCAATAAATAGGATTGATGCTGCTGATGATGATGCAGAGAGATCACAATCCCTGTCCCACAAGGGCCTCACAGATTAAGGCAGAGGTATTGAACCCTCATTTTATAGATGAGGAAAAGGAGGCCCAGAGAAGTTAAGTGACTTGCCCAAGGTCACACAGCAGACAAGTGGCAGAGCTAGGAATAGAACCCAGGTCCTCTGACACCCAGGCCAGTACTCTTTCCGCTGGGTCACACTGCTTCTCTATTGGGAGGGGTTGAGGATTGAGGATCAGGGCTGCCACTCCTTTCCTGACTCTGGGCTTAGCTGGTCTCGGGCTGGTTATGGGAAATGCCTGTTCAGCCCCAACTACTGCTATCCACTGCCCTTGCTGGAGCTAAGGGTGGCCCTGAATCTAGAGTCCCTTCAGCCCTGGCTGGCTGTAGAGGAGCTCTGCACATAGTAAGCGCTCAATAAATACGATTGATGATGATGATGATGATGATGACCAAGGCCCAAGCTGTTCTCCTGGCCTGTAAATGGCCAAAGTCGCTTACCTCTCTGTCCCTGTATCGCCAAGGTGGAGGGCGACCCTTAGTATTCTCCTTGGTATCTTGTCAACCGTGCCAAAAGCTCCTCCATTTGCGGGGGGCACTGTCTGATATTCCCCCTCCCCAAATTCCCTATTGTTGCTGAGCAGGGAAGTGGTGGAGAGGGCCTCCTCCGTGGTAGCAGTAGTGGCAGTGTGAGGTGCACTTGTCAGTCTGGCCTCTGGAGTTTGCCAGATGGATGGTGTCTTGGCTGCAGCTGCTGCTCTGAACTCCTCTCCAGCCAGAGTGTCTGTCACTGACTGGTATGTATGTGCGCTTCTCCGCGATTGTGTGCCTGTTCCCGTGTCCCACTTCTGTATGTGTATAGTGTCTGAGTCAGTGCCGGGCTGGCCGGCTGGCCGGCTGGCTGAGAATTGCTGCGTGTTGACTGCCGGGCTATGAGAGGAGAGGAGGCCGTTCCTAGGCCTTGAGGCTGAAATGGGATCTGTCTGGATGGTGCCAGCAGAAAGCCCCCGCCCCCCCCGGGAGTTGGCCTGACTAGCCCCTAATGATATTTGTGTCCCTTGCGGCATCCCTGAGATACTTTCCTGCTGAGGATCTGGGTGGGGTGAGAGGCCAGAGGGCAGGAGCGTCAATAGGGGAAGGAAGGTGAGGGACGCTCGCTTTACCCACATGGCGGGAATTGAGGGTGAGACCACACTAAGGGAGGGTGAGGAAGGGTGACCACCAACACAGGATGGAGCTCCTCCGTGGCTCCTCTAGGGCAGAGGCAGGGACGGCCCGGAAGAAATTCCTGCTCCCCCTTTGATGGCTACATTGGTGTCTGTGACCTTGGGCAAATCACTTAACTTCTCTGGGCCTCAGTAACCTCATCCGTAAAATGGGGATTAAGATTGTGAGCCCCATGAGGGTTAGGGACTGTCCAACCTGATTAGGTTGTATCTACCCTGTAGATTGTATCAACCTACCAACCCTGTAGGTTGTATCTACGCTGCTTAGAGAAGCAGCGTGGGTCAGTGGAAAGAGCCCGGGCTTTGGACCCAGAGGTCGTGGGTTCAAATTCCGGCTCCGCCAACTGTCAGCTGTGTGACTTTGGGCAAGTCACTTAACTTCTCTGGGCCTCAGTTCCCTCATCTGGAAAATGGGGATGAAGACTGTGAGCCCCCAGTGGGACAGCCTGATCACCTTGTAACCCCCCAGCGCTTAGAACAGTGCTTTGCACATAGTAAGTGCTTAATAAATGCTATCATTATTATTATTATTACCCCAGTGCTTAGAACAATGCTCGACACATAGTAAGCACATAACGAATACCATCTTTTTTTTTCTTTTTCTTTTTTAACCATCCACCCTCTGGCCGGATCTAGTTCTGAACGTGTAGGCTGAGGTTCGGCGTTGTGTGTGGGCTAAGGGCTAGCATCGCATTTGGACGATGCTACCCACATTGTACAAATTCATAAATTATTTCTATTAAAATCTGTCTCCCCCTCACTGTAAGCAAGGAATGTGTCTACCAATTCTGTTGTATTCTCCCAAGCGCTTGGTACAGTGCTCTACACGATACACAGTAACCACTCAATAAATACCATTGATTGATTGACTGATTGATGGGCGGGGGGGTGAGGGGGGTGCATATCTGTGCACACCAGTCCACATGCGTCTCTTCTTTCTCACAGGGACAGCGGATTGCTGCTCGAGTGCCCTTCATGCCTCCGCTGGCCCCGAGGGCCTTCAGCGTCAGTAGAGATTGAGATGACTCACTTGGAAGGAGTAGGATGGACTGTGAAGGAGCCCCCAGAACTGGGCTTGTCTTCCAGGACTTGCTGTGGCTCTGCTTCTGTGGAGGGTCCCATCCCGGAGTACCAAGGGGGTAGTGCACTCAGCCTCTGGGGCAGAGTTAGGGGGTGGGCTCGACATTCCAAGCCTGAGGTGAGGAACACCTTGGAGTAGGGTGAGGTAGGTGACTGAAAACTCTTTCCTGGGCTAGGGCTGAGATCAGAGGGAAGTAGGAAAGATGGGCAGGGGTAGTGCCCTGACCCAGGCTGGTCCTGTGCCTACAGAGCTGTGGCAGGTGGGCGGGTACCCAGGCTCTGGGTGCCAGAGAGGCTGGTGACAGGAGCACGGAGGCACTTTGCACCTCTCGAGTGCCTCTCAGCTCGAGGCCCCTGCTGTCTACCCTTACCCAGGCATAGCTGAGCCAAGTTCAGTGGGGAAACAGAGGCACCCAGAGGCTGGCTGACTGGATGCCCGTGGTTCTGCCATCCTGAGGCTGGGTATTCTCAACTTCTTGACCTTACTCTTGTTCCAAGACCGGACCCCAGGTTTGGCGGGAGGTGGTAGACTTGTCATTAAGGTCAGAAAGGCACCACCACATGCGGGACCTCTTCATCTCTGCCTGGAGAGCCGGGGAGGAGAGAGATGGTCCCCTTTCTCTCATTCCTTTCTGTGCCCTATTTCCCAAAGTTTCTACCACTATGACATGGGAACGTTAATATACATTTGGTATGCGAACCCAGCCTTCCAGTCATCCTGGGTC